>NC_142440.1:48290454-48593484 GCF_059453495.1 Arachis ipaensis | reverse complement strand
CCTTAGCTCTCTCAAGGAAGGCGCTGGTAGCATTGATAGGAGACTTCTTAAACTCCCTCGACAGATCAGTGCTAAGGTTGGCCATCCGAATACTATTGTTGAAGATGAAGTCAAGATGGTGAGGAATGGACACATCATTCGTAGGAACAAACCTGTATGGGGCAATGTGCTCTATAGCAAAAGCCACACCATCAAAATCCTTGTCATCTAGATTGTAAGTGACAGCAGTCCTCTGCCTCTTCGACGAAGGCCCAGTAGAAGAAGGGAAAGAGAAAGTACCAGAAGTTACCAAAGGCGGATCACTGGAAGCTACCTGAACTTGAGAGGATGGGATGATCTTCCTCGAACCCTCAGGACCAGAGTCCGGTCTCTTCGGTGGGACCTGGGAAGAACCCCCCGACGTATTCCTTTGGATGTTCTGGGCGGCCACTGTTTTCTTGGTCTTACGAAGGACCCTCATTGAATCAGAGCTGGCAAACATCTCTAAAAAAAGAGATCACAAAAACAGTTATATAATGCACAAATAACAGACAAACAAGAGTAAATTCTTTGTAGGAGGTCGGGCGCTACCTAGCTTGGATCGGAGGAGAGCAGGATCCCTTAAAAACTTCTTTGTGTCCAAATGAGGAGGCTCCCCCTAGTGCTCCTCCAAAACACCCATGAAAGCCCTCTCTACCTCATCTAGACCCTCCCATGAATACTTAAGCACTACAGGCTCCTCCTGCCACCAAAGGGGAAAAGTGGGTTCTTTATTCTCATCAAGGAAAAAAGGATGAACGTCATCCACTGCCTTAACCTTAAAGTAGAAATTCTTAAAATCGTGAAAGGAGTCATCAAAAATAGAAAATGCCTTTCTTCCCTGGGTAGCACGGAAGGAGATCCAAGAAGTCTTTTTTTTGGCCGCCCTCGGCTTGGTCAGCACGAACAGATAAAGAAAAAGACTAAGGAAAGATCGGACACCTAACTCCTGGCACAGTAGCTGAAAATTTTTCATAAAAGCCCAGGAGTTAGGATGAAGTTCGGAAGGAGAAAGGTTGCAGTTCCAAATCAGGTCAGTGTTAAACTCAGTAAAAGGGAGGATAATACCTAATTTGGTAAAAAAAAGTAGTCATAGGCATAGAAGAAGGGACGCTCTGTCCGACTTAAGGGAGGAAAACTGACCCTCTCCTCAGGTTCGAGCGACAACAGCTCGTAGTTCTTCTCATCCTCCCTATTCCCACAAATCTTATGAAACCTCCTAAATTTCTTACAATATTCGGATCTGCTACAGTGACACACCCTAGCACTACAGAATCTAACCAATTAGCCATACCAAGGGGAACCTTTGTGGACATCTCAACAATATTTCTACAAGAAGACATAGAAACTACACCTACAGCAGGAAAATGAAAGGGGCGTCACCACCAAGCAACTCGGCCAGAAATAAGGAGAGGAAAAAATAGCTAGAAAGCAAACGTGACAAGAAAAGGGCGCCCCAAGGTTCATAAAAGATCACCACTGAAACCCAGAGGCACCCTTTGGAGGCAATGCAGACACAGAGCCATAAAAGAAACACAAGGAATCAAAGAAAATCAAAATCCTAGCCCTTTTAGCAAAACAAGAAAAGCGTGAAATAAAAAAGCTTCAACCTTTTTTGAAACAAAAGAAAGATCAAAACTTTCAATGAAAAACAGAAGCATGCAGCAGAAACAAAACACCAAGCAGAGGAATCATGATCAGGAAAAGGAATGTGAAGTGCACGAAACAGAGTACCAACCTACGATGAGAAAGGAACAGTAGCAACGGATGCACAGCAAAACACAAACGATCCACAAACTCCTCGAAAGCTTCAGAAAAGAAGAAAGCTTGGGACAAAATCGAAAAAGCCAATTGAAGAGGCTTCTAGCAGAGAAACAAAGTGAAGCAAATGAAAGCAAAGGAACTGAAGAAAGCAAAATCCCTTTGATTTCAAACAAAATGCGAAGAGGGAAACGAAATGGAAAAAGGAATAAAATCCTAATCAATAGGCTTTAAAAGCGCTTGCATGAAACCAAGGAACTAACGCCCTCAAAAATGATGCGGCAATTAAAAAGCGAAAGCAAAAAACACTTCGCGTTCCAAAAATATTTAAAGGCACAAAATTTGCCCAACTAGCAAAACCAGGCGTGACAAAACAGGAAGATGCTTGAGTACGACTTCCCCAAAGAGGTCGAAGCCCAGAATAAGCACAACCTCATGGAAAGGTCAAAACTCAAGCAGGGGTACTGTTCATACCCTGGATCGAGCCATAAGGTCCGGGTTGGACGAAGACATAAGGGCCGACCTCTTGAAGGGTTGGCCCATTAACGACCTCTTTACGAAAGAGTTCAGGAGATCGCCACAGAGGCCCAAGGATGCCAAAAACAAAGTACCGCTGCCTACTAAAGACGCGGTTAACAAAGGATATGACCTCACCTACAAAAGATAAGATAAGATAAATAAACTTGTATCAAGGAAGGTCGCCCAGCACTACTATAAATACACTGGAGCACCCAGGTGTAACTCATACTCCAATTCTACAATGGACCTGCCTAAAGCTCGTACTGACTTAAGCATTGGAGTCTCTTGCAGGTACCACCACCCCCCGGTAATCAATGACCAGTAGCACCTCCAGCTCTAACAAGTCGGACACGGCAGACTTAACCAAAACAGAAGATCTCATCCGAGATCGACCTCCCAGTTTCAAGTAACCCTCGAAATAGATGTGGATCTCCTTGCATCAAAGGCAAGTTGAACACCAACCTCACACTTTCTGGGCTGAAATCTAAGATTCTCCCTCGAACCATGGTGCTCCAATTTTTGGGATTTGGGTTCACACTAATGTCATGGTTTTTCGTGACCTATGCATTAGCAAAGAACTCTTGCACCATAATGATCCCAACCTCTTGGATGGGATTGGTTAGGACTTCCCAACCTCTTCTCCGGATCTCTCATCGGATTTCCAGATACTCAATCTTCTTGAGCCTGAACGGGACCTCAGGGATCACGTTCTTCTCTGTCACTACCTTATAGAAGTGGTCTTGGTAGGCTTTGGTGATGAATCTCTCCATCTCCCAAGATTCAGAGGTGGCGGCTACAACCTTTCCTTTCTTCTTTCTAGAGGATTCTCCAACCTTGAGTGCCATAAGTAGTAATGGAAAGCAAAAAGCAACGCTTTTCTCACACCAAACTTAAAAGCTTTTCTCGTCCTCGAAGAAAAATAAAGAAAAGAGAAGAATGGAGTAGAAGAAGAAGAAAATAGAAGGAGATGGAGGGAGGAGGCAATTCAGCTAAAGGGGCTTTAGAGGGTATGAGAGGTGTGTGTACGAAGGGTTAGAATGAGGGGTATTTATTGGAGTGGTCTAGGGTTAGGTTCTATCATGGGTGGGGTAAATGGGAGGGAATTTTGATTTTAAAGTCGGTGGGGGTTGGTGGGAGTTATGATGGTTTTGGGAAAGTGATATGGATATGATTGGGCTAGGATTTATAGGAAAGAGTGTATGGGGAAGTGTGAAAGTAAGAAGGAAGAAGTGGGGTAGGTAAAGATGCTGTGGCGTTTGAACGCCCAGGGTCTGCCCCCTCGCTGGCATTCAACACCAGCTTTGCTGCCATTTAGGGTGTTGAACGCCCAGCTAGTGCTCCCTGGCTGGCGTTCAACGCCAGCAACACACTCCATCCAGAGTGTTCTATTTTCATTGCTGAACATTTCTGTCTTTGTTCTGACTGATGCACATGATCATGAACCTAAAGAAATAACTTAAAGAAAAAACAAAATTAAAAAATTAAAAGAAATAGAAATAATTAATTAGGGTTAGGTTGCCTCCGAACAAGCGCTTCTTTAATGTCATTAGTTTGACGGTTAGCTCCTTACGGAGATAGATATGGGCTCAAAATTTTGCCCCTTACAGTGAAATTTCTTCCTGTCTTCTCATGGATGAGCTCTACATGCTCTAGAGACAGGACACGATTCACTGTATGTGGTATGACTGGTTTTTTGGTGAAGACAACTCTCATTTCAGGTGAGAGGCCATCAGTGGGGACCTTTTTGTCCCTCCAGCCTTTAGGTACTTTCTTCCTAGTACCTTTGTTTTCAGTGCTTGTTAATGGCTACCCAACACCAAACTTAGAATTGATGTTTGGGGGCTTAGTAAAGCTCTGCACTGAAAGAGATGATTGGAACACTAGGTGTTACACCATCGCCTCTTGCTTATCAGAGGAAAAATTGGGATTGGACATCTTGAACAAGATGTAGTCTTCCCCTATTTGGAAGACCATTTCTCCCTTTGCCACATTAATGATAGCATTGGCAGTGGCTAGGAAAGGTCTTCCAAGGATGACAGAGTCATCCTCTTCTTCCCTAGTATCCAAGACTATGAAGTTTGCAGGGATGTAGTGGTCTTCAACCTTCACCAAGACATCCTCTACTAAGCCATATGGCTTCTTCATTGACTTGTCTGCCATCTCTAATGAGATGGTTGCAGCTTATACCTAAAAGATTCCTAGTTTTTCAATCACAAAGAGTGGCATGAGGTTTATACTTGACCCTAGGTCACACAGAGCCTTCTCAAAGGTCATGGTACCTATGGTGCAAGGAATCTGGAAGTGTCTAGGATCTGAAAGCTTCTGAGGTAGCTTTTGCTGAACCAAAGCATTTAGCTCTTTGGTAAGCAGTGGAGGTTCTTCCTCCAATTGCTTTGTACCAAATAGCTTGGCATTCAACTTCATGAGAGCTTCTAGGTACTGAGCAACTTGCTCTTCCCTAGAGTCTTCATCCTCATCAGAGGATGAGTGTTCATTAGAACTCATGCATTCCAAAAGTGCGTGTAATGGAACCTATATGGTCTCTATATGAGCCTTGGCTTCCTTTAGTTCTTAGATAGGGATTTCTTGAGTAGGTATTGAGAACTCAGAGGGTGTACCATTATTGGCGTTCACCACCAGCTCTGATGGCTCTTTGGGCGTTGAACACCCATGATACATACCCTTAATGGCATTAAACGCCAGTTCCCTTACCATTTTAGGCGTTGAACGCCCAGCAGGGATGTGTGCTAGCGTTCAACGCCAGCTTCCCTGTCTGTTTGGGCATTGAACGCCCAGTGAGGGCTTCCTTACTAGCGTTCAACGCCAGCTCTGGTGCCAGGATGGGCATTGAACACCCAGTGAGATCTTCCTCACTGGCGTTCACTGCCTTCCTAGTCTCTCTTGATTCGGCCTCATCTTTAGTGGTGATGGTCTTGCACTCTTCTCTTGGGTTTACTTAAGTGCTACTAGGAAGAGTGTCAGGAGGAGTCTCAGGAATTCTCTTGCTCAGTTGACCAATTTGTACCTCCAAATTTATTATGGAAGACCTTTTTTCAGTTATAAAACTATGAGTGGTCATAGAGAGGCTGGAGACCAGAGTGACTAAGTTAGAAAGGTTTTGCTTAGGGGTCTCCATATGTTCCTGAGAAGATAGGAATGGTGGTTTGTTGTTGAACCTATTCTGGTTCCTTCCACCTTGATTATTATTGATGCCTTGTTGAGGCTTCTGTTGATCCTTCCATAAAACATTAGGATGATTCCTCCACGAGGGATTATAGGTGTTTCCTTAGGGTTCTCCTATGTAATTCACCTCCTACATGGTGGGTTACTCAGGATCATAAGCTTCTACTTCAGATGAAGCTTCTTGGGTGCTACCAACTGCAGCTTGCATTCCAGCCAAATGCTGAGATATCATATTGACCTGCTGGGTCAAGATCTTGTTCTGAGCCAATATGGTATTCAGTGTATCAACTTCAAGCACTCCTTTCTTCTGAGGGACCCCATTGTTCAGAAGGTTTCTCTCAGAGGTGTACATGAATTGGTTGTTTGTAACCATCTCAGTGAGTTTTGTTGCTTCTACAGGTGTTTTCTTCAAGTAGAGTGATCCACCTGTAGAGCTGTCCAATGATATTTTGGACATCTCAGAAAGACAATCATAGAAAATTCCTAGGATAGATCATTCTGAGAGCATATTAGGAGGACACCTCCTGATTAGTTGCTTATATCTTTGATGAATGATGAGCGGATAATTTATACGCTTTTTGGCATTGTTTTTAGTATATTTTTAGTAGAATCTAGTTATTTTTAGGGATGTTTTCATTAGTTTTTATGTTAAATTCACATTTTTGGACTTTACTATGAGTTTGTGTGTTTTTCTGTGATTTCAGGTATTTTCTGGCTGAAATTGAGGGACTTGAGCAAAAATCAGATTCAGAGGTTCAAGAAGGACTGCTGTTGCTGTTGGATTCTGACCTCCCTGCACGCAAAGTGGATTTTCTGGAGCTATAGAACTCAAAATGGCACGCTTCCAATTGCATTGGAAAGTAGACATCCAGAGCTTTCCAGAAATATATAATAGTCCATACTTTGCCCAAGTTTAGACGACGCAAACTGGCGTTCAACGCCAGCTCTTTGCCCAATTCTGGCGTCCAACGCTAGAAACAAGTTGCAAAGTGGAGTTCAACGCCCAAAATGGCACAAAAGCTGGCGTTCAACTCCAAGAATGACCTCTCCACGTGGAACATTCAAGCTCAGCCCAAGCACACACCAAGTGGGCCCCGGAAGTGGATTTATGCATCAATTACTTACTTCTGTAAACCCTAGTAGCTAGCTTATTATAAATAGGACCTTTTACTATTGTATTAGACATCTTTGGATTATCTTTTGATCTATTGATCACGTTTGGGGGCTGGCCATTCGGCCATGCCTGGACCTTCATTACTTATGTATTTTCAACGGTAAAGTTTCTGCACTCCATATATTAAGGTGTGGAGCTCTGCTGTTCCTCAAAGATTAATGCAAAGTACTACTGTTTTCTATTTAATTCATCTTATTTCGCTTCTAAGATATTCATTCGAACTTCAACCTAAATGTGATGAACGTGACAATCATCATCATTCCCTATGAACGCGTGCCTGACAACCACTTCCGTTCTACATTAGATTGAATGAGTATCTCTTAGATCTCTTAATCAGAATCTTCGTGGTATAAGCTAGATTGATGGCGGCATTCATGAGAGTCCGGAAAGTCTAAACCTTGTCCGTGGTATTCCGAGTAGGACTCTGGGATTGAATGACTGTGACGAACTCCAAACTCGCGAGTGCTGGGCGTAGTGACAGACGCAAAAAGATAGTAAATTCTATTCCAGTATGATCGAGAACCTCCAAGATGATTAGCCATGCAGTGACAGCGCATCGGACCATTTTCACAGAGAGGAATAGGATGCAACCAATGACAAGGGTGATGCCTCTAGACGATTAGCCGTGCTGTGACAGAGCATTTGGACCATTTTCCCAAGAGGATTGAAAGTAGCCATTGGCACCGGTGCCATCCTTACATAAAGCCAGCCATAGAAAGGAGTAAGATGGATTGGATGAAGACAGCAGGAAAGCAAAGGTTCTGAGGAATGAATGCATCTCCATACGCTTATCTGAAATTCTCACCAATGATCTACATAAGTATTTCTATCCTTATTTTAGTATTAATTTTGAAAACTCCATAATTATTTTATATCCGCCTAACTGAGATTTACAAGGTGACCATAGCTTGCTTCATACCAACAATCTCCGTGAGATCGACCCTTACTCACGTAAGGTTTATTACTTGGACGACCCAGTGCACTTGCTGGTTAGTTATGAGAAGTTGTGAAGATATGTTTAGACCATGGTTCTGTGCATCCGTTTTTGGTGCCATGGCCAGGGAATCAATTTCGAACAATAATTCACAACCTGAGTAACAATTTCGCATACCAATGAACCCGAATTTTAGGGTTTATTTTTTGTAGAATATGGAGGGTTTTTTCAACATTCTATCACACTTATCCATATAAATGCATAGTTTTGTGTTTCCTTTCCAATTTCTTTTAATGGTTGAAAACATGCTTTTTAGGCCCTAAATAAGGTATATTTTAATCTCTTTATTACCATTCGATGTCGTGATCTATTTGTTAAGTGATTTCAGATTTTATAGGGGCAAAAATGGTCTAGAAGAGAGGAAGGAAGCATGCATAAGTGGAAGGAGAATGAAAAATGGAGCTTTGGAGTATTAGCACCGACGCGCACGCATAGTCGATGAGCACGCATGGTGAAGTCACTAAGAACCTTTCTTGCATCTCCTTCCTAATTAGGTTCGGCCATGTCTTCAGCTTCTTGTTTGAAATTTTCTCAGAGGTTTCTTCTGGAGTGTTGTGCTTTAACTTGTTGTAAGCTCCTTCTTAAAGTCCTCTCGGGTTCAGGATCAAGATTAAAGAGAGGTTCTTTATCCCCGTTCCTGGTCATAAACAAGGAAAGAAGAAACCAAGGAAGAAGGAGAAGATAAGATAAGATAAGATTTTTGAATTTTAAATTTTAAATTTTTGAATTTTGAAATTGAAACAAGAGAAGATGAAGATTTGAAAAAGATATGATTTTTGAAAAGATTTGATTCTGAAATTTGAAATTAAGATAAGATAAGATAATAATTTGAAATTAAAATCTGAATTTTTAATTGTAATTCTCGAAAATTAATTAAAATAAAGATAGAAAATATATTTTTTATTTTTGAATTTGATAAGAAAGAGAAAAATAACTAAAAGACACCAAACTTAAAATTTTTTAGATCTAATGACACCTAGTATGCGAAAATTAGAAGGAAAAACACAAAGAGACACCAAACTTAAAAATTTTAAGTTCAAAATAAGAAGAAAAATAAGAACACTTTGAAGATCAAGAAGATCCCCAAGAACAAAACTCAAAGAATTCAAAGAAAACAAGAACAAAAACAAAAGACTCAAAGAATTCGAAAATTCAACAAGAACAAAAATAAAATACTCAAACCAAAAAAAAAAATTAAACAAAGACAAGAAAAGGTTTTTGAAAAATTTTTGAAAAGAAAACAAAAGACACAAATAAAAGAGAAAATAAAACATAAAGAATACCTAGTCTAAGAAACAAGATAATCCGTTAGTTGTCCAAACTCGAACAATCCCTGGAAACGGCGCCAAAAACTTAGTGCACGAATCCCCACACTTGGTACAACTGACCAGCAAGTGCACTGGGTCATCCATGTAATACCTGAGCGAGTCAGGGTCGATCCTACGAGGATTGTGGTTTGAAGCAAGCTATGGTTATCTTGTAGATCTTAGTCAGGCAAATAAGAGATGTTGGTATTTTGTTTAATTTCATAAAAGAAAATAATGAGATCCGAACTAGGTTTACCTGTTTATAATGATAAGAAGATGGTTAAGGCTTGGAGATGCTTTGTCCTTCTGGATTAACTCTAGTCTTACTGTCTTCTTCAATTGTGAATGATTTCTTCTATGGCAGGCTGTATGTGATTGTTGCCGATTAAGAGGTCGCCAATGCTCCTCCAGATCTGAATCCCAGGGTTAGTGTGGATCCATTCTGATTGAGGGTGAAGCTCCTGCAGTCCATTCTCCTTAATGATCCTACTCAAAATGCCACAGACAAAATCAGATCTTCCGTATCAGAGAATGCTGCGCCTTTGGATTCTAGCCTCTACCACAGAGACCCTAATCTCCCCATACCTCCACTGAACTGGTGTCTCGAGAAGTCCCCAACAAAGTCGTGGATTAGCCGTCTAAGAGTTGTATAATCAAGCTGGTGGTTCGATGCTTTCCAGTTACGTATTCACACGAACCCAAGAAGACACGGGTGGTTGTCAGGCACGCGGTCTTAGAATGAATAACAAAGATGATTGTCACGGGTCATTCCATTTATCAAGTTGAAGAATGAAGATACATCTTAGAATTGAATCAAACACAGATTGAAGAAAAATAGTAATACTTTTATTAATCCATAAAACTCAGCAGGGCTCCTCTCCTCAACCTAGGTGGTTTAGAAACTCATACTGATAGAAAATACAATGTGAAAAATGAAATATGGCAGATTTCTCTTTGAAGATTGTATAAAAGTTCTGTAAATACTAAGCTAATGACTAAGGATTACATAAGAAAGGGTAAAACAGACATTTAGTACTAAAATCCGCTTATAGGGCCCACTTGGTGAGTGTTTGGGTTGAGCTTTGATGAGATCCATGTGCTAGGAGGCCTCTAGGGCGTTGAACGTTGGCTAGGGGGTCCACTTTGGGTGTTTGGACGCTGGTCTCCTCCTTTGGGCACTGGATGCCTGGATTGAGGTAGATGGTTGGCGTTGGACGTAATACCCAAAAACTTTTCTCTCAACAAATTTCCACCGGCAAGTGCACTGGATTGTCGTCAAGTAAAAACTCACTATAGACTGAGGTCGAATCCCACAGGGATTGGTTGGTTGATCAACGTTAATTGGAGAATTGTTTTAGTTGAACTGAATCAGAATTTGAATTGGAGTTGCAGAATTTAAATTTGCAGGAAACATAAAGAGCAAGGAATGTAAATAGCTGAAATTAAATTGCAGGACTATAAGTGCAGAAACTTAAATTGCAAGAAATTAAATGGTAATGGGGATTGTTAAGCATGAATATAACAACAAAAAGTAAAGAGAATGGGTAGAATCAGAAGTAGGAAGCTCATTGGGGTCAAGAGATGTTATAATTCTCCGGATCAAGTTCATTTTCATCTCTTCCTCAATCAACGCATTCATTAATTTCCTTGACAATCTTAGGTGATTGGATCCCAATTCCTTGGCAATCTAATCTCTCTAAGCATGAACATTTGCCCAATTCCTTGATTTAAGTGCTCATGGGAAGAGATGAGGTATGGTCACTGATTATACCACACACATTTATAGATCAAAGTGTTGGTAGGATTACATGTCACAATATCCATCCAAACCCCAACCTAATCCAATGTGAGAGAGATTTCAAGCATGATTCTGTGATTTCTTTTCCAAGCCTATCACAGAACCCAATTACATTCAATTTCTTTCCCAAGACAATTGAATAATTGAATGAAGAGCGAAATCTTTCTAGGCAGATTAAGAGAAAAGACAGAAGAAGAAATATGAAAACTAATATTGATCCATTGAATTACAACAGAGCTCCCTAAACCAATGAAAGGGGTTTAGTTGTTCATAGCTCTGGAAATGGAAATTGAAATTGAAAGATACATTGCAGAAGTAAATTACAGAGAGAAAGTACAGAGAAAGTAAATTGTGCAGAGAATTCCCCAAATTAGGTTTCTGACTGCCTAGCTCCCTAACTAACTTAGACTCTAAGCTGTTTATACACTTTCTTCAATTGATCTTCAAGTCTCTAAATTGGGCTTTTGGCCTTTGTTGAAGTGGGTTGAAGTGGCTCCAATGCTATTGAGACGAGATGTGCTTAATTGCACAGAGTTCTGGTATCAACGCTGGGGTCAACGTTTTTGAAAAAACATCGAGTCAAACATTCTTTTTAGAAAACTGGGTTCTAGGTGCCTTGAGCAACGTTTGACTCAACGTTGGAGCACCAACGTTCACCTTGTCACGCGTACGCGTGGTTGGGAAGGAATGCACGTCCACGCGTATGCATCCACGTCCACGTCCACACGCACATTGGCCTCAATGTTGGATTAGCAATGCTCCCTCAAATGTTGGCACACACGCATGCGCGTCACCCACGCGTGCGTGTGGATTGTCAAACTTCCACGCTCATGCGTACGTGATGCACGGAAAACTTGTCTCTCAACAAATTCCCCTTCGGCAAGTGTACCGAATTTGTCGTCAAGTAAAAACTCACAATAGAGTGAGGTCGAATCCCACAAGGATTGATTGATCAAGCAACTTTAATTAGAGGACTGTTCTAGTTGAGCGAATCCAGAATTTGAGTTGAGAATTGCAGAAAATAAAATGGCGGAAAGGTAATTGACAGGAAAGTAAATGCTAGAATTATAGATCTAAAGTAAATGAGGGAAGGTAAATTGCAGAATTGTAAATGGGCATGGGGGAATTTCTCATTAAAGTAAATAACAGAAATTAAAGAGAATGGGTAAGATCTGAAATGGGGAGTTCATTGGGCTTAGGAGATGTTGCATTCTCCGGATCAATTTCATTTTTATCTCTTCCTCAATCAATGCACTCATTGATCTCCTTGGCAATCTTAAGTTATTGAATTACAATTTCTTGTAATCCAATCTCTCAAATCTTGATCAATAGCCAATTCCTTGGTCAATTGCTCATGAGAAGAGATGAAGTATGGTCACTGATTATACCACATGCATTTCCCAAACCAAGTGTTGAGAGGATTATAGTCACATATCCATCCAAACCCAATTTGGTCCAGCATGAGAAAGTATTTCTAGCTTGATCTCTTCATTCCTCTTTCAAGGTTCAGAAGAGATCCAAGTATGAATAGCTTCTTTTTCAAGATAACTACTCAATTGGATGAAGATCGAAAGCTTTCAAGTAAAATCAAGAGAAATGATAGAAGAAGAATAATGAAAACTAGTATTGATCCATCAAATTACAACAGAGCTCCCTAACCCAATGACAGGGGTTTAGTTGTTCATAGCTCTGGAAAATGAAAACAAAGATGGAGAATACATCATGAAAACTTATAAGTGCAGAGAAAGTAAATACAGAGAGTAGTTCTATGCTAAGAGTCTCCCTATAATTTCCAACTCTCAAAATATTTCAAAGATACTCCTATATATACTACTGTTCTGTTCTTCTAGTTGATTCTTCAAGTCTTGGGCCTTTGGATCTTGAGTTGGAAGCAGTTCTCTTCTTCATTGGGCTTAGCTTTTACTTGCAGAGAGAAAGTATGAAGTGGGCAGGGGCTTTGGCTCAGGAAGTTAGTGGTGTTAACGTTCAGTGAAAATATGGGTTCGAAAACGTTAGTGACAATCACCTTTTTTACTAACGTTCCTCACCAAAGTTAAAGGCCACGTTAACCTCAACGTTAGTGGCACAAACATTGCCACAAACGTTTCCACTATGTCCTTCGCACACGTTATTGGGACTCAACTTTCCCAATAACGTTGAGAAGCCTCCCCCTTCCCTACGTTAGAGCCCACGTTAACTTAGTTAACGTGGCTCTTTTAACGTAGGCTTGCCATCCTTCGAGAACATTAGTGACATTTACCATTGTCACTAACGTTCCAAATTGCCCCTATTTTCCACGTTAGAGTCCACGTTAACTAGGTTAACGTGGCTTCTAACGTGGCCTTGCTAGCCATCTCCAACGTTAGTGACAAAGTTGAGTGTCACTAACGTTGGCTCATCCTTCCCTTATCCACGTTAGCTTCCACGTTAACTAAGTTAACGTGGGAGTTAACGTGGCTCATGGTGGCATGTGTGGCTCCTTCCAATGTTAGTGACAATGTTGGGTGTCACTAACGTTGGCGATCACCTTCTTTCTTCACGTTAGCTTCCACGTTAACTAGGTTAACGTGGGAGTCAACGTGGCTCATTGGGGGCTTGTGTTCTTCCAACGTTAGTGACAATGTTGGGTGTCACTAACGTTGTCGACCACTTTGTTCCTTCACGTTAGCTTCCACGTTAACTAGGTTAACGTGGGAGTTAACGTGGCTTAATGTGCTTTGGCCAACGTTAGTGACAATGTTGAGTGTCACTAATGTTGGCTCCCCCCCTTCCTTCTTAACGTTAGAGGCCACGTTAACTAGGTTAACGTGGACTCTAACGTGGCCACTCATGATCTTGGTTCAACGTT
The DNA here is from genome assembly GCF_059453495.1 of Arachis ipaensis. NCBI lineage: Eukaryota > Viridiplantae > Streptophyta > Magnoliopsida > Fabales > Fabaceae > Arachis > Arachis ipaensis. Next base: position 48,579,882 of record NC_142440.1, on the reverse strand, counting down.
AGTGATAATGTTAAGTGTCACTAACGTTGGCTCTATTTCTTAACGTGGGCAATGATGGCTTCGAGAGCATTATTGGCAATCACTTTTCTCATTAACTTTGCAAGTTACTCCCATTCCACATTAGTGTTAACGTTAGTGTAACTAACGTAGCTACTAATGTGGTTCTTCTTTTCTTCCTTTGTCCTGAAATTAAGCAATAAAGTGCATCAAAGTTCTAGTCCAAGTCATGGGAAATGCAACATCAAATTTGTCCTTAAATTCATGCAAAATTCTCATGAAATCATGTAAAATTCACAATGTATGCTTGAATCAAGATGTAAGTGAATATCTACCCAAAACTAGCTTATTTCCTAAGGAAATGCATGAAACTACCCTAAAAACAGTAAAGAAAAGGTCAGTGAAACTGGCCAAAATGTCCTGGCATCACAACACCAAACTTAATGCTTGCTTGTCCCAAGCAAGTACTGGAACAAGAGAATGATGAAAGAAATGCCAAGAGACATGAGTCATTCTTGTGGAAGTCATGTCCTGGTTTTATGGTGGTTTCATGCATAGCAACTTAGGCTCATTCCTGGCTTTCAGACCTTTATCATGTCCTAGAATACTCACTTGTTATTGCATCCCATGAGACTTTTATTCATTGATCCTTTTGTTGTTATTTGAGGGCTTATTTTTGTTTTTAAGCTAAGTGCTCTGTAAGGGGGCAACTCTTTAAAATAAGCTTTCAGCCAACACTCCCGAACCAGTTGGTTCAAGGTGCTAGGTGTTGAAGCACCCCTAAGGACTTACTTACTCAAGTCTCTCCCCCATACATACACACCACAGGCACATAGTTTATTTTTTTTCTTTTCTTGAGACCTTGGTGTCCAGCACCTCTTTGGGTTACTAAATGCTCTGTGGTGAGGGTTACTCTTGATAGTGGACTTTCAGCTGATAATCCCGGGTTAGTTAACCCAAGTTACCAAGTGATAAGGCACCCCTAAGAGCTTATTCATCCAAGTAGATCCCTCACACAGGAGCACCACAGACACATGCTTCAAGATTAAAACCATTGGTGCCTAGCCTTATTGCTTACTATTTTATTCTTTTATTCCTCAACTTTGATTGTTCTTTCCCTTTTTCTTATTAGGATCTTCTTATTTATCTAGTCTCATGGGGTGTGTCTCAAGCATAGTATTCATGACAGATAGTTGTCTTCCCACCTTATGGTTGAACCAACTTAGCTAACTTATGACCACACCACAAACTCATGGACTTACTCCCTAGTATGAACTCTTCTCTGGTCTTTAAAAGCACTCATTCTCTTTTTATTTGATTTAAAGGGACAAACATACAAGTAAGCAAAGTAAAGATGCAGTGATATAAGGACTAGATATCATAAACCTCTTCAACAAGAACTTAAAAGAAAGAATTTAGAAATGTTTAAACTGAAATGGAAGCAAGTTCTATTTCATACAAGATCTTCCTTATTTAAAGCATAGAAAAAGATGGACCAAAAAAGGAACACCACCACCTTTTACTCTTGTGGATGTCCATGCTCTCCTTCTTGATTGCTTGTGCTCCCACTTCCCTTGCCTTTTCCAAGCAGCTTCTTCCAGAAACCACCATCTTCCATCTTCTTCTTGAGTGTTTCCTTTTGCTGTTTCACTTTCCTCTCTTCTTGTTCTACAAAATCTTTTTGGACCTCATCATATGTAGGAATGGCATAGTGTAGATGATGCATATTACTGGACATATAGTTCAACTTGGCTTGAGTGTTGACGTTGAACTCTTCTCGATGTAGTTGCCGTCCTTCATTAAGTACAGTGAACTCATTGAATGCTTTCATCTGGGCTAGTTGTCACTGATTGAGTTCCTGCAAATGCTTATCTTGATGTTCTTGCCTTTCGGTAACTTGGTGGATGGTTTGAGTGAGCTGAGAGTATTGTTCCTGTTGCCGTTCCATTTGTTGTTTCTTCCACTCTTCTTGTTGGCTCATCCAGTTCAATATTTGCTCTTGTCCTTCCATATGTCTCATCCCCAAATCTTCAATAGCTCTTAGAAGGTGATTCATATTCAAATCTGCTGTGTAAGGATGCTCTCCCTGTTGATATTCTTCCTGATGAGACTCCTCTTGGTGAGCTCCTTCCTTTGCTTTTAGTTTCCCTATTTGTGGCCTTCTTTGTTGCTGAGCAGGTGTAGTATAGGCCATACGCTGGGTTGTCATTAGCCTCCCTGGGTTAACCCAGTCTGGATTACTATCCTCAAAGACCACCTTGGCCTTTGTGCACAATCGGAGAATGGTGCTGGGGTACCAAAGCCTGGCACCTGATTCAAGCTTCTTAGCTGAATCTTGAATTCCCTCAGCTATAAGTTCATGCACGTTGATTTCTCCACCTTGTACTAGGCAATGTACCATAGTTGCTCGATTAATATTTACCTCTGAATTATTTGCAGCTCAGAGAATAGACCTCCTCACGAGTTCAAACCACCCCTTGGCTTCTGGGCTAAGGTCTCCCCTCTTGATGAACCGGGGTTTCCCATCTCCATACCTCTCCCAGTCAGCAGCTATAACACAGATGTCAGTCACTATCTCGGTGAGCTCATCATTGTCTTGGCTTTTACTTATCCTTGTATGATAGCTAGGCTCATCAAAGTGTGGTGATTTCAGGTGAAGAGTTCTTATTATAGCATTTGGGCTGAAGTCTACCTCATTTCCCCTTACATAGCTTTTGAAGGTTGGGGCTCTGGTTTTGTCTTCTCTGACCACATTTGCGTAGAACTCTTTGATGAGGTTTACATTGATCTTCCCTTCTAGATTGGTGAGCAATTGCCACTGTCTTTCTTCAATCTTCTCCCGAATTTGTGGGCATTCGTCTTCATTAATTTGGAAGGTTAACTCGGGCAGTATCTTCTTGAGCGCTATCTGCTCAAATTCTCGTTCATGGAAGGCAGTCTTGAATCTCTTCTCGTCGAAGGGAATGTTCTCCGTTGGTTCCTTCCTCTTCTGCCTCTTGGAGCTTGAAGATGCCATGATTGAGGGTTAATGTATGGAGTTGGCAAGAGTGTGGAGACTTTTGGTTGTTTAGGGTTGAGTGCAATGAAGGTGGTGAGGGAGAATGTGTTTAAATGGTTAGGAAATACTTTGCTCCGAAATGGATAGGTGTGAAGAGTGGATGTGGAGTGTGGAGCTAGGGTACGGATCAAGGATCACTTTTATAGAAAGGTTGTGAGTGAATGGAGGGTGTGGATTGATGGAGTGGTTGTTTGATGGACGGTTGGAGTTGTGCATGTAGAAAGGACAAAGATCATCACTTTATGATGGAGATTGCTCGGTCTTCAAGGGTCCCATTTTTTTCAATGTTGCATGGCAACATTTTCCAATGACTTCCCTTTTTAGAACAAGTGTATAGTCCTTCCTTTTGTGGTGTCCGAACCTTCTTCCTTTAATTGTCCAATCTATCTCTTTCAATGCTCCTTTCCTTTCCCTATAAAGATCAAATAAGAAAAGTAAGAAATATCATAAGAAAAAATCAATTTAGATTTTTACGGCTAAAATAATAAAGAGAAGAAAAGATTAGATTGTTTATTCATGAACTCCAACTAACTAACTAACTGTGTATCCCTTTATGCATTTTGGTGGCACCATGGGGTGACACCAAACTTAGTTTGAAGCATTGTGATGAAAAGTTCTGTTCAAAGCTCCAAGACTAGAATGCTCTCTGTTGCATTCATGCTTTCTTGGTATGCTTTGAACACCAAACTTGTTCTTCACTATATACTGCAATATAAGGACTTCACCAAGTTTGGGTTGGAATTTATGAATATTGACTTATTCACTAGTAAAAGCTAATAAAACATGGGTTGCCTCCCATGAAGCGCTTCTTTAGCGTCACTAGCTTGACGTTTCTCCTTCATCAGGGTGGTTGATAATGCTTCAAGTCCTCTCCTCTTGCCTTGGACTTATATCCATTGGTTGTATCAATGATCTCTACATGTTCCAAGGAAAGGACTCTGTTGATAGTGAAGACCTTAGGTAACTGAGATGGTACAGTGGGGAGATTAGAGGGGAATTCTGGGAAGTAAGCTGAAATCACTTTATCTCCTGGAGAGAGGCCTTCCGTAGGGATCTTCTTATTCCTCCACCCCCTTGGTACCTTCTTCTTTGTCCCTTTTGATGCTTCCCTGTTCTTGGCGACTTCTTCTTTTAAGTGAATTTTGTTGTTGTCTTCACATGCCTCTGGTGGTTTAGGTTCCTCCAGCTTCTCCTTGAGCTGTGACGATTGTTGTTTGCCTTGTTCATCATTCAGTGGGGTTCTCAGATGTGTTGGTGGTGCCTCAGTGCTTGTTTCCTCTGTCAGCATCATGTTATGATCATTGCTTGGTTCTTTGTTTTCTTGGTCAGTTTCTTGGGAGAGTTTGAAGACATTGAAGCTGAGTTGTTCATCATGGATCCTCAATATTAGCTCCCCTCGCTCCACGTCTATGAGTGCTCTGGCTGTAGCTAGGAATGGTCTTCCCAATATGATTGGGTGAGTGTGACTCTCTTCCATGTCCAAGATGACAAAGTCTGTGGAAAGAAAGTATTTTCCCACCTTTAACAACACGTTTTTCACCACCCCTCTTGCTTGTTTTTGAGTTTTGTCAGCCAGCCTGATGACTACATCTGTGGGCAATATCTCATTGATCTGCAGCCTCTTCACCAGGGATAGAAGCATTAAGTTGATGCTTGCTCCCAAATCGCAGAGTGCTCTATCAAAAATTGTTTCTCCTATGGCACAGGGAACATGAAAACTCCCTGGACCTTTTCTTTTTGTAGGCAACTGCGGTTGAATGAGGGCACTGCACTCCTTGTTCATCACTATAATTTGGCCTCCCTTGAGTGAGCTTTTCCTGGAAAGCAACTCCTTCATGTACTTGATGAATGCAGGCATTTGTTGGATAGTCTTGATGAATGGTATGTTCACATGCAGAGATGCAAATAAGTTAAGAAATCTTGAGTATATTCTCCTCTCCACAGCTCCCTTGAGCAGTTGGGGAAAAGGTGCATAGAGTCTCAGCAACTCCTGTTTTGAGATTTCTGGTTCTTGGTAATCTTTTTCCACCTCCTCTACTGAGGTATCTTCAGGTTGTTCTGACAACTTGCTTGGCTTGTCCTCAGTCTCCTTATATCTTATAGTGACCATCTTGCAATCTTCCCATCTAACCTTCTTTGTTTCACCTCTCGGATTCTTCTCTGTGTCACTTGGGAATCCATCTGTGGGTTTGGGAATTTGCTCAGAGAGATATCCTACTTGAGATTCCAACCTCTTGATTGTGTCTCCCTGGTTCTTGAAACTGGATCGCACTTCCTCCTTGAAGACCTTGTTGTCTTGAATCTCCTTGCTTAGGCCTTCAAGTAGATTCTCAATCCTTGAGATTCTTTCATCAAATGATGACAGGTCAGGCTGAGTAGGGTTATTCTGGCCTTGATATGAATGTGGGGAGGTGTTGTTATAGGGTATTGATATGGTCTAGATGTGAAGTGTTGGGTGGCTGCATTGTTTGGATTTGGGCGTCTTTGATCAAGGCTTTGGTCTTGTTGATTTCCCCACCCAAAGTTTGGATGATTCCTCCATCCAGGGTTGTAGGTCTTGGAGTATGGATCATGGTTTTGCCTAGGTGAATTCCCAATGTAGTTGGCTTGCTCCTGACTACCCTCTGCTTCTTCATTCACTCCTTCTTGGGTTGTTGATGAAGTGGAGACTGCTGCTACTTGGTTCCTCTCCATCTTCTTGGTGAGGTCAGCCAGCTGCTGGGTAATGAGCTTGTTTTGGGCCAGCAGAGCATCTACATTGTTTAGATCCATTACTCCTCTTGTGTTCCCTCTTTCGGAAGCATAGAAGTAGTCGTTCTCTGCTACTGTTTCAATGACATCTATGGCTTCCTCAATAGTCTTCTTCTTGTTCAAAGATCCTCCAGATGAATGGTCTACGGCCTTCTTTGACTCATAAGAGAGCCCTTCATAGAAAATGTGCAGCTGCACCCATTCGTTGAACATATCTGGTGGGCACCTCCTTGTTAAGTCTTTAAACCTCTCCCATGCTTCATATAGAGTCTCACCATCTTGTTGCCTGAAAGTTTGGACCTCAGCTCTCAGCCTATTGATTCATTGAGGAGGGTAAAATCTTGCTAAGAAATTGTTCACCATGTCTTCCCAAGTTGTTAAGCTCTCCCTTGGGAAAGACTCCAGCCACTTAGCTGCCTTATCCCTGAGTGAGAATGGAAATAAGAGCAGTCTATAGGCGTCAGGATGAACACCATTAGACTTCACTGTGTCACATATTCTCAGGAAGGTGGTTAGATGTTGATTGGGGTCCTCTTGGACACTCCCTCCGAACGAATAGTTGTTCTGAACAAGGGTGATGAGCTGTAGCTTCAGTTCAAAATTGTTGGCATGGATGGTTGGCTTTTGAATGTTACTTCCATAGTTCCCTGGGTTTTGATTGATGTAAGAGCCTAAAACTCTTCTATCCTCCCCAGCATGATTTGCTCCACCTCCTCTGCCATGGTTGTGAGCCTCTTCTTCATGATGGTTTTCCATGTTTTCTTCTATGTTTGGTTCAAAGTATTCCTCAAAGTGTTCCTCCTCTTCTTCACCACCAACTACACGTTTTTCTCTTGCCTCCCTCCTTAGTCTAAGGAAGGTTCTCTCAGGTTCAGAATCAAAGGAAGTTGAAGCCCCGCTTCTTCTCCCTGTCATACAACCAACAAGTACAAGCAAAGAGAATAGGTGCAGAAAGTATATCTGTCAGAATTACTATTAGTGTGAGTGATGCAATATATCAAACAGCTAGTGGGTTAGTGAGATGAATAGTAAATAACAAAGAAAAAGTAAGGGGGAAGGGAAGAAGTTATCTAAAACAGAAAGTAAATAACTCAAACAGAAATTTAAATCAAACAAAAATAAAATGCTCAATCTAGTTATCCTCCAATCTAATCATTGTTGATGCACAATCAATCCCCGGCAACGGCACCATAAACTTGATGCACGGAAAACTTGTCTCTCAACAAATTCCCCTTCGGTAAGTGTACCGAATTTGTCATCAAGTAAAAACTCACAATAGAGTGAGGTCGAATCCCACAAGGATTGATTGATCAAGCAACTTTAATTAGAGGACTGTTCTAGTTGAGCGAATCCAGAATTTGAGTTGAGAATTGCAGAAAATAAAATGGCGGGAAGGTAATTGACAGGAAAGTAAATGCTAGAATTATAGATCTGAAAGTAAATGACGGAAGGTAAATTGCAGAATTGTAAATGGGCATGGGGAAATTGCTCATTAAAGTAAATAACAGAAATTAAAGAGAATGGGTAAGATCAGAAATGGGGAGTTCATTGGGCTTAGGAGATGTTGCATTCTCCGGATCAATTTCATTTTCATCTCTTCCTCAATCAATGCACTCATTGATCTCCTTGGCAATCTTAAGTGATTGAATTACAATTTCTTGTAATCCAATCTCTCAAATCTTGATCAATAGCCAATTCCTTGGTCAATTGCTCATGAGAAGAGATGAAGTATGGTCACTGATTATACCACATGCATTTCCCAAACCAAGTGTTGAGAGGATTATAGTCACATATCACATATGCATTTCTAGCTTGATCTCTTCATTCCTCTTTCAAGGTTCATAAGAGATCCAAGTATGAATAGCTTCTTTTTCAAGATAACTACTCAATTGGATGAAGATCGAAAGCTTTCAAGTAAAATCAAGAGAAAAGATAGAAGAAGAATAATGAAAACTAGTATTGATCCATCAAATTACAACAGAGCTCCCTAACCCAATGACAGGGGTTTAGTTGTTCATAGCTCTGGAAAATGAAAACAAAGATGGATAATACATCATGAAAACTTAGAAGTGTAGAGAAAGTAAATACAAAGAGTAGTTCTATGCTAAGAGTCTCCCTATAATTTCCAACTCTCAAAATATTTCAAAGATACTCCTATATATACTACTCTTCTGTTCTTCTAGTTGATTCTTCAAGTCTTGGACCTTTGGATCTTGAGTTGGAAGCAGTTCTCTTCTTCATTAGGCTTAGCTTTTACTTGCAGAGAGAAAGTATGAAGTGGGCAGGGGCTTTGGCTCAGGAAGTTAGTGGTGTTAACGTTCAGTGAAAATATGGGTTCGAGAACGTTAGTGACAATCACCTTTTTTACTAACGTTCCTCACCAAAGTTAAAGGCCAGGTTAACCTCAATGTTAGTGGCACAAACGTTGCCACTAACGTTTCCACTATGTCCTTCGCACACGTTATTGGGACTCAACTTTCCCAATAACGTTGAGAAGCCTCCCCCTTCCCTACGTTAGGGCCCACATTAACTTAGTTAACGTGGCTATTTTAACGTAGGCTTGCCATCCTTCGAGAATATTAGTGACACTTACCATTGTCACTAACGTTCCAAATTGCCCCTATTTTCCACGTTAGAGTCCACCTTAACTAGGTTAACGTGGCTTCTAATGTGGCCTTGCTAGCCATCTCCAACGTTAGTGACAAAGTTGAGTGTCACTAACGTTGGCTCATCCTTCCCTTATCCACGTTAGCTTCCACGTTAACTAAGTTAACGTGGGAGTTAACGTGGCTCATGGTGGCATGTGTGGCTCCTTCCAACGTTAGTGACAATGTTGGGGGTCACTAACGTTGGCGATCACCTTCTTTCTTCACGTTAGCTTCCACGTTAACTAGGTTAACGTGGGAGTCAACGTATCTCATTGGGGGCTTGTGTTCTTCCAACGTTAGTGACAATGTTGGGTGTCACTAACGTTGTCGACCACTTTGTTCCTTCATGTTAGCTTCCACGTTAACTAGGTTAACGTGGGAGTTAACGTGGCTTAATGTGCTTTGGCCAACGTTAGTGACAATGTTGAGTGTCACTAACGTTGGCTCCCCCCTTCCTTCTTAACGTTAGAGGCAATGTTAACTAGGTTAACGTGGACTCTAACGTGGCCACTCATGATCTTGGTTCAACGTTAGTGATAATGTTAAGTGTCACTAACGTTGGCTCTATTTCTTAACGTGGGCAATGATGGCTTCGAGAGCGTTATTGGCAATCACTTTTCTCATTAACTTTGCAAGTTACTCCCATTCCACGTTAGTGTTAACGTTAGTGCAACTAACGTAGCTACTAATGTGGTTCTTCTTTTCTTCCTTTGTCTTGAAATTAAGCAATAAAGTGCATCAAAGTTCTAGTCCAAGTCATGGGAAATGCAACATCCAATTTGTCCTTAAATTCATGCAAAATCCTTATGAAATCATGTAAAATGCACAATGTATGCTTGAATCAAGATGTAAGTGAATATCTACCCAAAACTAGCTTATTTCCTAAGGAAATGCATGAAACTACCCTAAAAACAGTAAAAAAAAGGTCAGTGAAACTGGCCAAAATGCCCTGGCATCAGTACGCGTCATGCGTACGCGTCGCCCACACATGCGCGTCGATGCCACTTTCTAAAATTTCAGATTTCAATGTTGTATCGCGAGCGTTGGCCTTACCGTTGGATTGGGAACGTTTCCTCCAACGTTGGCACATTTACGCGTGCGCGTCACCAACGCGTGCGGGTAGATCATCAAAATTTCACGCTTCACGCGTGCGCATCGCCCACGCATACGCGTCGCACTAAATTTTTCCAAATCCAGAAAGCAAAACTGTATCAAAGAGCGTTGGAGGTAACGTGGGCTCACTAACGTTCCCTCCAACATTGGCACCAGAACTTGTAGTGCTACATTATTCTTACTTCAACGTTTGAGGCAACGTTGGTGGGCCAACTTTGGCCACCAACGTTGCTTCCCTTCCTCCTTTCCATGGTCTTTCTTCAACTTCTTTTCATGCTTTTCTTCACCTATCATCAACCAATACATGCATCAAAGCCTTGCTAAAGTCATGAAAAATTACATCATTCTTAGCACACAACTAATTATGGCCTAAATCTCATGAAAATGCATCAAATTAACCATGTTTGAATGAATCAAGGTATACATGAACTTTTAATCCAAATGCTTATTTATAGCTCAAGAAAGTGCATAAAACCTAATGAAAGAAAAAGAAAAAGGTTTTAGTGAAATTAGCCTAAGATGCCTTGGCATCACAACACTAAACTTAAATCTTGCTTGTCCCCAAGCAAGCAATAAATTATGAGAAGAATGAATGAAAACAGAAGGGAATACATGTCAATATCAGCAAGTAATTGAAATTGATTAGTGGGGTTTCATGCAGGGAATGTTGTAGCTCAACTTTTATTACTTTTCAAGTGTGGAATGTCCTTTTAAGTACCAACTATCATACTGCTATGAATCCTTGTTATTCACTCATCCTTAGTATTTAGTTTCTTTGTTTTTATTTTACTGAGAACTTGTTCTTTATTTGCAGCAGCTCAGTGTTCTGTTTTTGAGGCAACTCTTTGAAGTAGGCTTTCAGTCAATACTCCCGAACCAGTTGGTTCAAGGTGCTAGGTGTTGAAACACCCCTACGGACTTAATTACCCAAGTCTCTCCTCAGCAGATATTCACTATAGGCACATGGTTTGTTATTCGTTCTTTAGACCTTGGTGTCCAGCACCTCTTTGGGTTGCTAAATGTTTTGTGACAAGGTTGCTCTTGATTGTGAATTTTCAGTTGACAATCCCGGGTTAGTTAACCCAAGTTGTCAAGTGATGAAGCACTCCTAAGAACTTACTCATTCAAGTATATCCTTGCACAACAACACCACATACACATGCCTAAAGGCTCAAACTATTGGTGCCTAGCTTTACTCTTTGTTTCTTTCATTATTTTGTTCTTTCTTCCAAGGAGCTTTATTTGCTAAGTTTCATATACAGTAGCCAAGTTCACACTAAAAAGAGACATTCTACCCTCCATACTTATTAGTGAGCTAGCTACATAATCAGACATGTATACCACCACTTATCCTTGTCCTATTCCTTACTAAATTGGACAATTTCACTTTCTGTTTCAAACATTTCCTTTTTATTCAATTAGAAGTAAGGAGGCATGACATACATTCAAGCAAGTGAAATTAACCAGGCACTTAGACTAAAACACTTATTTGAAATTTAAAGACATTAAACAACAGAACTTCAATTGACTCAAAAGTAAATTGATAACTAAGCATGAAAGCATGTTCTTTCTTATTGATGAACAAAGAGCAACACCACCTTTCAATTCTTCGGTTGCTTTCTCTTGCTTGATTCCCCTTTTTTCTTCAGCTCTTGCTTCTTTTTGCTTCTTCTTTCTTCTAGTGGTTCTTCAGTCCTAAACATCCTTGCATCCCATAGTCCCACATCTTTCAATCCTTGCTTTATCCTTTCTTCGTAGCTTCTAGCTCTTGCCATTCTGTGGATCCTGTGGTTGATTGACCGGTTCATATGGTGGGATTTCTGGCTTCATGACAGGTATGCTAGCTACTAGATAGCTAAGCTATGCTTATGTGTTTATGTCCTATTCTGTCCTATCTATATGACTCATTTCTCCAACTGTGTGGTATACATTCTTCCAGTTATACTTGTTCAGAATGTAACCTTGTTGCTCAGCTTGTTATGTGGATAGCTTGTTGAAGGATTCTTGAATTAAGCAGATTGTTCTCTTTGTATATCCAGGAATCTTGACTGAAAATCTTTTTGCTGGTCCATCATCCTCAACTAGAGCTCCTCTTGTCTTTCTTGAGATCTTATGTACTGCGATTGGAACTCTTCCTGTCTTTCTTGAGCCCTTATGTGTTATTGGGATAGCCTCTCAATCGCTTCTTGTATTTGGCTCATGTCCATGGTGGTTTGTGCTGGAACTTATTGCTCTTCTTCTTGTTCTTCTTCTTGTTGCTCTTCTCCTTGTGGTTCCCCCTCCGTTGCCTCCTCTGTGGTCTTCTCCGTTGCTGGGAAACTATGACATTCATCATTCTCTCAAAAGTCATTGGCATGCCCAGGTGCAGCTGATGAGCGGATAATTTATACGCTTTTTGGCATTGTTTTTAGTATATTTTTAGTAGGATCTAGTTACTTTTAGGGATATTTTTATTAGTTTTTATGATAAATTCACATTTCTAGACTTTACAATGAGTTTGTGTGTTTTTCTGTTATTTCAGGTATTTTCTGGCTGAAATTGAGGGACTTGAGCAAAAATCAGATTCAGAGGTTGAAGAAGGACTGCAGATGCTGTTGAATTCTGACCTCTTTGCACTCAAAGTGGATTTTTTGGCGCTACAAAACTCCAAATGGCACGCTCTCAATTGCGTTGGAAATTAGACATCCAGGGCTTTCCAGCAATATATAATAGTCCTTATTTTGATTAAGGATAAACGATGTAAACTAGCGTTGAACGCCAGTTCCATGTTGCATTCTGGAGTCAAATGCCAGAAACAGGTTGCAAAGTGGAGTTAAACGCCAGAAACAAGTTACAAACTGGTGTTCAACTCCAAGAGAAGTCTCTACACATGTAAAGCTCAATGCTCAGCCCAAGCACACACCAAGTAGGCCCCAGAAGTGGATTTCTGAATCATTTACTCATTTCTGTAAACCCTAGTAACTAGTTTAGTTTAAATAGGACTTTTTACTATTATATTTGGAGATTCTCTTTGATTAGTTTTATGCTATCTGAGACCTTTATGGGGGCTGGCCATTCGGCCATGCCTGAACTTTTCAATTATGTATTTTCAACGGTAGAGTTTCTACACACCATAGATTAAGGTGTGGAGCTCTGCTGTTCCTCATGAATTAATACAAAGTACTACTGTTTTTCTATTCAATTCAACTTATTCTGCTTCTAAGATGTTCATTCGCACCCAAGAACATGATGAATGTGATGATTATGTGACGCTCATCATCATTCTCACTTATGAACGCGTGCTTGACAAACACTTCCGTTCTACATGCAAACAAGCTAGAATGAGTATCTCTTGGATATCTAATACAGGGGGACCGAGTCTGATTTATTAGTGTCTTCGTGGTATAAGTTAGAACCCATGGACGGCCATTCTTGAGAATCTGGAAAGCCTAAACCTTGTCCGTGGTATTCCGAGTAGGATTCAGGGATTGAATGACTATGACGAGCTTCAAACTCGCGAGTGCTGGGCGTAGTGACAGACGCAAAAGGATAGTAAATCCTATTCCAGTATGATCGAGAACCGACAGATGATTAGCCATGCAGTGACAGCGCATTGGACCATTTTCACTGAGAGGATAGGTGGCCATTGACAACGGTGATGCCTAACATATAGCTTGCCATGGAAAGGAGTAGGACTGATTGGATAAAGACAGTAGGAAAGCAGAGGTTCAGAGGAACGAAGGCATCTCTATACTCTTATCTGAAATTCTCACCAATGAATTACATAAGTATCTCTATCCTATTTTAATTATCTTTTAGTACACTATAACCTCTTAACACATTTGAATCCGCCTGACTGAGATTTACAAGGTGATCATAGCTTGCTTCAAGCCGAAAATCTCCGTGGGATCGACCCTTACTCACGTAAGGTTTATTACTTGGACGACCCAGTGCACTTGCTGGTTAATTGTACGAAGTTGTGAAACAGAATTAAGAACATGAACGTGCGTATTGAGTTTTTAGCGCCGTCACCAAGGAAGAAATGATCACGATTTTGCACACCAGCAGCCAAATAGGATTTACATCCTCTAGTGGCACCCTAGCCTTCATGCATAACCGAATGATAGTGCTTGGGTAATGGAGACAAGCTTCAGCAGAACTTTTCTCAGAGATCTTTTGGATATCCTTGGCAATGAGCTCGTGGATTTTTATCTCCACTCCTACCATAATACAGTGCAACGTGGTGGCTCTTTTGATGTTGACTTCTGAAGTGTTCACAGTGCCTAAGATTGATCTCCTTACTAGCTCATACCACCCTTTTGCTTCTGGGGTGAGATCCCCTCTTCTTATAAACTTTGGCCTTCCAATAGAGTCCCTCACCTAGTCAGCATTGACTACACAAATATCACTAGCAATCTCATCATAGTCCAGATTTCCATTTATTCTCTCATAGTAACCAGGCTCATCAAAGTGTGCTGCCCTCAGGCCTAGGACCTTCATGATGCTCTTCGGACTAAAGTCAACCTCCACACCCCTTACATAGCTTTTGTAAGTAGAGGCAATGGTTGTATCCAACCTCGTGGTATTAGCATAAAACTCCCTTATAATGTTAGCATTGATTTTGGTGATTGGAGTGGTGAGGACCTCCCATTTCCTTTTTCTGATCTTCACTTTTATCTCTTGGTATTGACCTTCGGACAGCTGGAAAGGAATTTCTGGCAGTACCCCCTTGGGGCTCATCCATACAAATTGTATTTCGTGGAATGCTGATTTGAACTTCCATTGATCATAGGAGGTTCTTTCAGCAGGCTCATTCCCTTTCCTTCTTTTGTGGCTTGATGAAGATGCCATGGTTGTCTAAATATTTGGCCGAATAGAAGAATGAGAAATGGTGATGAGGGATAGCTAGTATGACTTATGCGGAATGAAAGTGTAGTTGGGAGGTGAGGCAAAGTGTATGGCTTAATAGAACAAGAAGTGGTCCGACTAAGAAAAGAGCATGGATATGGCTTGAATTTAAGGAGGAGTTGCAAAAAGTGAACTATGTGACTTGAGGGTGTGGAACTCGGTCATCATGGGGGTCCTTCTTATGGTAAAAGTTGTTAAGGAATGAAGGGTGAAGATGCACTGTTGATGGTGAAAATGAATGGTGTGCATGTAGTATGGATTAAGGACAAGGATTGACTCTTGATTAGGCATGTGGGGTCGGTCCTCTAGGTGATTCTCCCAACAATGTGCAGATTTGTCTTCCCAAGGAGCAACTTTCCAAGCCATGTGACTCACTTTTCTCCTTCTTGCTAGCCGTATCATTTATACCTATCCCTTTCATCAATTTGTTCTTTTTCATACCTATCCATCATAACAAAACAAAATGAATCCAACTAGTTGGCGGTAAAACAAATGGTAAACTATAACTAAAAAAATTAGCTAAATATTCCTTATGGCACCTCAATCAACCTTGACGTTTTTGAACAATTATATAGCCTTGGTGGACACCAAACTTAATGCTTGGCAATGTGGCTCAAAGAATAAAGTCCACCAGGTTATTAATATGAAAATCAATAAAACTCTTGTAACTGTTGATTTATGCATCATAATGATACCTTTTCTATGCTAAATTTTACAAAGTACAGAAAATAAATTTAATGCAGGACATGATTCACTTTTCATGAAATTTTTAGCTTCACAACAAATTGACCTTCTTTGACTTATAGCATATGTCACAACACCAAACTTAATGTTTGGTTATATACTCCAGGAAATGAATGAGCATATATTCCAAGATGGCTATATGATCATGATGCTTTAGAAAATCATCTTGGAGTGCCTTTAGGCACACCAAACTTAGAGATCAAGCATATGCTTCGTGATTAATGCAAATGTCAAATTTGTTTATGAAAGCTCAACTTCATGCTAGGGAACCAGTGATTATTGATATTAAAGCATTAAAAGCAAGAATTCTAAAACATGGGTTGCCTCCCATGGAGCGCTCTTTTATTGTCACTAGCTTGACATTAGTTCTCTGTTAGGGCGGGTTGTAATGTCTCAGATCTTCTCCCTCACTGTGAATCTGTCCCCGCTCGCCTCCTTGAGGATCTCTACATGCTCCAGGGATAGAATCCTGTTGACTGTATATACTTGAGACAGCTGAGATGGAATAGTAGGAAGATGAGGTGGGATTGATGGGTGGTGGGCTGACATCACTTGATCTCTTGGGGAAAAATCTTATGTAGGGATCTTTTTATTCTTCCATCTCCTTCGTATCTTCTTTCCACTTCTTTTCTCTTCTTCAAGTGGTTTTTTGGTGATTCCTATGTCTAGAGGATCCTTATTGATTGTTTCTTTTGAGACTTGTGGTTTCTGATCCTCTATGGGCTTCCTTGGTTGTTGTATCACTAGAACACTAATGAGCGGATAATTTATACACTTTTTGGCATTGTTTTTAAGTAGTTTTTAGTATGATTTAGTTAGTTTTTAGTATATTTTTATTAGTTTTTAAATAAAAATCACATTTATGGACTTTACTATAGTTTGTGTGTTTTTCTATGATTTCAAGTATTTTCTGGCTGAAATTGAGGAACTTGAGCAAAAATCTGATTCAGAGGCTGAAGAAGGACTGTAGATGCTATTGGATTCTGACCTCCCTGCACTCAAAGTGGATTTTCTGGAGCTACAGAAACCCAATTGGCCCGCTCCGAATAGTGTTGGAAAGTAGACATCCAGGGCTTTCCAGAAATATATAATAGTCCATACTTTGCCCGAGTTTTGACAATGCAAATTGGCGTTCAAATGCCAATTTCCTGCTCTATTCTGAAGTTAAACGCCAGAAACAGGTTGCAAATCAGAGTTAAACGCCAGAAACAGGCTACAACCTGGCGTTTAACTCCAAGAAGAGTCTCTACACATGAAAGCTCAATGCTCAGCCCAAGCATACACCAAGTGGGCCCAGAAGTGGATTTCTGCATCATTTACTCATCTTATGTAACCCTAGCTACTATTTTAGTAAAAAAACTACTTTTAGTGATTTATTTCACATCTTTTGGATAATTTTATGTTCAGAGATCACGTTAAGGGAGCTGGCCATTCGGCCATGCCTTGACCACTTTCACTTATGTATTTTTCAACAGTGGAGTTTCTACACCCCATAGATTAAGGTGTGGAGCTCTGCTGTTCCTCATGAATTAATGCAAGTTACTATTGTTTTTCTATTCAATTCAAGCTTATTTTTATTCCAAGATATTCACTCGTACTTCAACCTGATGAATGTGATAATCCGTGACACTCATCATCATTCTCGCATATGAATGCGTGCCTGACAACCACTTCCATTCTATCCGCAATAGCTTGAGTGTTTATCTCTTGGGCTTCTGGTTCAGATCAGAGCCTTCGTGGTATAAGCTAGAATCAATTGGCAGCATTCTTGAGATCCGGAACGTCTAAACCTTGTTTGTGGTATTCTGAGTAGGATCTGGAATGGGATGACTGTGACGAGCTTCAAACTCACGAGTGCTGGGCGTAGTGACAGACGCGAAAGGATCAGCGGATCCTATTCCAGCATGAGTGAGAACCGACAGATGATTAGCCGTGCGGTGACAGCGCATTTGGACCATTTTCACTGAGAGGACGGACGGTAGCCATTGACAATGGTGATCCCCCAACATACAGCTTGCCATGGAAATGAGCATTGATGAGAAGACTTTTGTGTGGTTTAGAATTCTCAAATGAAATCTCGTTGCAATATAGTTTCTAAACCAACAATAGTCCTTTCATACCAAAATTTGGTTGTCACAAGTAACAAACCCCTAAATTTATAAACTGAAGTATTGAATCTCGGGTCGTTCTCCCTAGGAATTACAATAGAGTGTTCTTGTTATTGGTTATGGGTCGTATATTGGGGTTTTTAAGATAGGAGACAAGAAATGTAAAATGCAATGAAAATAAACTAGCAACTAACAAAACTTTTGGCAAGGTATGAAAACTAGAAGTCCTATCCTAGTTATCCTCCTCAATTGTGACCACAAATTGTCCATTGCTACCACTTAGTTAACCTCTAACCATGGAGGAAAGTCAAGTGGATGAATTAACTTGATTCCACAAGTCCTAGCCAACTCCCAAGGGAAAGACTAGCTTTAGTGGTATCCAAATCAATTAGCAACTTCTAATTATCAATCAACAAAGGAATTAGATAACTCAAGCATCACTAATTACTCTACCAAAGCCAAGAGCACTAAAATCTACTCTAAAATCCAACCAAGCATCTTATCAAAGACTTGGAAGGCATAAAAGGAAAGCATAGTAAAAACTACAAGAAAAGTAAATCTACACTACTCAATTGCAAGAAATTAAACAACAACAAATCAAATGAACAATAAAGGAACATGAAAACATAAATTGCATTGAAATAAAAATAGAAGAAACAAAAGTGCATGAACATAAAAGTAGAGAATCACAAGAATGAAATACAAAATTAGAGAGAGGAGAAGAAGAGGAACTAAAAATTGTAAAGGAAAAGTAAATCAAAGCATGAATTAAACATAGATCTAAGAATTCCTAATCTAGATCTAACCTAATTCTAATCCTAGAGAGAAGTGAGAGCTTCTCTCTCTAAAACTAACCTAAACTAAACTAATGTGTGAAAGTATGTAAGTATGTTGATTCCCCTTCAATCCTTGGCTTAAATAGCATCAGAAATGAGTTAGATTGGGCCCACAATTCGCTGGCCATGTATTGCTTTAAGTGGATCATATGGCAGCAATGACGCATGCACGTACAGTGCATGTACGCATCACCTAACTATGACAAATGTTATATCGTTTCTAAGCCCCGGATGTTAGCTTTCCAACGCAACTGGAACCACATCATTCGGACCTTTGTAGCTCAAGTTATGATCGATTTAGTGCGAAGAGGTCAGCTTGACAGCTTTTGCGATTCCTTCATTTCTTCATGAGTTCTCCATTTTTACATGCTTTTCGTTCATTCCCTTGATCCAATCTTTGCCTCCTAAATCTGAAATCACTTAACAAACATATCAAGGCATCTAATGGAATCAAAGGTAAGTCAATATTAAATAATTAGGGACCTAAAAAGCATGTTTTCACTCTTAAGCACAATTTAAAGGAGAATTTACAAAACCATGCTTTTTCATTGGAAAAATGGGAGAAAGGTTGACAAAAACGCTCTAAATTCAACACAAGATAAACCCTAAATATAGGGTTTATCAACCTCCCCACACTTAAACCAAGCATGTCCTCATGCTTAAACCAAGAGAAAGCAAAGGATATCAACATTTATTCAATGAGATCTAACTAAATGCACCTTACCTATATGCAACTATCTATATGAATGCAACTAAATGCAAAATTATTCTACCTACTTGGTTAAAAGTAAATCAATCTCCAAGATATACATGCACAAGTAGGGCCAAGGTCCTATGATGACTCATGAATCCTACCAATTCAAGTATAAAAATGAAGTTCAAGTAGACTTGCAAGAAGAAAGCTCATGAAAGCCGGGAATCAAGGAATTGAGCATCGAACCCTCACCGGAAGTGTTTGCACTCTAGTCGCTCAAGTGTGTAGGGTCGATTCTCTCAATTCTCTCCTAATCATGCTTTCTAAGATTTGTTTTTCTTTTAACAATCAACATATATTTCATGCATGCATACAAGTATCATGAGGTCTTTTCTTTAGGTTGTAATGGGGCTAGGGTCAAGGTAAGGATGCATATTTGGTCAAGTGAGCTTGAAATTTGAATCTTTGATAAGCTTAAACTTCCCACCTAACCTATGACATCCTATACAATTTCAAAGCTAACCTAACTACCCATTTTTATCACTTTTTCACATACTCATGTACTCCTTTTCATTTCACAACACTTATGCATTGACCCTTATTAAGCTTTGCTTTGGGGCATTTTGTCCCCTTTTATTTCTTTCTTTTTCTTTGTTTCTTTCTTTTTCTATATTTTTTTTCTTTTTCATATTATTATTTTTTTCTTTTTCTTTTTCTCATTTTTTTCTTTCTATATACAAGATCATCAATGCATAAGGTTTTACATTCATTACACATGAGCATGTACCCAATTCCAAATATTTACAATAAAAATACAAAACTACCCTTTTATTCACCCAATGTCCCAAGATTTCCCACACTTAAATGACACACACACTCTAGCCTAAGCTAATCAAAGATCCAAATAAGGACATTTATTGTTTTTCGCTTTAGGGCTTGTAATGTGCTAAATTGAAGAACAAGTGGGTTAATCGTAGGCTCAAATTGGCTAACAATGGAAGATAAAAGGTAAGGCCATTTAGGTAAGTGAGCTAAATGAAATGGTGGCCTCAATCATATAAATACATGTCTACACAAAATAATGGACATAAAAAATTGCAATCATAGAAAGAGAATAATGCACACAAGAAGAAAAATAAGTGGTTATATAATGTAACCACACCATTAGGCTCAAATCTCACAAGCTTGTGTTCTTAGCTCAAAAACCATGTTCCAAAATAAATTCTTCCAGGCAAGTTTAACAAAAAGCTTTCAAATTGGTAGGTTTTCCTAAAAACAATTTCTTGGAAAAAAAATTATCACCCTGACCAAGTAGTCCTAATGGGAAAGAAGTGGTAAAATATGTACAAATTCTAACTAACATGCAACCTATCATGTAATGCAACAACTATCTAACGAAGAAAATAAAAAAAATTGGTGTTGAAAAGGAAATTGTTACCCATGGAGATCGGTCGAACGACCTCCCCACACTTGAAGATTGCACCATCCTCGGTGCATGCAAAGAAGAGCAAGGTGGATGGGTTGCTCCAATTGATGAGCTTCTTCAAAAGGTTGTGCGGATGGACTTGTTTGTTGCCCCATTCAAAATCTTTTCCTTTCTCCCTTCTTGGTGGCCAACCTAAAAGGAAAGAAAAGAAAGAAAATTAAGCCTACAACAAAGATATGAAAGTAAATAGAATATAGGCGGGGGCTAATGCCAAAAAAGGGTATGGTTCTCTATTACATGGTAGCTACCACATGTGAGTGAAAAAACATTGTAGGCTCATGGCATATCAACTAATACTTGATGCAAGAGTAAAGTTAAAGCATGAAGAGCATAGTGAGCATCAAGTTCAAATAAGAAAAAGTGGGTAATGAAAGACATGTAAGCTTACATCAATGCACAAAGACACAAGAGTCATACAAGATTAAGCATTGATTTAAAAGTTTCATCACCCAACAATATCAAACAAGTCTAGAGGCACCAAGATTAACCAAGAAATCCTCAACAATTGAGTAAGAAAATGCAACACCATTATTGAAAGAAGAGACTTAGAAAAAAAATTGAAAACAGGCTATAGAAACAAAATTGAAATGTAAAGAATAGAAGTATACGAATGCGATAAACAAAAGAAAATGGAAGAGGAGAAAAAACTCTTTTTTTTAACCGGCGCGGACGCGTCATGAACGCTTACGTGCCGATGTGCATTTTGCCGAAGGGCACGTACGCGCCAGGTGGAGGCACAGGTGGGTCAGCTGAGTAAGAAGATTACTGAAACTCCTCCCAGTACTCTTCCAAGCAATACAGAAAAAAATCCCAAGAGAGAGTGCAAGGCCATAACCATGATCAACTTGGCTGAACCTGGAGAGAGTGAGGAGGACGTGAGTCTCAGTGAGGAAAGCCTCATATGACGTCCTCTGGACAGAAACGAGTTTCCCTCCGAGGAACCAAAGGAATCTGAGGCTCATACTGAGACCATAAGATTCCACTGAACTTCCTTCTGCCATTCATGAGCTCTGATGAATATTCTTCCTCTGAAGAGGATGAAGACATCACTGAAGAGCAATTTGCTAAATATCTAGGAGCAATCATGAAGCTGAATACCAAGTTATTTGGTACTGAGACTTGGGAGGATGAACCCCCCTTGTTCACCAATGAACTGAGTGCATTACTGAGGCAGACATTACCTCAGAAGAAACCAGATCCCGAAAAATTCTTCATATCTTGTACCATAGCCATCATGACCTTTGAGAAGGCTCTGTGTGACCTGGGGTCAGGGATAAACCTCATGCCCCTCTCTATAATGGAGAAATTGGGAATCTTTGAGGTACAAGCTGCAAGAATCTCACTAGAGATGGCAGACAAATCAATAAAACAGGCTTATGGACAAGTAGATGACGTGCTAGTAAAGGTTGAAGGCCTTTACATCCTGGTGCACGAAATTGTGATCTCTGGTAATGGCTCCAAAAACTTGGTGCTCTAATCTCAATTCATAATTTGTCACAACTTCGATACAACTAACCAGCAAGTGCACTGGGTCGTCCAAGTAATAAACCTTACGTGAGTAAGGGTCGATCCCACGGAGATTGTTGGTATGAAGCAAGCTATGGTCACCTTGTAAATCCTAGTCAGGCGGATATAGAATGGTTATGGAGTTTTCAAAAATAAATAATAAAATGGGGATAGAAATACTTATGTAAATCATTGGTGAGAATTTCAGATAAGCGCATAGAGATGCATTCGTTCCTCTGAACTTCTGCTTTCCTGCTATCTTCATCCAATCAATCTTACTCCTTTCCATGGCTGGCTTTATGTAAGGGCATCACCGTTGTCAATGGCTACATCCCATCCTCTTGTGAAAATGGTCCAAATGCTCTGTCACAGCACGGCTAATCATCTGAGGTTCTCGATCATACTGGAATAGGATTCACCCTCCTTTTGCGTTTGTCACTACGCCCAGCACTCGCGAGTTTGAAGCTCGTCACAGTCATTCAATCCCTGAATCCTACTCGGAATACCACAGATAAGGTTTAGACTTTCCGGACTCTCATGAATGCCGCCATCAATCTAGCTTAAACCATGAAGATTCTGATTAAGAGATCTAAGAGATACTCATTCAATCTAAGGTAGAACGGAAGTGGTTGTCAGGCACGCGTTCATAGGGAATGATGATGATTGTCGCATTCATCACATTCATGTTGAAGTGTGAATGAATATCTTAGAAGCGGAATGAGTTGAATTGAATAGAAAACAGTAGTACTTTGCATTAATCTTTGAGGAACAGCAGAGCTCCACACCTTAATCTATGGAGTGTAGAAACTCTACCGTTGAAAATACATAAGTGAATATAGAGGGTAATCATGGCCGAGTGGCCAGCCTCCCATGGAGGTCTAGAGATCTAAAAATGATCAAAAGATGTCTAATACAATAGTAAAAAGTCCTATTTATACTAAACTAGTAACTAGGGTTTACAGAAGTAAGTAATTGATGCATAAATCTACTTCCGGGGCCCACTTGGTGTGTGCTTAGGCTGAGCTTGAATGTTCCACATGCAGAGGCTCTTTCTGGAGTTGAACGCCAGGTTATAACGTATTTCTAGCGTTCAACTCTGGTTTGTGACTTGTTTCTGGCGTTTAACTCCCGACAGCAGTGTAGAACTGGCGTTCAATGCCCTTTTACGTCGTTGAAACTCGTTCAAAGTATGAACTATTATATATTACTGGAAAGCCCTGGATGTCTACTATCCAACGCAATTGGAAGCGCGCCATTTTGAGTTCTGTAGCTCCAGAAAACCCACTTTGAGTGCAAGGAGGTCAGAATCCAACAACATCAGCAGTCCTTCTTCTACCTCTAAATCTGATTTTTGCTCAAGTCCCTCAATTTCAGCCAGAAAATACCTGAAATCACAGAAAAACACACAAACTCATAGTAAAGTCCAGAAATGTGAATTTAACATAAAAACTAATGAAAACATCCCTAAAAGTAACTAGATTCTACTAAAAACAATGCTAAAAAGCGTATAAATTATCCGCTCATCACATCCCTGCTGATTTCATAATCCTAAACACTGGGAAGGATGAGGATGAATCCATCATCCTTGGCAGACCCTTTCTAGCCACAGCAAAAGCTGTGATTGATGTTGACAGAGGAGAGTTGGTCCTTTAGTTGAAAGAGGACTACCTTGTATTCAAGACTCAAGGTTCTCCTTCTGTAACCATGAAGAGGAAGCATGAAAAGCGTCTCTCAATACAGAGTCAAACAAAACCCCCACATTCAAACTTTAAGTTTGGTGTTGGGAGGCCACAACCAAACTCTAATAAGTTTGGTGTTGAGAGGCCACAACCAAACTCTAAGTTTGGTGTTGAGAGGCTCCAACCCTACTCTGATTATCTGTGAGGCTCCATGAGAGCTCACTATCAAGCTATTGACATTAAAAAAGTGCTTATTGGGAGGCAACCCAATGTTATTTAATTATATCTATATATTTTCCATTGTTATTTTATGTTCTCTTTAGGTTGATGATCATGTGAAGTCACAAAAACAACTGAAAAATAAAAAAAGAATGAAAAACAGCATTAAAAACAGCACACCCTGGAGGAAGAGGTTACTGGCGTCTAAACGCCAGTAAGAGTAGCAGAATGGGCGTTAAACGCCCAGTCTGGCACCATTATGGGCGTTTAACGCCAGAAACAGGCACCAGACTGGCGTTTAATGCCAGAACAGAGCATCTACTTGGCGTTTAACGCCAAGAATGGGAGAAAAGCTGGTGTTAAACGCCAGAAACAAGCAGTAACTTGGTGTTTAACGCCAGAAGTGCACTCTAAGGGCGTTTTGCACGCCTAAATGGAGCAGGGATGCTAAGTCCTTGACCCCTCAGGATCTGTGGACCCCACAGGATCCCCACCTACCCTACCTCTCTCTCTCTCTCTCTTCTTCACACCTTTTCATAACACTCTTCCCCAAATACCCTTCACCAATCACCTCCATATCTCTTCCCCAAATACCCTTCACCAATCACATCCATCCACTCTTTCCCAAAAACCCCACCTACCTCCATATTCAAAATCCTTTCCCTCCTAAACCCAACCCCAATACACGAAACCTAACCCTCCCCCCACCCCTATATAAACCCCTCACCACTACTTCATTTTCATACATTACAAACACTTCTTCCCCCCTTGGCCGAATACACTCTTCCCCTCCATCTCCTCCATTTTCTTCTTCTTCTACTATTTTCCTTCTTCTTTTGCTCGAGGACGAGCAAACCTTTTAAGTTTCGTATGGTAAAAGCATTGCTTTTTATTTTTCCATAACCATTAATGGCACCTAAGGCCAGAGAAATCTCAAGAAAGAGGAAAGGGAAGGCAATTGCTTCCACCTCTGAGTCATGGGAGATGGAGAGATTCATCTCAAAGGTCAATCAAGACCACTTCTATAAAGTTGTGGCCAAGAAAAAGGTGATCCCTGAGGTCCCTTTTAAGCTAAAAAAGGGTGAATATCCGGAGATCTGACAAGAGATTAGAAGAAGAGGATGGGAAGTACTCTCCAATACTATTCAACAAGTCGGAATATTAATGGTTCAAGAGTTCTATGGAAACACATGGATCACTAGGAACCATGATCAAAGTATGAACCCAAATCTAAAGAATTGGCTTACAATGGTTCGGGGAAAATACTTAGATTTCAGTCCGGAAAATGTAAGGTTGGCGTTCAACTTGCCAATGATGCAAGAAAATGCACGCGACAATTGCTTCCACATCTAAGTCATGGAAGATAGAGAGATTCAACTCACAAGCCCATCACTAAGAAAATGATGGAGCAAACAAGAGAGCCCACTCATGGACCTCAACAAGAGCATGAGGAAATTCCCCATCATGAAATCCCTGAGATGCCTCAATGGATGCACTTTCCTCCACAAAACTATTGGGAGCAAATCAACACCTCCCTAGGAGAATTAAGTTCTAACATGGGAAAACTAAGGATGGATCACCAAGAGCACTCCATCATTCTCCATGAAATTAGAGAACATCAAAGAGCTATGAGGGAGAAGCAACAAAGGCAAGGAAGAGACATAGAGGAGCTCAAGAGCACCATTGGTTCTTCAAGAGGAAGAAGACGCCATCCTCACTAAGGTGGACCCGTTCCTTAATCTCCTTGTCTATTTATTTTTTCTATTTTCGTTCTCTATTCTTTATCTTTATTTATGTTTGTGTCTTCATTACATGATCATTAGTATCTAGTGTCTATGTCTTAAAGCTATGAATGTCCTATGAATCCATCACCTTTCTTAAATGAACAATGTTTTAACCACAAAAGAATAAGAAGTACATGATTTCGAATTCATCCTTGAAATTAGTTTAATTATTTTGATGTGGTGACAATACTTTTTGTTTTCTGAATGAATGCTTGAACAGTGCATATTTTTTTGAATTTGTTGTTTATGAATGTTAAGATTGTTGGCTCTTAAAAGAATGATGAAAAAGGAGAAATGTTATTGATAATCTGAAAAATCATAAAAATTGATTCTTGAAGCAAGAAAAGCAGTGAATAACAAGGCTTGCAAAAAAAAATATGGCGAAAATAAAATAAAAGAAAAAGCAAGCAGAAAAAGCCAAGAGCTCTTTAAACCAAAAGGCAAGAGCAAAAAGCCAATAACCCTTTAAACCAAAAGGCAAGGGTAAAAAAGATCCAAGGCTTTGAGCATTAATGGATAGGAGGGCCCAAAGGAATAAAATCCTAGCCTAAGCGGCTAAACCAAGCTGTCCATAACCATGTGCTTGTGGTGTGAAGGTGTCAAGTGAAAAGCTTGAGACTGAGCGGTTAAAGTCGTGATCCAAAGCAAAAAGAGTGTGCTTAAGAACCCTGGACACCTCTAATTCGGGACTCTAGCAAAGCTGAGTCACAATCTAAAAAGGTTTACCCAGTTATGTGTCTGTGGCATTTATGTATCCGGTGGTAATACTGGAACATAAAGTGCTTAGGGCCATGGCCAAGACTCATAAAGTAGCTGTGTTCAAGAATCAACATACTGAACTAGGAGAATCAATAACACTATCTAAATTCTGAGTTCCTATAGATGCCAATCATTCTGAACTTCAAAGGATAAAGTGAGATGCCAAAACTGTTCAGAGGCAAAAAGCTACTAGCCTCGCTCATCTAATTGGAGCTAAGTTTCATTGATATTTTGGAATTTATAGTATATTCTCTTCTTTTTATCCTATTTGATTTTCAGTTGCTTGGGGACAAGCAACAATTTAAGTTTGGTGTTGTGATGAGCGGATAATTTATACGCTTCTTGGCATTGTTTTTAAGTAGTTTTTAGTATGATTTAGTTAGTTTTTAGTATATTTTTATTAGTTTTTAAATAAAAATCACATTTTTGGACTTTACTATGAGTTTGTGTGTTTTTCTATGAATTCAAGTATTTTCTGGCTGAAATTGAGGGACTTGAGCAAAAATCTGATTCAGAGGTTGAAGAAGGACTGCAGATGCTGTTGGATTCTGACCTCCCTGCACTCAAAGTGGATTTTCTGGAGCTACAGAGACCCAATTAGCACGCTCTCAATTGCGTTGAAAAGTAGACATCCAGGGATTTTCAGCAATATATAATAGTCTATACTTTGTCTAAGTTTTGACAACGCAAACTGGCGCTCAAACGCCAATTTCTTGCCCTATTCTGAAGTTAAACGCCAGAAACAGGTTGCAAATCAGAGTTAAACGCCAGAAACAGGCTACAACCTGGCGTTTAACTCCAAGAAGAGTCTCTACATATGAAAGCTCAATGCTCAGCCCAAGCACACACCAAGTGGGACCGGAAGTGAATTTCTGCATCATTTACTCATCTTATGTAACCCTAGCTACTAGTTTAGTATAAAAACTACTTTTAGTGATTTATTTCACATCTTTTGGATAATTTTATGTTCAGAGATCACGTTTAGCGGGCTGGCCATTTGGCCATACCTTGACCACTTTCACTTATGTATTTTTCAACGGTGGAGTTTCTACACCCATAGATTAAGGTGTAGAGCTCTGTTGTTCCTCATGAATTAATGCAAAGTACTATTGTTTTTCTATTCAATTCAAGCTTATTCTTATTCCAAGATATTCACTCGTACTTCAACCTAATGAATATGATGATCTGTGACACTTATCATCATTCTCGCATATGAACGCGTGCCTGACAACCACTTCTTTTCTATCTGCAATAGCTTGAGTGTTTATCTCTTGGGCTCCTGGTTCAGATCAGAGCCTTCGTGGTATAAGCTAGAATCAATTGGCAGCATTCTTGAGATCCGGAATGTCTAAACCTTGTTTGTGGTATTCTTAGTAGGATCTGGGATGGGATGACTGTGACGAGCTTCAAACTCACGAGTGTCGGGCGTAGTGACAGACGCAAAAGGATCAACGGATCCTATTCCAGCATGAGTGAGAACCGACAGATGATTAGCCGTGCGATGACAGCGCATTTGGACCATTTTCACTGAGAGGATGGATGGTGGCCATTGACAATGGTGATCCCCCAACATACAGCTTGCCATGGAAAGGAGCATGAAGGATTGAATGGAGGCAGTGGGAAAGCAGAGATTCAGAAGGAACAAAGCATCTCCATATGCTTATCTGAAATTCTTACCAATGAATTACATAAGTATTTCTATCTTATTTTATGTTTACTTATATTTTAATTATCAAAATCCCATAACCATTTGAATTTGCCTGATTGAGATTTACAAAATGACCATATCTTGCTTTAAGCCGACAATCTCCGTGGGATCGACCCTTACTCACGTAAGGTTTATTACTTGGACGATCCAGTGCACTTACTGGTTAGTTGTGCGGAGTTGTGAAAAGGAGTTGAGATTATAATCGTGCGCACCAAGTTTTTGGCGCCATTGAGATCACAATTTCGTGCACCAAGCATCATGTTTGTCTACTGAAGAGGTCTCCAGAAGTCTTACTTGTGATTCACTACTGGTCTCCTTCAGAAACAATTCACTGTGATCATCCTTCAACTCCTTGTTTTCTTGCTCAGATTCATGTGTGGGCTTGAAAACATGGAAGGTGAGTTGTTCGTCATGTATTCTCAATATTAACTCCCCTTGCTCCATGATGAGCGGATAATATATACGCTTTTTGGCATTGTTTTTAATATATTTTTAGCATATTTTAATTAGTTTTTATTCTATTTTTATTAATTTTTAAATAAAAATCACTCTTCTGGACTTTACTATAATTTTGTGTGTTTTTCTGTGATTTCAGGTATTTTCTGGCTGAAATTGAGGGACCTGAGCAAAAATCTGATTCAAAGGCTGAAAAAGAACCGCAGATGCTGTTGGATTCTGACCTCCCTGCATTCAAAGTGGATTTACTGGAGCTACAGAAGCCCAATTGGCGCGCTCTCAATTGCGTTGGAAAGTAGAGATCCTGGGGTTTCTAGAAATATATAATAGTCCATACTTTGCCCAAGATTTGATGGCCCAAACAGGCGTTCCAAGTCAGCTCAAAAATTCTGGCGTTTAACTCCAAAACTGGCACAAAAGCTGGAGTTAAACGCCCAAACTGGCACAAAAGCTGGCATTTAACTCCAAGAAAAGTCTCTACACATGGAAGCTTCAATGCTCAGCCCAAGCACACACCAAGTGGGCCCGGAAGAAGATTTCTGCATTAATTACTGATTTCTGTAAACCCTAGGCTACTAGTTCTCTATAAATAGGACCTTATACTATTGTATTTTCATCTTTGGACATTTAGTCCCTAGACTTTGATAGACCTTTTCACGTTTGGGGGCTGGCCTCACGGCCATGCCTAGACCTTGTTCTTATGTATTTTCAATGGTGGAGTTTCTACACACCATAGATTAAGGTGTGGAGCTTTGCTGTTCTTCATGAATTAATACAAAGTACTATCGTTTTTCTATTCAACTCAAGCCTATTTCTTCTGCAAAATATTCCTTCGTTCTTCAACTTGATGAATGTGATGATCCGTGACACTCATCATCATTCTCATCTGTGAACATGTGCCTAACAACCACCTCTGTTCTACTAGCAATGGCTTGAATGCGTATCTCTTGGGTTTCTAATCTAAGATTGGAACCTTCGTGGTATAGGCTAGAATTATTGGCGGCCATTCCTGAGATCCGAAACACCAAAATTTTGTCTGTGGTATTCTGAGTAGGATCTGGGAAGGGATGGCTGTGACGAGCTTCAAACTCGCGATTGTTGGGCGTGTGACAGATGCAAAAGGATCAATGGATCCTATTCCAGCATGATCGAAAACTGACAGATGATTAGCCGTGCGGTGACAGCGCATTTGGAACATTTTCACTGAGAGGACGGGAAGTAGCCATTGACAACGGTGATGCCCAACATAAAGCTTGCCATGGAAAGGAGTATGAATGATTGGAAGAAGGCAATAGGAAAGAAGAGGTTCAGGAGGAACAAAGCATCTTCATACGCTTATCTAAAATTCCAACCAAAGAATTACATAAGTATCTCTATCTTTATTTTATGTTTTATTCATCTTTAAATTTTCAATTCTCCATCACCATCTGAATTCGCCTGACTGAGATTTACAAGGTGACCATAGCTTGCTTCAAGCCGACAGTCTCCGTGGGATCGAGCCTTACTCACGTAAGGTATTACTTGGACGACCAAGTGCACTTGCTGGTTAGTTGTTCGAAATTGTGACAAAGTGTGATTCACGTTTAAGAGCTCCAAGTCCTCTGGCGCCATTGTTGATGATCACAATTTTGCATACCAAGTTTTTGGCGCCGTTGCCGGGGATTGTTCGAGTTTGGACAACTGACGGTTCATCTTGTTGCTTAGATTAGGTACTTTTCTTTTTATTTTTTAGAATTTTTAAGAATGAATTCTAGAGTTTCAAGGTGATGTTCTTATC
This sequence comes from Arachis ipaensis, assembly GCF_059453495.1. NCBI lineage: Eukaryota > Viridiplantae > Streptophyta > Magnoliopsida > Fabales > Fabaceae > Arachis > Arachis ipaensis. Next base: position 48,549,672 of record NC_142440.1, on the reverse strand, counting down.
ATCACAAAAGATGATTGATTCTCATCAATTTAGCTGCTGAATGTAATGTCCTGCTAAAGCTTGGCCAAACATGTCTAATCTTTTTAGACTGAAGCTTTAGACTAACATTGCATGATTCCTGGAATTCTTATTAAAAGTTTTGAATCCCTTTATTTTCTTTTCCATATAAGTTTTGAAAATCACAAAAAATAATTTATAAAATCATAAAAATAAAAAATATTTTATGTTTCTTGTTTGAGTGTAGTATCAATTTTTAAGTTTGGTATCAATTGCATTCTTCCTGCATTTTTCGAAAACATGCAATATGTTCTTCATTAATCTTCAAGTTGTTCTTGATGATTTCATTGCTCTGATCTTTAAATTCTCTTGTTTTGTGTGTTTCGTTGTTTCTCATATGCATTCTCAATTTGTTAGTGTCTCCTATATGAAAATTTTTAAGTTTGGTGTCCTGCATGCATTGTTTATTTGATCTTAGTTGCAATTTTTATTGTTTCTCATCATTAAAAATTCAAAAATATTTTCAAAATTGTGTCTTTTTAAGTCAATAATACAGAGAATTGAAGATTTAGAGCATTCAGCAGAGGAATCAAACAGAAAAAGCTGGGCGTTCAAAACGCCCAATGAAGAAGGAAAACTGGCGTTTAAATGCCAGCCAGGGTACCTGGCTGGGCGTTTAACGCCCAAAAAGGTAGCATTTTGGGCGTTAAACGCCAGAATGGATGCCATTCTGGGCGTTTAACGCCAGGATGACACTAGAGGGAAGATTTTGTTTTTAACTCAAATTTTTTTCAAATCTTCATAATTTTTCAAAATCAAATCTTTTTCAAATCATATCTTTTCAATCATATCTCTTCAAAATCAATTTCTTTCCAATTTTTATTATTTTCGAAAATCCTTGTTATAATTAATGATTTACTTCAAAATTTTCTAGTTGTTACTTGCCTATTAAGAAAGGATCAAAAGTTTTAATTCTAGAATCATATCTTCTAATTTCTTGTTAGTCAAGTAAATCAACTTTAATTTCAAAACTTTCTCTTTTTAGTTTGATTTTCAATCATATCTTCTCAATCATATCTTTTTAATCACATCTTTTTTCAAAATCAACTCTCAATCATATCTTTTTTATTTCTAATTTCAAAATCTTTTTCAAAAATCACTTAATTTCTTTCCCAATCTTAATTTTCGAAAATCTCAATCAAATTTTCAAATTTCTTTTTATTATTTTAAAATCTTCTTAATTTATTTTCGAAAATTCTTCCCCTCTTCTCACATCCTTCTATTTAAGGGACTAACACTCCTCCTCAAGGTGCAATTCGAACTCTATCCTTCTTTATGTGTTCGAATTCTCTTCTATCTACCTCCTCCTTCTATTCTTCTTTTCCTTTGACACCTCAAGGAATCTCTATACTGTCACATAGAGGATTCCCTACTTTCTTGTTCTCCTCTCTTTCATATGAGCAGGAACAAAGATAAAGGCATACTTGTTCAAGCTGATCCTGAACCTGAAAGGACCTTGAAGAGAAAACTAAGAGAAGCTAAATTCTCTCTAGAGGGCCTAACAGAGCTTTTCAAAGAAGAAGAAACCATGGCAGCCGAAAACAACAATGCCAACAATGCAAGGAAGGTGCTTGGTGACTTTACTGCACCTACTCCCGACTTCTATGGGAGAAGCATCTCAATCCCTGCCATTGGAGCAAACAACTTTGAGCTTAAGCCTCAATTAGTTTCTCTAATGCAATAGAATTGCAAGTTTCATGGACTTCCATTGGAAGATACTCATCAGTTCTTAGCTGAATTCTTGCAAATCTGTGACACTGTCAAGACCAATGGGGTTGACCTTGAAGTCTACAGACTTATGCTTTTTACTTTTGCTGTAAGAGACAGAGCTAGGACATGGTTGGATTCACAACCTAAAGAAAGCCTGAACTCTTGGGAAAAGCTAGTCAATGCCTTCTTGGCAAAGTTCTTTCCACCTCAAAAATTGAGTAACCTTAGAGTGGAAGTCCAAACCTTCAGACAGAAGGAAGGTGAATCCCTCTATGAAGCTTGGGAAAGATACAAGCAACTGATCAGAAGATGTCCTTCTGACATGCTTTCTGAATGGAGCATCATAGGAATTTTCTATGATGGTCTGTCTGAACTATCCAAGATGTCATTGGATAGCTCTGCTAGAGGATCTCTTCATCTGAAGAAGACGCCTGCAGAAGCTCAGGAACTCATTGAAATGGTTGCAAATAACCAATTCATGTACACTTCTGAAAGGAATCCTGTGAATAATGGGATAGCTCAGAAGAAAAGAGTTCTTGAGATTGATACTCTGAATGCCATGTTGGCTCAGAATAAAATATTGACCCAACAAGTCAATATGATTTCTCAGAGTCTGTTTGGAATGCAAGCAGCAACAGGCAGTACTAAGGAAGCTTCCTCTGAAGAAGAAGCTTATGATCCTGAGAACCCAGCAATGGAAGAGGTGAATTATATGGGAGAACCCTATAGAAACACCTATAATCCTTCATGGAGAAATCATCCAAATCTCTCATGGAAGGATCAACAGAGACCTCAACAAGGTTTCAATAACAATAATGGTGGAAGAAATAGGTTTAGCAATAGCAAGCCTTTTCCATCATCTTCTCAGCATCAGACAAAGAATTCTAAGCAAAGCCACTCTAACATAGCAACAATAGTCTTTGATCTAATCAAAACCACTCAAAGTTTCATGACTGAAATAAGGTCCTCCATTAGAAATTTGGAAGCACAAGTGGGTCAACTGAGTAAGAAAATTACTGAACTCCCTCCTAGTACTCTCCCAAGCAATACAGAAGAGAATCCAAAGAGAGAGTACAAGGCCATAAACACGTCTCACATGGCCAAACTTGGAGAGGAGGAAGAGGCAGTGATCTCCACTGAGGAAGACCTCAATGGACGTCCACTGACCTCCATGGAATTCCCTAATGAAGAACCATGGGAATCTGAGGCTCAGATTGAGACCATAGAGATTCTATTAAATTTACTTCTGTCATTCATGAGCTCTGATGAATATTCCTCCTCTGAAGAGGATGAAGATGTTACTGAAGAGCAAGTTGCTAAGTACCTTGGAGCAATCATGAAGCTAAATGCCAGGCTGTTTGGTAATGAGACTTGGGAGGATGAACCTCTATTGCTCATCAAAGAACTGAATGACTTGACTAGGAAGAGATTACCTCTGAAGAGACAAGACCCTGGAAAGTTCTCAATACCTTGTACCATAGGCACCATGACCTTTGAGAAGGCTCTATGTGACCTGGGATCAAGTATAAACCTTATGCCTCTCTCTGTAATGGAGAAGCTAGGGATCATTGAGGTACAAGCTGCAAGAATCTCACTGGAGATGGCAGACAATTCAAAGAAACAGGATTATGGACTTGTAGAGGATGTCTTGGTAAAGGTTGAAGACTATTACATCCCTGCTGATTTCATAATCTTAGAAACTGGGAAGTGTATGGATGAATCCATCATCCTTGGCAGACCCTTCCTTGCCACAGCAAAGCTGTGATTGATGTTGACAGAGGAGAATTGATCATTCAAGTGAATGAAGATTCCCTTATGTTTAAAGCTCAAGGATATCCCTCTGTCAACATGGAGAGGAAGCATGAAGAGCTTCTCTCAATACAGAGTCAAACAGAGCCCCCACAGTCAAACTCTAAGTTTGGTGTTGGGAGGCCACAACCAAACTTTAAGTTTGGTGTTGAACCCCCACACTCAAACTCTAAGTTTCGTGTTGGGAAGTTCCAACATTACTCTGAACATCTGTGAGGCTCCATGAGAGCCACTGTCAAGCTATTGACATTAAAGAAGCACTTGTTGGGAGGCAACCCAATTTTTACTTATCCATGTTAAATTTCTATTTTCTTTTGTTATTCTGTAGGTTGATGATCATGTGAAGTCACAAAAACAATTGAAAAAAAACCAAAAACAGAAGGAAAAATAGAATAAAAAACAGAACACCCTGGAGGAGAAACTTACTGGCGTTTAAACGCCAGTAAGGGTAGCAGAATGGGAGTTAAACGCCCAGTCTGGCACCATTCTGGGCATTTAACGCCAGAAATGGGCACCAGACTGGCGTTTAATGCCAGAAATGGGCAAGAAGCTGGCATTAAACACCAGAAATGGGCAGCAGCCTGGCGTTTAACGCCAGGATTGGCAGCAAGGGGCATTTTGCACGCCACATGGTGCAGGGATGAGAAATCCTTGACACCTCAGGATCCGTGGACCTCACAGGATCCCACCTACCCCACCTCTCTCTCTCTTCTTCACCTATTCACCAATCACCTCAATACCTCTTCCCCAAAAAAAAAAAAACCCTCACCTATTAAATCCCACCATTCTCTTCACCACTCACATCCATCCTTCATAAAACCCCACCTACCTCACCACTCAAATTCAAACCACTTTCCCTCCCAAACCCACCCATAATGGCCGAACCATACTCCCCTCTCCACCCCTATATAAACCCATCTTCACTCCTTCATTTTCACACAACATACACACTACCTCTGCCCCTTGGCCGAAATACAAAGCCCATTCCATCTCCTCTATTTCTTCTTCTTCTACTCTCTTCCTTCTTCTTTTGCTCGAGGACGAGCAAACCTTCTAAGTTTGGTGTGGTAAAAGCGTTGATTTTTATTTTTCCATAACCATTTATGGCACCAAAGGCCGGAGAAACCTCTAGAAAGAGGAAAGGGAAGGCAAAAGCTTCCACCTCCGAGTCATGGGAGATGGAGAGATTCATCTCAAAGGTCTATCAAGACCACTTCTATGAAGTTGTGGCCAAGACTCCTCATTGAAGAAGACAAGCCCATCACCAAGAAAAGGATGGAGCAAACAAGAGAGCCCACTCATGGACCTCAACAAGAGCATGAGGAAATTCCTCATCATGAAATCCCTGAGATGCCTCAAGGGATGCATTTTCCTCCACAAAACTATTGGGAGCAAATCAACACCTCCCTAGGAGAATTAAGTTCCAACATGGGACAACTAAGGGTGGAGTACCAAGAGCATTCTATCCTCCTCCATGAAATTAGAGAAGACCAAAGAGTTATGAGAGAGGAGCAACAAAGGCAAGGAAGAGACATTGAGGAGCTCAAGCACTCCATAAGATCTTCAAGAGGAAGAACAAGCCGCCATCACTAAGGTGGACCCGTTCTTTAATTTCCTTGTTCTTTATTTTCCTGTTTTTCGAATTTTATGTTTATGTTTATTTATGTTTGTGTCTTTATTACATGATCATTAGTGTCTAAGTGTCTATGCCTTAAAGCTATGAAAATGAATCCATCACCTTTCTTAAATGAAAAATGTTTTTAATTGAAAAAGAAAAAGAAGTGCATGAATCTCAAATTTTAAAATAGTTTAATTATTTTGATGTGGTGGCAATACTATTGTTTTTCTGAATGAATGCTTGAATAGTGCATATTTTTGAATTTGTTGTTTAAAGAATGTTAAAATTGTTGGCTCTTGAAAGAATGATGGGAAAAGGAGAAATGTTATTTGATAATCTGAAAAATCATAAAATTGATTCTTGAAGCAAGAAAAAGCAGTGAAAAGCTTGCAGAAAAAGGATATATGTGAAAAAAAAAAGAAGAAAGAAAAAGAAAAGCAAGCAGAAAAAGCCAATACCCCTTTAAACCAAAAGGCAAGGGTGATAAAAAGGATCCAAGGCTTTGAGCATCAGTGGATAGGAGGGCCCACAGGAATAAAATCCTGGCCTAAGAGGCTCAACCAAGCTGTCCCTAACCATGTGCTTGTGGCGTGAAGGTGTCAAATGAAAACTTGAGACTGAGCGGTTAAAGTCGAGGTCCAAAGCAAGAAGAAGAGTGTGCTTAAGAACCCTGGACACCTCTAATTGGGGACTCTAGCAAAGCTGAGTCACAATCTGAAAAGGTTCACCCAGTTATGTGTCTGTGGTATTTACGTATCCGGTGGTAATATTGGTAAACAAAGTGCTTAGGGCCACGGCCAAGACTCATAAAGTAGCTGTGTTCAAGAATCAACATACTTAACTAGGAGAATCAATAACACTATCTGGATTCTGAGTTCCTATAGATGCCAATCATTCTGAACTTCAAGGAATAAAGTGAGATGCTAAAACTGTTCAGAAGCAAAAAGCTAAAAGCCCCGCTCATCTAATTAACACTGATCTTCATAGATATTTTTGGAATTCATTGTATATTCTCTTCTTTTTATCCTATTTGATTTTCAGTTGCTTGGGGACAAGCAACAATTTAAGTTTGGTGTTGTGATGAGCGGATAATTTATACGCTTTTTGGCATTGTTTTTAGTATGTTTTTAGCATATTTTAATTAGTTTTTATTATATTTTTATTAGTTTTTAAATAAAAATCATTCTTCTGGACTTTACTATGAGTTTGTGTGTTTTTTTGTGACTTCAGGTATTTTCTGGCTAAAATTGAGGGACCTGAGCAAAAATCTGATTCCGAGGCTGAAAAAGGACCGCAGATGCTGTTGGATTCTGACCTCCCTGCACTCAAAGTGGATTTTCTGGAGCTACAGAATCCCAATTGGCGCGCTCTTAACTGCGTTAGAAAGTAAACATCCTGGGCTTTCCAACAATATATAATAGTCCATACTTTGCCCAAGATTTGATGGCCCAAACAGGCGTTCCAAGTCAGCTCAAGAATTCTGGCGTTTAACTCCAAAACTAGCACAAAAGCTGGAGTTAAACGCCCAAACTGGCACAAAAGCTGGCGTTTAACTCCAAGAAAAGTCTCTACACATGGAAGCTTCAATGCTCAGCCCAAGCACACACCAAGTGAGCCCGGAAGAAGATTTCTGCATTAATTACTGATTTCTGTAAACCCTAGGCTACTAGTTCTCTATAAATAAGACCTTATATTATTGTATTTTCATCTTTGGATGTTTAGTCCCTAGACTTTGATAGACCTTTTCATGTTTGGGGGCTGGCCTCATGGCCATGCCTAGACCTTGTTCTTATGTATTTTCAACGGTGGAGTTTCTACACACCATAGATTAAGGTGTGGAGCTTTGCTGTTCTTCATGAATTAATACAAAGTACTATCGTTTTTCTATTCAACTCAAGTCTATTTCTTCTCCAAGATATTAATTAGTTATTCAACTTGTTGAATGTGATGATCCGTGACACTCATCATCATTCTCATCTATGAACATGTGCCTGACAACCACCTCTGTTCTACTAGCAATGGCTTGAATGCGTATCTCTTGGGTTTCTAATCTAAGATTGGAACCTTCGTGGTATAGGCTAGAATTATTGGCGGCCATTCCTGAGATCCGGAACATCTTAACCTTGTCTGTGGTATTTTGAGTAGGATCTGAGAAGGGATGATTGTGACGAGCTTCAAACTCGCGATTGTTGGGCGTGTGACAGACGCAAAAGGATCAATGGATCCTATTCCAGCATGATCGAGAACCGACAGATGATTAGCCGTGTGGTGACAGCGCATTTGGAATGTTTTCACTGAGAGGACGGGAAGTAGCCATTGATAACGGTGATGCCCAACATAAAGCTTGCCATGGAAAAGAGTATGAATGATTGGAAGAAGGCAATAGGAAAGCAGAGGTTCAGGAGGAACAAAGCATCTTCATACGCTTATCTGAAATTCCAACCAAAGAATTACATAAGTATCTCTATCTTTATTTTATGTTTTATTCATCTTTTAATTCCCAATTCTCCATCACCATCTGAATTCGCCTGACTGAGATTTACAAGATGACCATAGCTTGCTTCAAGCCGACAGTCTCCGTGGGATCGACCCTTACTCACGTAAGGTATTACTTGGATGACCCAGTGCACTTGCTGGTTAGTTGTGCGGAATTGTGACAAAGTCTGATTCACGTTTAAGAGCTCCAAGTCCTTTGGCACCATTGTTGATGATCACAATTTCGCATACCACTCCACATCTATAAGTGCTCTAGCAGTAGCCAAAAATGGTCTCCCCATAATGATTGGATGAAGATGGCTTTCTTTCATTTCAAGAACCATAAAATCTGCAGGGAGGAAATATTTTCCTACTTTCACCAATACATTTTCAACCACTCCTATTGCTTGTTTTTTAGTCTTGTCAGCCAATTGGAGGATTACATCAGTGGATTTTAACTCATTGATTTGCATCTTCTTCATGAGAGACAGAGGCATTAGATTTATGCTTGCTCCCAAATCACAAAATCCTCTATCAATCATTGTGTTTCCTGTGGCACAGGAGATGTGAAAACTCCCTGGATCCTTCTTCTTTGAGGGTAACTCCTTCTGTATAAGGGCACTGCTTTCTTTATTCATCACCACTGCCTTTCAAGGTATTTTTCTTGGTTAGCAGTTCCTTCATGCATTTGATGTAAGATGGCATCTATTGAAGGGTTTTGATGAAAGGAATGTTGATGTGAAGAGACTTGAATGTATCTAGGAACCTAGAGTATGTCTTCTCTTCTCCACCACCTCTAAGTCTCTGAGGATATGGTGCTTTTGGCACATAAGGTCTCAGGATTTCCTTCTTCATTGGTTCCTTCAACTGTACCAGATAAATTCCTTGTTCTGCCTCTCTTACATTTTTCTTTGACTCCTCTATATTATGCTCTGAGTGCCTACAAGCTTCTTCCTCCCGAATCTCCTCATCTCTTAGAGTGATCACTTGCATTCTTCCCATCTCACTTTCTTGGTCTCTTCTTTTGGATTTTTCTCAATATCACTTGGAAAGCTGTCTGTGGACTTTGGAATCTACTGAAAAAGGTATCCTACTTGAGATTCAAGCTTCTTGATGGTCTCTCCTCGACTTTTCATACTGGTCCTCACTTCATCCTTAAATATTCTGTTATCCTGAACTTCCTTCCAAAGGTTCTCAAGCATGGCCTCAATCCTGGATAGCCTATCCTCAGATGGTGGATTGGAAGTTGGATGTTGAGGTTGGTTAATTTGGGTTTGGTGTGGTGGCTGAGAAGAAATGTTTTGTGTGGCTTGATATGGTCTTTGGTTTGAGTGTTGGTAATTGGAGTTGTTGCACTGGTTGGGGTTGTGCGGTCTATGATCTTAGATCTGGTTTTGTTGGTTTCCCCACCAAAAATTTGGGTGATTTTTCCAACCAGGGTTATAAGTCTTGGAGTATGGATCATGAGCTTACCTTGATGAATTTCCAATGTAATTGGCTTCCTCCCAGTTACTTCCTTCTTTTGTATTCAGCTCTGCTTGTGCCGATGGTTGAGTATGGATAGCTGCAGCTTGATTCTTCTCCATCTGCTTGGTAAGATCAAATAGTTGCTTAGTGATCATCTTATTTTTGGGCCAAAAATGCATCCATGTGGTTCAGCTCCATCACTCCTCTGTTATTACTTCTGTCAGAGGCATAAAAATATTCATTGTTAGCCACTGTTTCAATGACATCAATGGCTTCCTCTATGGTCTTCTTCTTGTTGAGAGAACTTCCAGAAGAGTGATCTAAAGCCTTCTTTGACTCATATGACAAACCTTCATAGAAAATATGTAGTTGTACCCACTCATTAAATATGTCAGGAGGGCACCTCTTTGTCAGATCTTTATATCTCTCCCATGCTTCAAAGAGGGTTTCACCATCTTGTTGCCTGAATGTTTGTACATCAGTCCTTAATATGTTAACTCTTTGAGGAGGGTAGAATCTTGCCAAGAATTTGTTCACCGCATCTTTCCAAGTTGTCAAACTCTCCTTAGGGAAGGATTCTAACCACTTTGATGCTTTATCTCTCAGAAAAAAGGGAATAGAAGTAGTCTGTAGGTGTCAGGATGCACACCATTTAACTTTACAGTATCACAAATTCTCAAGAAGGTGGTTAAGTGCTGATTAGGATCTTCTTGTGCACTTTCTCCAAATGAGCAATTATTTTGGACAAGAGTAATGAGCTGTGGCTTCAACTCGAAGTTATTGGCATGAATGGTTGGCTTGAGAATGCTACTACCACAATTTCCAGGGTCGGGATTAATATAAGAGCCTAGAACTCTACTTTCTTGCCCAACATGATTAGCTACACCGTCTCTGGCATGATTATGCACTTCTTCCTCTATACCAATAACATTTTTCCCTCTTGATTCCCTCCTTAATCTAAGGAAGGTCCTCTCAGGTTCACTATAAAAAGAAGTTGAAGTTTCCCCTCTTCCACTTGACATACACTCAGCAGACAGCAAGAAGACAGCAAGGAGAATTCACAAAAATTAATGGTTAGCTTGGTTAGTGCAATTAATCAAACAGTTAGTGGATTAACTTGCTGAAAAGTAAAGAAATAAAGAAAAATAGATCAAATTGCAGAAGGTAAAAGTAAACAGCTGAAATTGAAACTTAATTAACAAAAGAAAAGAAAAATGTTCAATCTAGTTATCCTCCAATTTAGTAATTGTCAATACAAAACCAATTCCCGGCAACGGTGCCATAAACTTGATACCCGAAAACTTGTCTCTCAACAAATTTTCACCAGCAAGTGCACCGGATTGTCGTCAAGTAAAAACTCACTATAGAGTAAGGTCGAATCCCGCAATAATTGGTTGGTTGATCAACGTTAATTGGAGAATTATTCTAGTTGAACTGAATCAGAATTTGAATTGGAGTTGCAGAATTTAAATTTGTAGGAAACTTGAAGAGCAAGGAATGTAAATAGCTGAAATTAAATTGTAGGAATATAAGTGCAGAAACTTAAATTGCAAGAAATTAAATGGGAATGGGGATTGTTAACCATGAATGTAACATCAAAAAGTAAAGAGAATGGGTAGAATCAGAAGTGGGAAGCTCATTAGGGTCAGGAGATGTCATAATTCTTCGGATCAAGTTCATTTTCATCTCTTCCTCAATCAATGCATTCATTGATCTCCTTGGCAATCTTAGGTGATTGGATCCCAATTTATTGGCAATCCAATCTCTCTAAGCATGAACAATTGCCTAATTCCTTGATTTAAGTGCTCATGGGAAGGAATGCACATCCATGCATATGCATTATCGATACGTACGCGTCATTGCAAATTCCCCAACTCTAACTTTTGAAAAGTTTTCGTGCATGTTGCCCTCAACGTTGGACTGGCAACACTCCCTCCAACGTTGGCACACCCACAGGTTTGCGTCACCCACGTTTGCGGGTGGATTGTCAAACTTCTGCGCTCACACGTATGCGTCGCCCACGTATGCGCATCGATGCCACTTTCTGAAATGCCAGATTTGAATGTTGTATCGCGAGTGTTGGCCTTAACATTGGACTAGGAACGTTCCCTCCAACATTGGCATATTTACGCGTGCGCGTCACCCACGCGTGCACGTGAATCCTCAAAATTTCATGCTTCACGCGTGCGCGTCGCCCACGCGTACGTGTCGCACTAAATTTTTCCAATTCCAGAAAGCAAAACTGTATCAAAGAGCGTTGGAGGTAACGTTGGCTCACCAATGTTCCCTCCAACATTGGCACCAGAACTTGTAGTGCTGCATTATTCTTCCTTCAACATTTAAGGCAACGTTGGTGGGCCATCTTTGGCCACCAATGTTGCTTCCCTTCCTCCTTTCCATGGTCATTCTTCAACTTCTTATCATGGTTTTCTTCACCTATCATCAACCAATTCATGCATCAAAGCCTTGCTAAAGTCACGAGAAATTCCATCATTCTTAGCACACAAGTAATTATGGCCTAAATCTCATGAAAATGCATCAAATTAACCATGTTTGAATGAATCAAGGTATACATGAACTTTTAATCCAAAGGCTTACTTATAGCTCAAGAAAATGCATAAAACCTAATGAAAACAAAAGAAAAAGGCTAGTGAAACTAGCCTAAGATGCCTTGGCATCAGGATGCCAATTTTGGGCCTTCAATTCTGAAGCAAATTATGGACTATTATACATTTCTAGAATGCTCTGGATGTTAAGATCTTTTGAGTGCAAGGAGGTCAGATCCAGACAGCATCTGCAGTGCTTTCTTTGTCTCTGAATCATACTTTTGCTCCAACTCCTTAATTTCAGCCAGAAAATATCTGAAATTGTACCAAAACACATAAACTCATATTAGACTCCAAAAAATGTAAATTTTGCACTAAAACCTATGAAAACTCTATAAAACTTAGACAAAACATGCTAAAAACTATATGAAAATGATGCCAAAAAGTGTATAAAATATCCGCTCATCAGTACTCTAATTGTGTTTGCCTTTGTTTGTCTGTTTGTCTGTATGGTCTCACTGGAGATGGAGGATTAGAGGAAATACGAAAGATTTGAGGATTTTGATTAGGTTTTTATCATGTTTAGAACCTTAGAGATTACCCTTATTTATGGTTTCTGTTTTAGTTCCTTAAGTTTTATTATCTGAGTGTCAGCATTCTAGGATTGCCTCTAGCTTTTCCAGGGCCTTATTTGTTATATATGTCGGCATCTTAACCATATTGAGAGCCCCCAATTCTCATCCCATACAATATTGTTGTTTTTCAGATCCAGGTTGAGAAGCACCACTCTGTGTATTCTAGAGACTCTGCAAAAGCGAAGAACTCTTCGGAATCAGGGGTGTATTTTGTTTATATTTATATATGTATATAGATTCTCCACCTTGTATTTTATGTTTGTCCCTCTTAGAGGTTGACTCGGAGAAATGATGCACGGAAAACTTGTCTCACAACAAATCTCCCTTTGGCAAGTGTACCGAATTTGTAGTCAAGTAAAAACTCACAATAGAGTGAGGTCGAATCCCACAGGGATTGATTGATCAAGCAACTTTAATTAGAAGAATGTTCTAGTTGAGTGAATCCAGAATTTTGGTTGAGAGTTGCAGAAAATAAAATGGCGGGAATGTAAATAACAGAAAAGTAAATGCTAGGATTAAAGGACTGGAAGTAAATGACTGAAAATAAATTGCAGAATTGTAAATGGGAATGGGGGATTTGCTCATAAAAGTAAATGGTAGAAATTAAAAAGAATGGGTAAGATCAGAGATGGGGAGTTCATTGGGCTTAGGAGATGTTGCAACTCTCCGGATCAAGTTCATTTTCATCTCTTCCTCAATCAATGCACTCATTGATCTCCTTGGCAATCTTAAGTGATTGAATTACAATTTCTTGCAATTCAATCTCTCAAATCTTGATCAATAGCCAATTCCTTGGTCAATTGCTCATGAGAAGAGATGAAGTATGGTCACTGATTATACCACATGCATTTCCCAAATCAAGTATTGAGAGGGTTATAGTCACATACCCATCCAAACCCAATTTGGTCCAACATGAGAAAGCATTTCTAGCTTGATCTCTTCATTCCTCTTTCAAGGTTCAAAAGAGATCCAAGTTTGAATAGCTTCTCTTCCAAGATAACTACTCAATTGGATGAAGATCGAAAGCTTTCAAGTAAAATCAAGAAAAAAGATAGAAGAAGAATAATGAAAATTAGTATTGATCCATCAAATTACAACAGAGCTCCCTAACCCAATGAAAGGGTTTTAGTTGTTCATACCTCTAGAAAATGAAAACCAAGATGGAGAATACATCATAAAACTAGAAAATGCAGAGAAAGTAAAATACAGAGAGTAGTTCTCCTCTTCCAGCCTCCTCCAAACTCCCTTTTACAATTCAAAGCTACTCCTATATATACTACTCTTCTCAACTTCTAGTTTGCTCTTCAAGTCTTGGGCCTTTGGATCTTGAGTTTGAAGCAGTTCTTTTCTTCATTTGGGCTTGGCTTTACTTGCAGAGAGAAAGTGTTAAGTGGGCAGAGACTTTAGCTCAGGGCGTAAGGGGTGTTAATCATTTAGTGTAAGTATAAGTTCGGGAACGTTAGTGACACTTAACATTTTCACTAACGTTCCAATGTACCCCTTTGCCTCACGTTAGATCCCATGTTAACTAGGTTAACGTGGCTTCTAACGTGGCCTTGCCAACCTTCGAGAACGTTAGTGACACTCAACATTGTCACTAACGTTCCAATGTGCCCCTAGATCTCACGTTAAAGTCCACGTTAACTAGGTTAACGTGGCTTCTAACGTGGCCGTTCTTAGCCATCCCAACGTTAGTGACAATGTTAAGTGTCACTAACGTTGGCTCATCATTCATTCCTCATCGTTAGCTTCCACGTTAACTAAGTTAACGTGGCTCCTTGGGGGGTTGTGTGGTTGCTTCCAACGTTAGTGACAATGTTGAGTTTCACTAACGTTGTCGACAACTCTCACTTCTTACGTTAGCTCCCACGTTAACCAAGTTAACGTGGGAGTTAATGTGGTGTGTTGCATCCTTAGGCCAACGTTAGTGACAATGTTGAATGTCACTAACGTTGGCTTCTCTTCCCCCTTTAACGTTAGAGGCCACGTTAACTAGGTTAATGTGGGCTCTAACGTGGCCACTCATGAGTGTTTGCCAACGTTAGTGACAATGTTAAGTGTCACTAACGTTGGCTCAACTTCCCTTTTCCACGTTAGAGTTCACGTTAACTTAGTTAACATGACTCTTAACGTGGGCAATGATGGCTTTAAGAGTGTCATTGGCAATCACTTTTCTCATTTAACCTTGTAAGTTACCTCCCTTTCCTTGCTTCCTTTGGTCCTGAAATGAAGCAACAGAGTGCGTCAAAGTTCTAGTCCAAGTCATGGGTAATGCAGCATACAATTTGTCACTAAATTCATGCAAAATCCTCATGAAATAATGTAAAATGCACAATGTATGCTTGAATCAAGGTGTAGGTGAATATCTACCCAAAACTAGCTTATTTCCTAAAAAAATGCATGAAACTACCCTAAAAACAATAAAGAAAAGGTCAGTGACACTGGCCAAGATGCCCTGGCATCACAACACTAAACTTAAAGCTTGCTTGTCCCTAAGCAAGTACTGGAACAAGAGAATGATGAATGGAATATCTAGAGGAATGAGTCATTCTTGTGGAAGTCATGTTACTGATTTTATGGTGGTTTCATACATAGCAACTTAGGTTCATTCCATTACTGGCTTTCAGACTTTTATCATGTCCCTAAACACTTACTTTGTCTATATCCCATGAGACTTTTATTCATTGATCCTTTTATTGTTATTTAAAGGGTTATTTGTGTTATTTAGGCTAAGTGCTCTGTAAGGGGGCAACTCTTTAAGATAAGCTTTCAGCCAACACTCCCGAACCAGTTGGTTCAAGGTGCTAGGTGTTGAAGCACCCCTAAGGACTTACTCCCTCAAGTCTCTCCCCCATACATACACACCACAGGCATATAGTTCCTTTATTTTCTTTTCTTGAGACCTTGGTGTCCAGCACCTCTTTGGGTTACTAAATGCTCTATGGTGAGGGTTACTCTTGATAGTGGATTTTCAGCTGATAATCCTGGGTTAGTTAACCCAAGTTACCAAGTGATAAAGCACCCCTGAGAGCTTATTCATCCAAGTAGATCCCTCACGCAGGAACACCACAGACACTTGTCTCAAAGTCCAAACCATTGGTGCCTAGCCTTATTGCTTACTCTTTTTCTTTTGTTTTTCACTTCCATTCTTCTTTCCTTTTTCTCTTATTAGGATCTTGTCATCTACTTAGTCTCATGGGTATATCCAAAGTCAAGTATTCAGGATAGATAGTTATCCTTCTAACCTTGCGGTTGAACCAACTTAGCTAACTTATGACTACCCCAAAGATTCATGAATGCACTTCCACAATATGAACTCCACTCTGGTCTTTTAAAAACATAAACATTCTCTTCTTCATTTGATTTAAAATGGACAAGCTTACAAGTAAATAAGGGAAATATGCAGTGACATTTATACCAGAAATCATGGACCTATTCAGAAAGAAAACTTAAAAGACAGAATTTAAAAAGTTTAAACATAACATGGAAGCAGGTTCTATTTCATACAAGATCTTCCTTATTTAAAGCATAGAAAATGATGGACTAAAAAGAACTCCACCACCTTTCATTCATGTGGATGCCCATGCTCCCATCCTTGCTTGTCCTCATTGTGTCTCTCTTGAGTGCTTGTGCTCCCACTTCCTTTGCCTTTTCCAAGCAGCTTCTTCCAGAAACCACCATCTTCCATCTTCTTCTTGAGTGTCTCCTTTTGCTGTTTTACCTTCCTCTCTTCTTGTTCTATGGTGCACGAATCGTGAATTACACTTTTCACAACGCGTACCACTAACCAGCAAGTGCACTGGGTCGTCCAAGTAATACCTTACGTGAGTAAGGGTCGAATCCCACGGAGATTGTTGGTTTGAAGCAATCTATGGTTATCTTGTAAATCTTAGTCAGGAAGTCAATTATGTTTATCAGTTGAATTGTGAATAACCAAGAGAGCATAAATTAAAGATTACTTGTTGTGCAGTAATGGAGAATATGTTGGAGTTTTGGAGATGCTTTGTCTTCTGAATCTCTGCTTTCCTCTATCTTCTTGTTCACGCACGCACGTCCCCCTATGGCAAGCTGTGTGTTGGTGGATCACCGTTGTCAATGGCTACCTTCCATCCTTCCAGTGAAAACTACGCTCACGCGCTCTGTCACAGCACGGCTAATCACCGGTTGGTTCTCGATCCGGTTGGAATAGGATTTACTATCCTTTTGCGTCTGTCACTAACGCCCAGCCTTCAGGAGTTTGAAGTTCGTCACAGTCATTCAATCCTTGAATCCTACTCGGAATACCACGGACAAGGTTTAGACTTTCCGGATTCTCATGAATGCCGCCATCAGTTCTAGCTTATACCACAGAGATTCTGATTAGAGAATCTAAGAGATACTCATTCAATCGGATATAGAACGGAGGTGGTTGTCAGGCACACGTTCATGGTTTGAAGAAGGTGATGAATGTCACAGATCATCACCTTCATCACAAGTAAGCGCGAATGAACATCTTAGATAGGAACAAGCGTGTTTGAATAGAAAACAGAAATACTTGCATTAATTCATCGAGACACAGCAGAGCTCCTCACCCCCAACAATGGGGTTTAGAGACTCATGCCATCAGAAAATACAAAGTTTAGATCTGAAATGTCATGAGATACAAAATAAGTCTCTAAAAGTTGTTTAAATACTAAACTAGTAGCCTAGGGTTACAAAATATGAGTGGACTATGATGGATGATGCAGAGACCCACTTCTGGGGCCCACTTGGTGTGCTAGGGCCCACTTGGTGTGTGTTGGGGCTGAGATTTCGTGCAGAGGCCATTTGTGGAGTTGAACGCCAGTTTTTATGCCAGTTTGGGCGTTCAACTCCAGTTTTTTATCCTTTTCTGGCGCTGGACGCCAGAATTGGGCAGAGAACTGGCGTTGAACGCCAGTTTACGTCGTCTATCCTTGTGCAAAGTATGGACTATTATATATTTCTGGAAAGCCCTGGATGTCTACTTTCCAACGCAATTGGAAGCATGCCATTTCGAGTTCTGTAGCTCCAGAAAATCCACTTTGAGTGCAGGGAGGTCAGAATCCAACAGCATCAGCAGTCCTTTTTCAGCCTGAATCAGATTTTTGCTCAGCTCCTTCAATTTCAGCCAGAAAAATACCTGAAATTACAGAAAAACACACAACTCATAGTAAAGTCCAGAAATATGAATTTTTCCTAAAAACTACTATAAATAGAATAAAAACTAACTAAAACACACTCTAAACTATATGAAATTATTCCCAAAAAGCGTATAAAATATCCGCTCATCATTCTACAAAATCTTTTTGGACCTCATCATATGTAGGGATGGCAAAGTGTAGCTGATGCATGTTACTAGTCATGTAGTTCAACTTGGCTTGAGTGTTCACATAGAACTACTCCCTATGTAGTTGCCTTCCTTCATTGAGTACACTGAACTCATTGAAAGTTTTCATTTGGGCTATCTGCCGCTGGTTGAGTTCTTGCAAGTGCTTCTCTTGGAGCTCTTGCCTCTCATTCACTTGGTTGATGGCTTGAGTGAGCCTGGAGTAGTGTTCCTGCTGCTGCTCCATTTGTTGTTTTTGCCATGCTTTCTGTTGGCTCAGCCAGTTGGTTTGAAGGTTCAGTATTTGCTCTTGTCCTTCCATATGCCTCTGTCCCAAATCTTCAATGGCTCTTAGAAGGTAAGTCATATTCAAGTTGTCTGGGTCATGCTGCTCTTTTTGCTGGTATTCTTCCTGATGATGTTCCTCTTGGTGAACTCTTTCTTTTGCTTTTGGTTTCCCTATTTGTGGCCTTCTTTGTTGCTGAGCAGGTGTAGAATAAACCAATCGTTCGAGTGTAACTGGCCTCCCTGGATTCACCCAGTTTGGGTTGCTGTCCTCAAATACTACCTTGGCCTTGTTGCATAAGCAGAGAATGGTGCTGGGGTACCAAAGCCTGGCACCTGAATCAACCTTCTCAGCCGAATCTTGAATCCCCTCGGCGATGAGCTCATTCACGTTGAATTCCCCATCTTGTATTAAGCAATGCACCATAGTAGCTCGATTGATGTTTACCTCTGAATTATTTGCAGCTGGTAGAATAGACCTCCTCACAAGTTCAAACCACCCCTTGGCTTCAGGGCTCAGGTCTCCTCTCTTGATGAACTTGGGTCTCCCATCTGTGTACCTCTCCCAGTCAGCTGCTATAACACAGATGTCTGCCACTATCTCTGAGAGCTCATTATTATCAGGGCTTCTACTTATCCTTGCTTGATAACTTTCCTCAAAAAAATGAGGCGATCTCAGGTGAAGAACTCTTGTTATGGCATTTGGGCTGAAGTCTACCTCTTTTCCTCTTACGTAACTTTTGAAGGTTGGGGCCTTGGTTTTATCCTCTCTTACTACATTCGCATAAAATTCTTTGATGAGGTTTCCATTGATCTTCCCCTCTGGACTTGTGAGCAATTGCCACCCCCTCTGTTCGATTTTCTCCAGAATTTGTGGTGACTCATCTGCATTGATTTGGAAGGTTAACTCTGGCAATATCTTTCTCTCCCTTATCCGTTCAAATTCACGTTCATGAAAGGCAGTTTTGAATTTCTTCTCATCGAAAGGAACACTCTCCATGGGTTCCTTCCTCTTTTGCCTCTTTGAGCTTGATGATGCCATGAATTGAGTTGCTGTTTTGAAGTGGAGGTTGGAGGATACGGAGAGATGAGGTATAGGTTGGCTATGATAGAGTGTGATGAAGGGGTTGAGCAAGCCGAAAGTATGAAGTGTGGAAGTGGGAATTTGAATGTGAGGAATGAGCCTGCACCAGAGCTCACTTATATAGGGAGATCATGGGTGGATGGAAGGTGTGGATTGCAAGGATTATTGCTTGATGGACGGTTGGGGTTGTGTATGAAGGAAAGACAAGGATCATCACTTAATGAGAGTGATTGGTTCGGTCTTCAAGGGTCTTCTTTCTCCAATGTTGCATGGCAGCGTTTCCCTATGCGTTCCCTCTTTAGAACAAGTGTGTAACCCCTCCTTTTGTGGTGTCCGAACCTTCTTTGTTTGGTTGTCCAATCTATCCCTTTTAATGCTCCTTTTCCTTTCCTATAAAGATTTAAAATAAGGAAATTAATATCATAAAAAAAATCAACTCTACGGCTAGAATACTAAAGAGAAGAAAAAGAGTTTGTATATTTATGAATTTCAACTTAGCCAACTACTGGTGTATCCTCATGCATTTTGGTGGCACCATGGGGTGACACCAAACTTAGTTTGAAGAATTGTGATGAAAAGTTTTGTTCAAAGCTCCAAGAGTTCTGCTTTGAACACCAAACTTATTCTTCACTATAGACTGCATGATAAAGATTTCACCAGGTGTTTGTCAAGTTTGGGTTGAAATTCATAAACATTGATTTATTCATTATTTTACAAACATATAAAACATGGGTTGCCTCCCATGAAGCGCTTCTTTAGCGTCACTAGCTTGACGTTTTTCCTTCATCAGGGTGGTTGGTAGTGCTTAAAATCCTCCCCTCTTGCTGTGGACTTGTATCCATTGGTTGGATCAATGATCTCCACATGTTCCAGGGAAAGAACTCTGTTGATAGTGAAGACCTTAGGTAACTGAGATGGTATAGTAGGGAGATTAGGGGGAATATCTGGGAAGTAAGCTGAGACAACTCTATCCCCTGGAGAGAAGTCTTCCATAGGGATCTTCTTGTTCCTCCATTTCCTTGGTACCTTCTTCTTTGTTTCTTTTGAGGTTGCCTTCCCCTTGGTGACCTTTTTTTCCAAGGAGTTGTGATATTGTCTTCACATGCCTCTAGAGGTTTAGGTTCCTCCAACTTTTCCTTGAGCTGTGGCAATTGCTGTTTTCCTTGTTTATCAATTGAGGGAGTTTCAGAATGAACTTGCTGTGCTTCAGTGCTTGTCTCCTCCTTCAGTGTCTCTTTATCGTTTGTGCTTAGTTCCTTGTCCTCTTGATCTGTTTCTTGTGAGAGTTTGAAGACATTGAAGCTGAGTCATTCATCATGGATTCTCAATATTAGCTCCCCTTTTTCTACATCGATAAGTGCTCTGGCCGTAGCTAGGAATGGTCTTCCCAATATGATTGGGTGAGTGTGACTTTCTTCCATGTCCAGAATGACAAAGTCTGTTGGGAGAAAGTATTTCCCAACCTTTAGCAACACATTTTCCACCACTCCTATTGCTTGCTTTTGAGTTTTGTCAGCCAGTCTGATGATTACATCTGTGGGCATTATCTCATTAATCTGCAGCCTCTTCACCAGGGATAAAGGCAGTAAGTTGATGCTGGCCCCCAAATCACATAGTGCTCTATCGAACATAGTTTTACCTATGGCACAAGGGATGTGAAAACTCCCTGGGTCTCTTCTTTTTGTAGGCAACTCAGGTTGAATAAGGGCACTACATTCCTTGTTCATCACTATAGTCTGGCCTCCTTTGAGTGAGCTTTTCCTGGGAAGAAGTTCCTTCATATACTTGATGAATGCATGCATTTGTTGAATCGCCTTGATGAATGGTATGTTTACATGCAGAGATGCAAACAAGTCTAGGAACCTTGAGTATATTCTCTTTCCCACAGCACCATTGAGCAGTTGAAGGAAGGGAGCATAGAGCTTCAGCAACTCTTGTTGTGAGATTTCTGGTTCTTGGTGATCTCTATCCCCCTCCTTTGTTGAGTTGTCTTCAAGTTCTTTGCAAAATTTGCCTTGCTTGTCTTCAGTCTCTTGATCACTCGTAGTGACCATTTTGCAATCTTCCCATTTTACTTTCTTTGCTTCTCCCTTGGGGTTTTTCTCCGTGTCACTTGGGAAGCTATCGGTAGGTTTGGGAATCTTCTCAGCTAAATATCCCACCTGGAATTCCAGCTTCCTAATGGTCTCTCCCTGGTTCTTAATATTGGCTCGCACGTCCTCTTTGAACACCTTATTTTCTTGAATCTCTTGGCATATTCCTTCAAGTAAGGCTTCAATCTTAGAAAGTTTATCATCAATTGATGGGTGATTCGGAGCAGATGTGCTATTTTGGTTTTGATAAGCATATGAAGAAGTGTTGTTGTGGGGGTGTTGAGACGTCCTCTGTGTGAATTGCTGGTAAGCTGCATTGTTGTTGGAGTTGTAACGTCTCTGGTCTTGGTTTTGATCTTGCTCATTTCCCCACCCAAAGTTTGGGTGGTTTCTCCATCCAGGGTTGTAGGTCTTGGAGTATGGATCATAGTTTTTCCTTGGTGAATTCCAAATGTAGTTGGCTTGCTCCTGACTCAACTCTGCTTCTTCATTCACTCCTTCTTGGATTGTTGATGAAGTGTAGATTGCTGCTACTTGGTTCATCTCTATCTTTTTGGTGAGGTCAGCCAGCTGCTGGGTAATGAGCTTGTTTTGGGCCAACAGAGCATCTACATTGTTTAGCTCCATTACTCCTCTTGTGTTCCCTTTTTCGGAAGCATAGAAGTAGTCATTCTCTGCTACTGTTTCAATAACATCTATGGCTTCCTCAATGGTCTTCTTCTTGTTCAAAGATCCTCCAGATGAATGGTCTATGGCCTTCTTTGACTCATAAGAGAGCCCTTCATAGAAAATGTGCAGCTGCACCCATTCGTTGAACATGTCAGGTGGACACCTCCTTGTTAAGTCCTTGAACCTCTCCCATGCTTCATATAGAGTCTCACCATCTTGTTGCCTGAAAGTTTGGACCTCAGCTCTCAGCCTATTGATTCGTTGAGGAGGGTAAAATCTTGCTAAGAATTTGTTCACCACGTCTTCCCAAGTTGTCAAGCTTTCCCTTGGGAAAGATTCCAGCCATTTGGCTGCCTTGTCCCTGAGTGAGAATGGAAATAAGAGCAGCCTATAGGCGTCAGGATGAACACCATTACACTTCACTGTGTCACATATTCTCAGGAAGGTGGTTAAATGTTGATTGGGGTCTTCTTGAGCACTTCCTCCAAACGAACAGTTGTTCTGAACAAGGGTGATGAGCTGTGGTTTAAGTTCAAAGTTGTTGGCATGGATTGTTGGCTTTTGGATGCTACTTCCACAATTGCCTGGGTTTGGATTGATGTAAGAGCCCAAAACTCTTCTATCCTCCCCAGCATGATTTGCTCTACCTCCTCTCCCATGGTTGTGATCTTCTTCTTCATAATGGTTTTCCATGTTGTCTTCCATGTTTGTTTCAAAGAATTCCTCTTCTTCCTCAGCACCAACCACTTTCTTTCCTCTTGCCTCCCTCCTTAATCTAAGGAAGGTCCTCTCAGGTTCAAAATCAAAGGAAGTTGAAGCCCCGCTTCTTCTCCCTGTCATACAACCATCAAGTGCAAGCAAGAAAAGATAGGTGCAGAAAGTATTTGTGTCAGAATTACTGTTAGTTGTGGGTGATGCAATATATCAAACAGTTAGTGGGTTAGCAAACAGAATTGAAAATAACAAAGAAGAACAAAAGAGTAGACGGGGAAGGGAAGAAGTTTAACTAAAACAAAAAGTAAATCACTCAAACAGAAAATGAAATTCACAAAATAAAAATGCTCAATCTAGTGATCTTCCAATTTAATCATTGTTGATGCACAATCAATCCCCGGCAACGGCGCCATAAACTTGATGCACGAAAAACTTGTCTCACAACAAATCACCCTTCGGCAAGTGTACCGAATTTGTCGTCAAGTAAAAACTCACAATAGAGTGAGGTCGAATCCCACAGGGATTGATTGATCAAGCAACTTTAATTAGAAGAATGTTCTAGTTGAGCGAATCCAGAATTTTGGTTGAGAGTTGCAGAAAATAAAATGGCGGGAATGTAAATAACAGAAAAGTAAATGCTAGGATTAAAGGACTGGAAGTAAATAACTGAAAATAAATTGCAGAATTGTAAATGGGAATGGGGGATTTGCTCATAAAAGTAAATGGCAGAAATTAAAAAGAATGGGTAAGATCAGAGATGGGGAGTTCATTGGGCTTAGGAGATGTTGCAACTCTCCGGATCAAGTTCATTTTCATCTCTTCCTCAATCAATGCACTCATTGATCTCCTTGGCAATCTTAAGTGATTGAATTACAATTTCTTGCAATTCAATCTCTCAAATCTTGATCAATAGCCAATTCCTTGGTCAATTGCTCATGAGAAGAGATGAAGTATGGTCACTGATTATACCACATGCATTTCCCAAATCAAGAATTGAGAGGGTTATAGTCACATACCCATCCAAACACAATTTGGTCCAGCATGAGAAAGCATTTATAGCTTGATCTCTTCATTCCTCTTTCAAGGTTCAAAAGAGATCCAAGTTTGAATAGCTTCTCTTCCAATATAACTACTCAATTGGATGAAGATCGAAAGCTTTCATGTAAAATCAAGAGAAAAGATAGAAGAAGAATAATGAAAATTAGTATTGATCCATCAAATTACAACAGAGCTCCCTAACCCAATGAAAGGGGTTTAGTTGTTCATAGCTCTAGAAAATGAAAACCAAGATGGAGAATACATCATAAAACTAGAAAATACAGAGAAAGTAAAATACAGAGAGTAGTTCTCCTCTTCCAGCCTCCTCCAAACTCCCTTTTACAATTCAAAGCTACTCCTATATATACTACTCTTCTCAGCTTCTAGTTTGCTCTTCAAGTCTTGGGCCTTTGGATCTTGAGTTTGAAGCAGTTCTAGTTTGCTTTACTTGCAGAGAGAAAGTGTTAAGTGGGCAGAGACTTTAGCTTAGGGCGTAAGGGGTGTTAATCATTTACTAAAAGTATAAGTTCGGGAACGTTAGTGACACTTAACATTTTCACTAACGTTCCAATGTACCCCTTTGCCTCACGTTAGATCCCATGTTAACTAGGTTAACGTGGCTTCTAACGTGGCCTTGCCAACCTTCGAGAACGTTAGTGACACTCAACATTGTCACTAACGTTCCAATGTGCCCCTAGATCTCACGTTAAAGTCCACGTTAACTAGGTTAACGTGGCTTCTAACGTGGCCGTTCTTAGCCATCCCAACGTTAGTGACAATGTTGAGTGTCACTTACGTTGGCTCATCATCCATTCCTCATCGTTAGCTTCCACGTTAACTAAGTTAACGTGGAAGTTAACGTGGCTCCTTGGGGGGTTGTGTGGTTGCTTCCAACGTTAGTGACAATGTTGAGTGTCACTAACATTGTCGACAACTCTCACTTCTTACGTTAGCTCCCACGTTAACCAAGTTAACGTGGGAGTTAATGTGGTGTGTTGCATCCTTAGGCCAACGTTAGTGACAATGTTGAATGTCACTAACGTTGGCTTCTCTTCCCCCTTTAACATTAGAGGCCACGTTAACTAGGTTAACGTGGGCTCTAACATGGCCACTCATGAGTGTTTGCCAACGTTAGTGACAATGTTAAGTGTCACTAACGTTGGCTCAACTTCCCTTTTCCACGTTAGAGTTCACGTTAACTTAGTTAACGTGACTCTTAACGTGGGCAATGATGGCTTTGAGAGTGTCATTGGCAATCACTTTTCTCATTTAACCTTGCAAGTTACCTCCCTTTCCTTGCTTCCTTTGGTCCTGAAATCAAGCAACAGAGTGCATCAAAGTTCTAGTCCAAGTCATGGGTAATGCAGCATACAATTTGTTACTAAATTCATACAAAATCCTCATGAAATAATGTAAAATGCACAATGTATGCTTGAATCAAGGTGTAGGTGAATATCTACCCAAAACTAGCTTATTTCCTAAAAAAATGCATGTACCCTAAAAACAGTAAAGAAAAGGTCAGTGAAACTGGCCAAGATGCCCTGGCATCAAGAAACAGGTTGTCATTTTTCTCATGCATACATGTATATATGTTTATATGCTCTGTCCAGTCTTAACTTTGCAAGCCAGGTCAGGAGCCTTGTTATTTGTATCTTGAAACTCTCTTATCCTACTTTGTTACATTAATGCTTACGTGAGTGACGCGCTGTTCTGCTTATGCTTTGTTGCAAACCTTCTTTCAAAAGGCTCCTAGATATAAATATTTTTCAACTATATTATATATATAATATTACTTTTAGAGGTCGTAATACCTTACCACCTCTATTTTATGACTTAAGCATACTACTCTGTGTGGTAGGGTGTTACATTATGGTATCAAAGCAGTTCGTTCCCGTAGAGCCTGGGGACTGGACTAACTATGCTTCTGATCATACTCTAGCTGTGTGTATATGCTATTTAAGATGTTTGCTTGACGTATATAGCATAAAAGTTCATGAGCATTACTTTTGGAGATTTGAAGCACTAGACTTGTGATATTAAAACTGATCACCTTAATATCGATTGTTCGGTGTGGACAAGATCCAAAGGCCGTCTCGTGGATGCGAGTGAGGTGATACAGTTTACGATAGGGGGCTAACAGAAAATTGCTGACGGGCTGAGACAACAGGTTAGAAACAGTTATAGAGGTGGTAATGGACCTGGTGATAAAAGAAACCAAGGGATTAGAACTTGTGCAGTTGGAGTTAAGGTCAATAGAATTTAGTTAGAGGGATAAAGAGATTCAGGGAGTGTTCTGGCAAAGTAGACGAGTAATTAAGTTCTTGATGTTTTAGAATCAGAGTAGTGCTATGCAAGCGCAATGATTTTTGGTGACTCTAGACTTGTAGTAATGGGAGGAAGAAGTATTGGGATATGAGAATGAATTGAGGATTAACATATGATCAAGAAAACAGAGAGTATGTGTATATGGGTTTAGGTTATAATGATTTGACTCAGACTAAGAGATAGCGTAATTGTCTAGTGTTTGAAATAGTTGAGAAGGACTTGAGATATAAATTGAATTAGATGGCACTTATACAGGATAAGGAAATTTGTAGTCGTTGAAAAAGAACTAGACTAAGTTAAGAGTGAAACAAATGGGTATAGTTTAGGCTTGAATTTGAATAAGTTTATGATCCTGTACCTGAGACTAGAGAATGTAAATTTGTGTGAATTCATGTTAGGAGAATGGCAAAATGAATGATAAGAGGTCGGTTAAATTTGAGAGGGAGTATAGGAAGATTTGAGAGTGAATTTTCAAGGACAAAAATTTCTGTAAAGGGGGTAGGACGTAAAATCTGAGAGATTAGTAAATAATTAGGGAATAAATTAGTTCTTAATCAGGAAAATTAGAAAATAGAATTTTATACTTTAATGTGGTAGAATTAATTAAAATATAAATTTAGACACTAATTTTAAAGAATTTGGCCCAAGATTTGGGTCAAACGGGCCGAACTGGGTGAACCGGGCCCAAGGCCCACTACTTAAAATGCAAAAATTCAGTTTCCTTCCCTACAAAAATATCATTTCAAGCTAGGAACTGAAGGAGAGGAAGAAGAACGAAGGTGAGACCCAAACCCTCACCAAATCTTTAATTCCACGTAATTTTCCACTCCGAGCTCCAATCGCAGCACCATTTGCGGCCACGCAACCAGCGCAACAAGCTCTACAAAGCTCAGTTCTTGATTAGGTATGAGAATCACTTCTCAGTTTCAGTTTCCTTCTCCCCAATTTCGTAATTCAATGTGAATGCATGTTGAATTTTATATGATTTTGGTGTTTAGGTTCGAATTAGCTTGTGGGTTTTGTCGGGTTAGCTCGTTTGAGTTGTGGGCAAGGTAAGCACCCTCAAACCCTTGGTATATATGTTGAACTAGTGAGCTCTATTTTGATTATAGTGGTAATTATGATAATAGATTGAAATTGAGTGTTGGATAGAGCCAATTTGAGGATTTGGAAGCTTGAGGTCATGTTTTGGAGGCCGGGTTTCATTGGTGAGGTTTTGGAATCTTGGAAACTTGTGGTGCAAGAATGCTTGAGGTGTTCCGGGTTTATCAGGAAATTGGCCAAGGTATGATTTTGGTTTCTCGTATTTAATACATAATGTCTCATAAAAACTTAGGCTAGGTGACTATAGTATATGTGTGAATGTATGAGTATGTTCATTGTTTAGTACCTTTGATGTTATTTGTTGACATGGATTGAGCATTTGTTGGTGTTTATTGATTATGATGGAAATAGAATGATAAATGATGGTTTGATAATGATCGATAAGTTGGTAATAATGAATAAGTATATATGATGGTATGTTGATGTTGGGGGGTATAATTGTGGAGTTTATGTATGGGAGTTTTGTGAAAGTGAGGTATGGTGGGTAATGAAAGGATGTGGTATTGTGTTAATGTGATATGGTATGTTGTAGTGCTGAATATATATATATATATATATATATATAGAGAGAGAGAGAGAGAGAGAGAGAGAATGTAGAGGTTTGAGTTTGATTTTTAGTGAAAATAGAGGTTGAAGGTTTTTGTGTAAATTTGATATTTGGTCGAACTTCGACGAGCCATAACTCGGCTTCTGGACTCTCAAATTATTTCAAACTTGTTTCATATAAAAATTAGGTTCGTGAAGTCTACGCCGTTCGGGTTGGGCATCTCACGTACGCGAGCAAGGTACTTGCGTACGTAAGGAAGCAAAAACGCATGCCAACACGTACGCGTGACCTTTTTTTCAGCAAAGTTAATTTTTTGTGTCTTAAAACCTAATTTCGAACCTCTAAACCTCTATTTTTACTCTTTTATCCCATAAACCTTAGTTGGATACTTAGTGATGAAATGAAATTAGGAAGAGGTAGTAACTTGGGAGTGAAGCTAGTTGTAGAGTAATGAATTATGATTGAGTAGTGGTGATTTTCTGCTTGTGAAGTGTTGACCAAACTAATGTATTTATGATGATTATAATAATGAATTTTAATTGAGTTAGAGATCAGTTGATGATAATGATGACGTTAAAGTATAATGGTGGTTGAATTGGAATGAACTGAATGAGATAGAGGTCACTGGGTAAGACGCAGTGGTGTTACTAGTGAAGGCCAAAAGTAGGTTTAGAATTTCTCAAGATAGAATATCTCCATTGCAAGTATAGTCCAAACCCAACAATTGACTAACATCAAATTTTAATTCAAAGATGTCACAATCAATACAAAATAGCCGGGAGTTTTAAGTCCCGGGTCGTCTTCGTTAGGAGTTGCAATGAAATGCTCAATTATTGGCTATGAGGAATGGGGGTTTTGGGATAGCAACAAACAAGAAATGTAAGTAGAAAGAAAGTAAATAAACATGCAAGAAATTAAATGAAAGCAATTAAAGCAATAAAAAGAAAATTCAAATACTAAAAAAATCCCTTGGCAAGGATTGAGATTCAAGGCTTCCTATCATAGCCATTGACCACAAGCATGGTAATTGTGAAGAATTAATCACAATTAGTTAATCCTAACATCGAGGATAAGTCAAAAAGGCATAATTGATCTCAATCCACAAGTGCTAGCTAACTTACTAATTACCTTAGTAAGAAGCTAGCGTTAGTGGAAACCAACCTAACAAACAATCCTAATCACAATTAGTTTCGGACATCAATGACTCAAGGTCATGTAAGTCCTCAACCACAAGTCAAGAGTGCTAAAATCTACTCTAAAATCCAACCAAGCATTTTATCAAACACTTGGAAGGCATAAAAGGAAAGCATGGTAAAATAACAAGAAATAATAAAACCTACAACTACCAATTGCAAGAAAACAATAATAACAACTAAATTAAACAATAAGAAACATAAAACATGAATTGCAATAATTAAAATTAAAAGTAACAAAGTGTCATAAACATAAAGAAACAAAATAAAGGAAATAATAAGTAGAATTAAAGAACAAGAGTGCAAGAACAATAAATGACAAGGAAAAACTAAATGAAAATAGGAATCAAACCTAAATCTAGGAGAGATCTAGCCTAATCTATCTTAATTCTAGAGAGAAGAGAGAGCTTATCTCTCTAGAATATAACCTAAAACATGTTTCTAAACTAGCCCTAATTGCTCTCCCTTATTCCATCTTGATTTTGGCCTTAAATAGTTCAGAAAGGAGTTGGATCTGGGCTTGAAAGGGCTCAGAAATCACCCCCAGCGTTTTCCTTTAAGTGAGTCACATGTTCTGATTTGTGCGTACGCACACTTGCCAAATTTTTCTCTTGTGCGTAAGCATAGAATGTTGTGTGTACGCACAGATGGCTGTGTGCTCCTCCTTTGATTTCTTCATGTTTTCTCCCTATTGCATGCTTCTCCTCCACTCTCATCAAGCTATTCCAACCTATTATACCTAAAATTACTCATAAAAAAATATCAAGGCATCGAATGGAATGAAAATAGAATAAAATTAGTTAAATTAAGCACAAAATAGCATGTTTTCACAATTAAGCTCAATTTAGGGAGAGAACACAAAAGTATGCTATTTGAATGAATAAATGTGGGTTTATATGATGAAATCCACTCAAATCAATCCAAAATTTATTGTCAAATATGGATTCATCAGTTATCCACTTGCTCCGGATAAGAGTCAATGAGCCGGGTAAGAGGCGGTGGCAATGACCACTCGCTCCGAGTATATGTTAAGGAAGTGTAGAGATGTTGAGAATGTATGGAAGATGAATTGATGATTGAATGAATATGAATGAATTTAAATAGTAATAAAAATGAACTTGAATTTGATTGTGATATTTCTCTAGATAAGACGCAGTGGTGTTATCCACTTGCTCTGGGTAAGAGGTGAGATTGCCAAGTAAGATGCAGGGTATTATGTACTTGCTACGGTTAAGAGTTCGAAGCTTCGGGGTAAGATGAAAGGATAGAATTTTATCACCGCTTGCTCCGGGTTGAGAACTGTAACACCACCTGGGTAAGAGGCAGGGTGAAGTTGTCCCCTACTCCGGGTACGCGGGTAGGATACAAAGGTTCGGTGTTGTTTCACTTGCTCCGTGTTTGGTGTTTTGTCCACGGTTAGATACCAATACATGTCGGGCTGGCTAAGTAACTGACAGTTGATATCAACAGCCATAGGGCAGGCATACATCGTATGCATATGTTTGATTTGCTTGTTTGTGTAACACCCTAACTTTTAGCACCTCATGATCATACTAAAAGCTCAGGCGTTACTTACCTCTAAACCTTTTTATTCTATACTATTTTTTATTTAATATTGAGCCTTCGCGAATACGAACCAAAACTTTCACCAAGAAAATGAAGAGTCAGTACTTTAAATTATTTAATCACAAAATTATATATATCCACGTAGCATTATAACATAGACTTACTCAAAGATCCTTGAATACAATTTCTACCCCTTTAAAATCCAAAACAGTAAATGACGAGGGGAAAATAAAATCTAACAACTCAACTTGTAAGCAGAATCTTCTATATTCTTGTAGTTCCACACTAAGCCTTCGCACATGTAGCTGAAAGGGATGAAAATAGGGGGTAAGAACTGGGGAGTTCTTAGTAAGGTCGGGGTGTATAGTTATATCCATTTTATATATACTTGGCCAGCAACAACAGTCAACAAAGTACGAGCCAATTCAACAATTATAGAACACAAAATCCAATCACAAGCACGCACATTCATAGAAAACACACTCACAAACAAATATGTGCAAGCAAGTATGATGCATGTCTATCCTTAGTGCAAGTAATGAGCTCATCTGTCAGTTTTGACCCGCTCCCGACGTAACTCAGCAACCTTTTTCTGAGTTTGGTTTTCAATGTCATAACCTCTATAAGCAACCTCTGTCTTCCAGGTGCGACTCTCTTGAGCCGATGTATGCAAAAATAACCTCTGTAAGCAACCTTAGTCTTACAGGTGAGGTTCTCTCTGGCAAATGTATGTATTGATAACCTCTGTAAGCAACCTCTGTCTTACAAGTGTGACCATCCCCTGGATTGGCCGATGTATCTCTGGAAAGAAAATCTCGGTGGACTCACCACCATATCACATCAATCTCCTCAAAATATCACATCACAACAGTTCTTAAAACCATTAAAACAACCACAGCTGAGCTATTTTTCATAGTCAAACCAACAAATCACAAGCAATAATAATAATTCAAGATAAACTCATTCAAACTCAAACAATAATCAACCAAATCAACATTCACTTATCAAATTCATATTTAATTATTATAAAATTACCAAACCCTATCTCTGTACGAAATCAAAATAACGGAAGCTTTGGAGAAGCTTTCTGACCGAGCGGCTGAAGAAGAAAACGACAGAAATCATTCATGCCTCCAGAACTCCAATTGGCCGAACTTAAAGGGAAGAGGAGCTACGTCATTGTCAACTTCTAACGAACAAAAGTGATGTCAACGTGTAGAAGAAGAAGATACGAACACTTTTATCGAATTAGATTTTTTTATTGGAGTTACGAATCGCAATAAATCGAAGCTGGATGTTCGTGGCATCCATGAAATCCCACATGGTCATCTCTCTTTTTTTTCTTTCTTTTTCTTATTCGGTGGTGATAAGAAAGAATGAAGAATGATGATAGATGATTAATGTAATAAAAGGAACATGTGTCAATTAGGTATATATATAAACTTATGTATAAACAAGCCACGTTTGGCTTTCTTTCTTTCTTTCTTTACTTTGTATATATATTTCTTTCTTTCTCTCTTTACTATATATATATATATATATTGGCCTTTGGCCAAAGACAAGAATAAAACTATGACAGTAAATAATAATAATAAAATAATAATAATAATAATAATAATTTTTTTATCGCTTTTTTTAAAAAATATTTTATTATAATAAAAATAATTTTAAAAAATCTTAATAGATTTTAAACTTAAAGTATCATAAAATTTAATTTAATTACTTTTAAGGAAATAATTTTTTTAAATAAAATAATAAATCATGAATAACTCATTATTTAATTTTTTAAAAAACTCGAGGTATTATAGTTTGTGCATTAATTGGAAGTGCCTATGTGAATTAGTATGCCTAATTGTTATACTTGCTACCTGCATTACTTGTACTCTAAATGTGTTTGCCTTTGTTTGTCTATTTATCTGTGTTGTCTCATTGGAAATGGAGGATTAGAGGAAAGGCAGAGAATTTGAGAATTTTGATTAGGTTTTGATCTTTAGAACCTTAGATATTATCCCTGTTTATGGTTTCTGTTTTAGTTCCTTATGTTTTATAATCTGAGTGTCGGCGTTCTAGGATTGCCTCTAGCTTTTCCGGGGTCTTATTTATTATATATGTGGGCATCTTAACCATACTGAGAACCCCAGTTCTCATCCCATATAATATTATTGTTTTTCAGATGCAAGTTAAGAAGCACCACTCCATGTATTCTGGAGACTCTGAAAAGCGAAGAACTCTTGGGACTTAGGGGCATATTTTGTTTATATTTATATATGTATATAGATTCTCCACCTTGTATTTTATGTTTGTCCCTCTTAGAGGTTGACTCTGAGAAACAGGTTGTCATTTTTCTGCTTTGGGTCATTTTGGGATTCTCATGTATATATATGTATATATATTTATATGCTCTGTCCGGTTTTAACTTCGCGAGCCGGGTCAGGAGCTTTGTTATCTGTATCTTGAAACTCTCTTATCCTACTTCGTTATGTTAATGCTTACGTAAGTGACGCACTGTTCTGCTTACACTTTGTTTAAAACCTCCTTTCAAAAGGCTCTTAGATATAAATATTTTTCAAATATATTATACATATAACTTTACTTTTAGAGGTCGTAATACCTTTCCACCTCTGTTTTATGACTTAAGCATAAGACTCGGTGTGATAGGGTGTTACATCTATCATTTGGCAATTACTTCTATTTGATGCTTTGTTGTTAGGTCATACTTGCTTATTTTGGTTTTTATTTACATCACCAAGTTAATGCATTGAAATTATGTAATTGTGAAATTGGATGGTAAGCCTATCTAGTGACTTTTTTTTTTGCACTTTTCAAGCTATGTGAATGGTGCGCAGATTCGCACACTCTGCACAATTGAACCAGCAAGTGCACTGGGTCGTCGAAGTAATACCTGAGGTGAGTCAGGGTCAATCCTACGAGGATTTTCGGCTTGGATCAAACAGTGGTTATCTTGTAAATCTTTGTTAGGTGGATAGAAAAGTTGTTTAAGTGCATAAAAGTAAAATAAAGATAACGTTACTCAGTGGTTGTGAATCTAATGATAAGAAGATGGTTAAGGCTTTAAAGATGTTTTGTTCTTCTGAATCAATACTTTCTTACTGTCTACGCCGGGTTGAGCGGCCGCCAATCTTCCTCTATGATGAACACCATGTTTAGTGCGCATCCAGTCTGAATGAGGGTGAAGCTCCTGCAGTTCATCCCCTTGGTGATCCTACTCAAAACTCCACAGACAAGGTCGAATCTTCCATATTAGAGAATGCTGCGCCTTGGTTCTAGCCTTTACCACAAAGACCCTAATCTCCCCATACCTCGGCTGAACTGATGTCTCGGGAAGTCCCCAATAAAGTCATGGATAAGCCGTCTGAGAGATGTATAATCAAGCTAGTGGTTCGTTGATATCCGATGAAAGACGCTCACTGAACCCATGTAGAATAGAGATAACTTGTGACGGTTCAACTCATTCATAAGGTTGAAGAACGAAGATACATCATAGGAGAGGATCAAACACGAATTGAAATAGAACAGTAGTGCTTTCATTAATCCATAAAACTCAGCATAGCTTTTAACCTTAACCTAGGAGGTTTAGTGGCTCATACTGTAGATAATGGTATTCAAAAATATGATATCCTGGAGAGATCTTGTTCAAGGTCGTAAACAAGGTTGATCTTCTCCTATATATACTAATCTAATAACTAAGGATTACAAAAATATGATAGGCTTAGGATTGTAGTGCGAAAATCCACTTCTGGGGCCCACTTGGTGAGTGTTTGGGCTGAGCTAAGGGTGTCTCCACATGCTATTTGGCTCCATGGGCATTGAACGCTGGCTAGGGACACCTTTTTGGGCGTTGGATGCTGGCCACCTCTCTGTGGGCGATGGACGCCAGGACTGGGGTAGATGGCTGGCGGTGAACGCCAGTTTTGGGCCTTCATCTCCAAAGACAAGTATAAATTATTATCTATTGCTGGAAAGCCCTAGAGGTTAGCTTTCCATAGCCGTTGAGAAAGCTCCATTTGGATATCTGTAGCTCCAAAAATACTTGCTTGAATGCACGGAGGTAAGATCTTGACAACATCTGCTATGCTTTCCTTGCCTCTGAATCAGACTTTGTCAAAACTGTCAGATTTTAGGCAGAAAATACCTGAAATCACCATAAAACACAACAACTCATAGTAGAATCCAAAAATGTGAATTTTACACTAAAACCTATTAAAACATAATAAAACTTAAATAAAACATGCTAAAAACTATATGAAAATGATGCCAAAATGCGTATAAAATATCCGCTCATCACAACACCAAACTTAAACTATTGCTTGTCCCCAAGCAACTAAAAACAAATTAGGATAAAAAGAAGAGTAAGATACAATAGATCTCATAGTTTTCAATGAAGCTCAGTTTCAATTAGATGAGCAGGACTTGGTAGCTTTTTGCTTCTGAATAGTTTTGGCATCTCACTATCCATTGAAGCTCAGAAATGCTGGCATCCTTGGGAACTTAGAATCCAGATGATATTATTGACTATCCTA
The DNA here is from genome assembly GCF_059453495.1 of Arachis ipaensis. Taxonomy (NCBI): domain Eukaryota; kingdom Viridiplantae; phylum Streptophyta; class Magnoliopsida; order Fabales; family Fabaceae; genus Arachis; species Arachis ipaensis. The sequence continues at coordinate 48,514,870 of NC_142440.1, read as the reverse complement.
GTTTAGTTCTTTTTTATTCTTGAACACAGCTTTTAGAGTCTTGGTCGTAGCCCTAAGCACTTTGTTTTCCAGTATTACCACCGGATACATAAATGCCACAGACACTTTATAGTTATGCTTTTTCATACAAGAAATTAATTATTAATGCTTAATTATTAAGTGTTTTACTACTTAAATAGTATATTACTTTGATCTTTTGATTTGATAAATTTTGTAGGAAATAACTAGAAAAAGAAGCAAAAAGCACAAATTAAGCTCAAAAGAAGAAAAGAAGAATTTTTGGACACACTTTGGAGTTTGAGCACGCTTTGGAGCCTTAGGCCACACTTTTAAAAGCATGGCCCATGATTTAATTAAGGAAGCTTGGCGCTTCGTTTTTCTCAAAGAGTGCTCTGGAGGAGCTACGCTCTTCACCTAAGAGCGCTCCATTTGTTACCAAGAGCGCCTGTGATATGAGTGAAAAAAATCAGCTGGCGACGCGTACGCGTGATAATGTATTTTTGAAGATGGACACGTACGCATGAAGCACGTGTACGGTACACATGAATGACGCGTACGCGTGGGAGAGCGCTCTTGGCGCGAGCGCTACATTCTTCTCAAGAGCGCTAAAGGCGACGCGTACGCGTGGGTAACACGTACGTGTCACAAGTGCAAATATTGAAGGTCACGGGTATGCGTGGGTGACCCGTACGCGTGGAAGTGCCAAAATGCAAAATGGCGCGCACACGTGGGTGACGCGTGCACGTGGGTGTAAGAGAGCTCCGCTCTCCAAAAGAACACTACGCTCTCCTGGAAGCAAAATTATGATTTAATTAACTTCACTCCAAGTCTATTTAAACTTTAAGCAAGCAGAGCCCATTAACATCACTCAATCAAAGGCACAAGAAGCATCTAGAATAGTTATTTTCATTTAATTGTAATTTGTTTTCAATTTCATTTCAATTTGTAATTTAGGAAAGCCTATATAAAGGCTTTAGTTTCATAGTTTGAAAAAGGAAGGTTCGGGCAGTACAGTAGTAGTAGAGGCTGGAGGATTAGAGATTCCAGAGCTCTCTTAGAGGATTAGAGACTCTAGAGAGCTTAGCTTAGGATTTTAGTTTGATACACTCTTTCTTTTCTGCACTTTTACATTTCAGTTGTATTGAATTCAGTTTAGCTTATGCAATTTCAATTTCTTACACTTCTCTTCTGCAATTTTCCTTTCTATCAAGTTTACATTTCCGTTCCTATTGAGTTTGATTTACTTTCATGCAATTTAAATTTCCTGCAAGTTTTCTTCTAGCAATGAATAATTGAACCCCACTTAATTAGGGGAGGAGCTCTATTACAGTTCACATGATTAAGTGAACTTCTTCTTCTTCTCAATCCGGTTGGGTAGCTATAGGATATCCTCTGTTTTGCTTGAGATTCATTCACTCCGGAATAGGGTTTGAATTTGTTGAATGCTTGTGTGAGCCTCGGAAGAGGAATCATGGGCATTAAAATTGGGGCTCTATCCTTCACAATTCTCTTGACCAACACTATTCGGGAGGAATTGAGGTCTTGAGAATTTGTGTGGCTTATGGATAAGAGAACATACTTAACCTCTTCTCATGACAATTGGATCAAGGAATTGGCAAGATTGATTGTGATTAGAGAGATTGGATTGCTAAGGAATTGGGATCCAATCAATTAGAATCTGCCATAGATCTACTCATATGATTGAGAAAGAAGTTGAGACCCATAGATCTACTCATATGGTGGATTATGATATCTCCAATCCCTAATGAATCTTTCTTTCTATTTTTCTTCATTTTTATTGCCTTGACTTTTATTTAATTGCTTTGAGTTCACTGCTTCCTTTAATTTCCCAGCACCCAATTCCCATTTACATTTCCAGTAATTTACTTTTCATGCAATTTAATTTTCTTGCCATTTAAGTTTCTGTCAATTTACATTCAGTAATTTAGAATTCTTGCAATTTATATTCTGTTAGATTAATTTCACTCAATTCATAAATTTTAGCTTAACTGGACATATCATCTCACTAAAGTTGCTTGATCCATAAATCCTCGTGGGATCGACCTCACTCCAAGTGAGTTGTATTACTTGATGCAACCCGGTATACTTGCCGGTTAGTTCATACGTGTGAAATCTAATTTTCGCGTATCAAGTTTTTAGCGCCGTTGCCGGGGATTGATTTAGATCGACAATGATTAAGTGCGTGATAAGTCTAGATTAAGCATTTTCTTTGTTGTTGTCATTTAGGTTCTTTTAATTTTCTGTTTTCTCTTGATACTAAGGTGTTTATGTTATTGCCTCACTAAGAAATTCTTCTCTGTGATATGAGGAATTTCAATTTTCTTTAGTGATTATGTTTTAAAAATTCAAATGGAGTTTCCCTCATCTTTTGATCAAACAAATTTCATGGGATATTATGCACCACCACAAAATGATTCATGTCATTATCCTAATGGTGGCTGGGAATATTACCAAGAAATAACAGATTATGAGCAATCCACCAGTGGGGATATGCTCCAGGGCCAGAAAATGATAAAGCAGATTAAATGAGATATTGCCCACCACCACAAGATGATTTATGTCATTATCCTCATGGTGACTGGGAATATCAGCAAGGAATGAGGGAGTATGAACAATCAAGTGAAATGAGTGGTCCACGAAATTGTGATCTCAACTACGCCAACATCTTGGTACGCACGATTGTAATCTCAATTATTCTTCACAACTCCACCCAACTTACCAGCAAGTACACTGGGTCGTCCAAGTAATAAACCTTAGGTGAGTAAGGGGTCGATCCCACGGAGATTGTCGGCTTGAAGCAAGCTATGGTCATCCTTGTAAATCTCAGTCAGGTGGATTCAAATGGTTATGAGATTTTGATAATTAAAATATAAATATAAAATAAAATAAAATAGAAATACTTATGTAATTCATTGGTGGGAATTTCAGCTAAGCGTATGGAGATGATTTGTTGCTTCTGAACTTCTGCTTTCCTACTGCCTTCTTCAAATCATGCGTTACCTCCTTCCATGGCAAGCTGTATGATCCTCTCGGATGAAAACAAATCTATCTGTGCTGTCACCGTAGGGCTAATCATCTGTCGGTTCTCACTAGCGTCGGAATAAGACCATTGTCTTTTTGCACACTGTCACTTGTGCCCCACATTCGCAGGTTTGAAGCTCGTCACAGTCATTCCTTCCCAGATCCTACTCGAAATACCACAGACAAGGTTTAGACTTTCCAGATCCCAGGAATGCTGCCAATGGTTCTAGCCTATACCATGAAGGTTCTAATCTTAGATTAGAAACCTAAGAGAATATACTCAAGCTCTCATCCAATGACTACATTGAACATCATGTAGATCGCTTTGTGGTTTTGGCTAAGCGAGTAACGAAGATTGGGTGATTGTCACTGGTTACCCCTTCATTCTGGCTTAACTGAATTAAGTACGAGAGTATATCTTGAAGAAGAAGTAGGCATGAATTGAATAGAAAACAGTAGTAATTGCATTAATTCATGAAGAACAGCAGAGCTCCACACCTTAATCTATGGGGTGTAGAAACTCCACCGATGAAAATACATAGGTGAAAGGTCTAGGCATGGCCGAATGGCTAGCCTCCAAGTCCAAGGTCTAAGGACTAAATGTCCAGAGATGGTCAAAAGACATAAAGTAAATCTCTAAAAGTAGTTTTTATACTAAACTAGTAACCTAGGGTTACAGAAAATGAGTAACTAAGTGCAGATAGTGCAGAAATCTACTTTCGGGGCCCACTTGGTGTGTGCTTGGACTGAGCATTGAAGCTTTTTTGTGCTCAGGCTGTTCCTGGAGTTAAACGCCAGCTTTGGTGCCAGTCTGGGCGTTTAACTCCAATTCTGGTGCCAGTTTGGGCGTTTTACGCCAGAATTTTTAGACAGACTTTGAACGCCAGTTTGGGCCATTAAATCTTGGGCAAAGTATAGACTATTATATATTGCTGGAAAGCCCAGGATGTCTACCTTCCAACACAATTGAGAGCGTACCAATTGGGCTTGTTTAGCTCCATAAAATTCACTTCGAGTGCAGGGAGGTCAGAATCCAACAGCATCTGCAGTCCTTTTTCAGCCTCTGAATCAGATTTTTGCTCAGGTCCCTCAATTTCAGCCAGAAAATACCTAAAATCACAGAAAAATACACAAACTCATAGTAAATTCCAGAAATGTGATTTTTGAATAAAAACTAATTAAAATATAGTAAAAATTAATTAAAATATACTAAAAACTATGTAAAAACAATGCCAAAAAGGGTATAAATTATCCGCTTATCACAATACCAAACTTAAATTATTGCTTGTCCCCAAGCAACTAAAAACAAAATAGGATAAAAAGAAGAGAAAATACAATAAATTCCAAACTTATCAATGAAGATTAGGTTCAATTAGATGAGCGGGACTTGTAGCCTTTTTGCTTCTGAACAGTTTTGGCATCTCACTTTATCCTTTGAAGTTCAGAATTATTGGCATCCATAGGAACTTAGAATTCAGATAGTGTTATTGATTCTCCGAGTTCAGTATGTTGATTCTTGAACACAGCTACTTCATGAGTCTTGGCCGTGACCCTAAGCATTTTTTTTCCAGTATTACTACCGGATATATAAATGCCACAGACACATAACTGGGTGAACCTTTTCAGATTGTGACTCAGCTTTACTAGAGTCTCCAGTTAGAGTTGTCCAGAGCTTTTAAGCACAATCTTTTTGCTTTGTACCATGACTTTAACTGCTGATGACAAGTCATCTTAGCCTAGTTTCACTAATCTTTTTCCTTTGTTTTCACTTGAATTGTGCACTTTCTTGAGCTACAAGTAAGCTAATTTGGGTAGATTTTCATGGTTCCTTTGATTGAATCAACCATGTATGAATTCATGCTATTTCATGAGGTTTTATGCTATAATTGTCACATATTATGATAAAATGAATATCTCATGATTTTAAGCATAGCTTTGATATGTTTGGTTGATTAATGATAGGTGAAGAAAGCTTGGAGAAAGGATGAAGCAAGAAGGAATGGCTAGGAGTAAAGAGAGGACAATGGAATAAGTGAAAATGAACTAGGAAGCAAAAAGTTGGACCAAAAGTTAGCCTCAAACTTTTGCACAAACTTTTGGGTGAAAAGTTAGCCCCAACATTAGCCCCTAACTTTTGGGCTAACGTTGGCACGTGAAAGTTACTCCCTGGGCACCAAAAGTTTGCGCCAACGTTAGCCCCTAACTTTGTGGCTAACGTTGGCATGAGAAAAACACTCCCTGGGCACCAAAAGTTTGCGCCAACGTTAGCCCCTAACTTTGTGGCTAACGTTGGCATGAGAAAAATACTCCCTGGCCACCAAAAGTTTGCGCCAACGTTAGCCTCTAACTTTTGGGCTAATGTTGGCACATGAACAATAAAAAGGGGGAGCAAAAGTTTGCGCCAACGTTAGCCTCTAACTTTTGGGCTAACGTTGGCGCCATAAGTGCACTAAGGAAGGCCAACGTTGGAGCAAAAGTTAGACCCCTAACTTTTGCACCAACGTGGGTATCAGCAAAACATGGGGGCTGATATGAAAAGTTGGACCAAAAGTTTGCCTCAAACTTTTACTCAAACTTTTACTCAAACTTTTGCAAAACTCCAACCCGGTTCACTTGGTTCACTTTGGTTCCTCTCCAAACTCCAAGAGCAATCAACCAAGGCCTCTCTCAACCCAATTCCACCAAGAGCAAAGGCCCAACTCAAGGCTTGAAGATCATTTGAAGAAAGTGTATAAATAGGATAGAATTCAAGTTCTTAGGGAGCTTTTCGTGGGGAGTTTTCATAATAGTTTTCGGAGAGCTTTTCCTTTTTAGTTTTCATAATAGTTTTCGGAAAGCTTTGGATATTGAGTGATCTTTAATTTCTTAGTTTCGGGGAAGGAGAATTCCACTCTCTTCCTCTTAGTTTTATTGCTTTCAATTTCAATTGCAATTGTCTTGGATCTTGGGTTGGAGAATTGAAGGAATTCTGTTTCAATCTCATCCGAAGATCTCTCTGTTTCTTCTACTGCTTATTGAATTTAATTTCTGTTAATTGTTCTTCATCTACTTTCTTTGCAATTTACAATTCCTTTGCAATTGTTCTTGTTGGATCTAGGAAGGCATTGAGATCTAGACTTGGTTATCTAGTCTCTTGGGTCCTGAGATCCAGATTCTCCATTTCCCATTCCCTGTTTACTGTTTTCATGCTTATTTACAATTCTGTTTTTAGATCCGGTTCAATCCAAGTGTTCTTTTACTTCTCTGTTGGTTGCAATTTACTTTCCCTCGTTTAATTTCTGCAAATCCAACTCCCAATTCCCTTTACAATTCAAGCTATTTACATTTCTTGCACTTTAAGATTCTGCAATTTCCATTTCTTGCGTTCTAAGTTTCGGCCATTTAATTTCTTGTTCTTTAAGATTCAGCATTTAAATTCATGTTCTCTTTAATTTCATGTCAATTACCCATTCCCTTTACTTTCCATGCAATTTAAATTCTGCAAATCACAAATCACTCAACCAAATCTTGATTCGCTTGACTAAATCAACCACTAAACTAAAATTGCTCAATCCTTCAATCCCTGTGGGATCGACCTCACTCCCGTGAGTTATTATTACTTGATGCGACCCGGTGCACTTGCCGGTTAGTTTTGGGTGTTTTGGAGAAATTCGTTTCTCCACAAAAATATCCCATCAAGTTTTTGGCGCCGTTGCCGGGGATTGATTAGATTGACAATGATTAAGTGAAGTGGTAGTTTAGATCAAGCACTTTTTCTTTAATTTTTGGCTAACCCACTAACTGTTTGAAGTTTTATCTCAACTGACTTCACTCAATTTTCAAGAGTGTCACTGTGTGTTCCATTGTTGATTTATATGTCACAGGAAAGAAGAGCGGCCAAAGGGAAGGATATCATTGAAGAAGGAGTTTCTGAAAAAGAAGAACACCACAACATGAAGCCTCAACTCATTACACTAATCGAGAACAATTGTTCCTATGGTGGAACTCCATTGGAGAATCCTAAACAGCACTTATCCAATTTCCTGAGAACTTGTGGTGCTGTCAATCTCGATAGTGTAAATCATGATACCTATAAGCTCTTGTTATTTCCCTTCTCACTGAAGGATGAAGCGGCACAATGGCTTGAAACCTTTCCCCAAGGAAGTATCACTAGTTGGGATGATTTGGTTGCCAAGTTTCTAACCAAATTCTCCTCGTCCCAACAAAACATCAAGATAAAAGAGGGAGTACACCCATTCATCCAAGGAGGGGAAGAACCATTGTTCAAAGCATGGGAAAGATACAAGAAAGCAAGTGACAAAGTGGATTTTCAAGTGTTCTATGAAGGATTAACCTCAGAAACAAGAAGAGCAGTAAATTACTTCTCAGATGGCCTACTCAAGGCAACAGCAACCATCCAAGGAACTGCAGAGTTCAATGACAAAAGAGCCAATAACCAACACTCATTTGAGACACCACGGAATGCAATTTCAGAAAAGGAAGTAATGAATCTTGAAGGAGTGAGAGCAATCATGAATCAAAACAAACAGCTATACCAGCAAACTCAGCAGCAATTGGAATCAATAGCTAGACAAATTGATTCTCTACATTCTGCCACAGTGAATGCACAATTTCCACCATGGAAACCACATTCTTATCTAAGAATGAGGGAATCTCAGCATCAGGAACAAGGGGACTTCAACTATAACAACCCCAACTTCCCAAACCTACAAAAACACCACCATACCAACAAAAATCACTACACACCACCCCAATATACACACCTCCAACCCCGTCCTACCTCACCACCCACCCAAAATGACTTACATCAACCACCACAGCTGACACAGCCACAACCAATCCTAAACTTCCAAAAACTCTATGTTCTAGAAATGATGATGGAAAGGTTTATGAAAGTTCAAGAAATGACAATAATAGAGCAGGAGGATATAAGGAAAAACCAAGAGGCCTATCTCAAAAGAATTGAAAGGCAGATGGAACAACTGGTTCAAAACCTTGCTGAATTGGGTGAGAAGAAGGGGACTCTGAACCCAAAGAGCCATGAAAAGAATGCTGGGTTGAAAGAGAAGGGAGTCATGGAAAAAAGTGAAAAGGCTACGGTGAAAGGAGGAACCCAAAGGCAACAGAAGCCTCAACTTCCCTGATCAGAGGATGAAGGATGTCAAGCTAGTGACAATAAAAGAGCGCTTGTTGGGAGGCAACCCAACCTGAGGTAGTTTTCTTTTCATAGCAATTTTAATAAAAAGGTTAATTAGTTTTATCTATATTGCAAGAAGCTAAGTTTGGTGTTGCACACCAAAACAATATAAAGGAGAATGAAGGATTCTAAGTTTGGTGTTCCACCAAAATCTCATTTAAAAACATATTCTCACCTTCTGCATAATGCTAGCTTCAAGCAGTTATATAAACTAGTTAACTATTTTGCTATTCTTTAGTTTTCAGTTTTGTTACTTTTGAAAAAGAAAAAGAGTTTCACATCTGGTTAGTCTGATGAACAAGAACCATTGGCAGGGTACTAAGTTTGGTATTCCCACACCAAAGTAAGTACAAAAGCCCACAAATAAATCATGCATGCTAACCATTTTTCAAGTGCTTGGGGAACAAGCAACTTTCAATATCACTGCAGGATACCATACAAACTTTAGGAAGGATTAAACATCATCAACCAAAGAGATGAAAGAGGAATGTGTGGATCAGTGATGATGATGATGAGGAGTAAAGCAAGCGAACTCCAAAAGGTTGTATTGTTAAGTGATTATCTTGCATTGAACACTGCTATAATTGAGAGTGGTTTTGTTTCCCTGATTATCTGTCTGTTCAGTATAGTTTTTTTTTCTTTTCTGAAATTCAATAAGCAAGATGCTTGATCATTCACAACATTTTTCTCTTCAAAACTTGTTTGCACTCAATGTTCAAAAAAAAAATGCATCACATGAAAGTTCTTTGAAAAGAAGGATTGAGGAATCAAACAATTTTGAGGCAAGCAAAAGATTAGGAGAAGTGGTGGTTCTAGTCGTATAATTATGTATTGAGGTTGCATGCTTGTGAAAACTTGCATGGGAGCTCATAGGCAGGACATGAAGTTCCAAGAAGTATTGTGGAGATTCTCAAAAATCTATTGATCCAAGAAGCAGCAAACAAAACAAAAGAAAATAAAGAAAATACAAAAGCAAAAAGAACATGGCCCAAGGCTCTGAGCATCAATTACTAGGCAGAAAAAGAAAGAAGAAACAAAACTCAAAGAGTTGTTAGCCTAGTAAATGCTTGTGGTTGAGCTGTGTCAAGGAAAGAGGCTTGAGCAAGTAAATACTTAAGGGTGCTTTAACACCTAATACCTTAAAACCAACTGGTTTAGGAGTATTGATTGAAAGCTTATCTAAAGAGCCGCTTTGAGACATGACACTTAGAGTCAAGGCCAAAGCACAGAAACTATAAGCTGCTTCAAGGTGACTACATATAAAGAGATCTTCATGATACCATTTGGATGAAAATCCTAAGACCTAAGACTCCCAATATGTGAGGACTAGTGAGCACTGAAGCCCTTGCAAGAGCATATGATTTAGAGTTCACCCCATTGACACTTGATCACTTCACTCACAGGACCTGACAAGTTGTTCTTCAATCCGTCATAAGTGAAAGAACCTATGAGCATAATTCATTTCTTGCTTGGGGACAAGCAAGCTTTAAGTTTGGTATTGTGATGACAAGTCATCTTAGCCTAGTTTCACTAATCTTTTTCCTTTGTTTTCACTTGAATTGTGCACTTTCTTGAGCTACAAGTAAGCTAATTTGGGTAGATTTTCATGGTTCCTTTGATTGAATCAACCATGTATGAATTCATGCTATTTCATGAGGTTTTATGCTATAATTGTCACATATTATGATAAAATGAATATCTCATGATTTTAAGCATAGCTTTGATGTGTTTGGTTGATTAATGATAGGTGAAGAAAGCTTGGAGAAAGGATGAAGCAAGAAGGAATGGCTAGGAGTAAAGAGAGGACAATGGAATAAGTGAAAATGAACCAGGAAGCAAAAAGTTGGACCAAAAGTTAGCCTCAAACTTTTGCACAAACTTTTGGGTGAAAAGTTAGCCCCAACGTTAGCCCCTAACTTTTGGGCTAACGTTGGCACATGAAAGTTACTCCCTGGGCACCAAAAGTTTGCGCCAACGTTAGCCCCTAACTTTGTGGCTAACGTTGGCATGAGAAAAATACTCCCTGGCCACCAAAAGTTTGCGCCAACGTTAGCCTCTAACTTTTGGGCTAACGTTGGCACATGAACAATACAAAGGGGGAGCAAAAGTTTGCGCCAACGTTAGCCTCTAACTTTTGGGCTAACGTTGGCGCCATAAGTGCACTAAGGAAGGCCAACGTTGGAGCAAAAGTTAGACCCCTAACTTTTGCACCAACGTGGGTATCAGCAAAACATGGGGGCTGATATGAAAAGTTGGACCAAAAGTTTGCCTCAAACTTTTACTCAAACTTTTACTCAAACTTTTGCAAAACTCCAACCCGGTTCACTTGGTTCACTTTGGTTCCTCTCCAAACTCCAAGAGCAATCAACCAAGGCCTCTCTCAACCCAATTCCACCAAGAGCAAAGGCCCAACTCAAGGCTTGAAGATCATTTGAAGAAAGTGTATAAATCGGATAGAATTCAAGTTCTTAGGGAGCTTTTCCTGGGGAGTTTTCATAATAGTTTTCGGAGAGCTTTTCCTTTTTAGTTTTCATAATAGTTTTCGGAAAGCTTTGGATATTGAGTGATCTTTAATTTCTTAGTTTCGGGGAAGGAGAATTCCACTCTCTTCTTCTTAGTTTTATTGCTTTCAATTTCAATTGCAATTGTCTTGGATCTTGGGTTGGAGAATTGAAGGAATTCTGTTTCAATCTCATCCGAAGATCTCTATGTTTCTTCTACTGCTTATTGAATTTAATTTCAGTTAATTGTTCTTCATCTACTTTCTTTGCAATTTACAATTCCTTTGCAATTGTTCTTGTTGGATCTAGGAAGGCATTGAGATCTAGACTTGGTTATCTAGTCTCTTGGGTCCTGAGATCTGGATTCTCCATTTCCCATTCCCTGTTTACTGTTTTCATGCTTATTTACAATTCTGTTTTTAGATCCGGTTCAATCCAAGTGTTCTTTTACTTCTCTGTTGGTTGCAATTGTCAATTACCCATTCCCTTTACTTTCCATGCAATTTAAATTCTGCAAATCACAAATCACTCAACCAAATCTTGATTCGCTTGACTAAATCAACCACTAAACTAAAATTGCTCAATCCTTCAATCCCTGTGGGATCGACCTCACTCCCGTGAGTTATTATTACTTGATGCGACCCGGTGCACATGCCGGTTAGTTTTGGGTGTTTTGGAGAAATTCGTTTCTCCACAAAAATACCCCATCAGCTGCTCAGTCTTAAGCTTTTCACTTGACACCTTCACGCCACAAGCACATGGTTAGGGATAGTTTGGTTTACCCGCTTAGGCCAGGATTTTATTCCTTTGGGTCCTCCTATCCATTAATGCTCAAAGCCTTGGATCCTTTTTACCCTTGCCTTTTGGTTTAAAGGGCTATTGGCTTTTTCTGCTTGCTTTTTCTTTTTCTTTCTCTCTCTTTTTTTTTCCGCAAGCCTTACTTTTCACTGCTTTTTCTTGCTTCAAGAATCAATTTTATGATTTTTCAGATTATCAATAACATTTCTCCTTTTTCATTATTCTTTCAAGAGCCAACAATTTTAACATTCATAAACAACAAATTCAAAAATATGCACTGTTCAAGCATTCATTCAGAAAACAAAAAGTGTTGCCACCATATCAAAATAATTAAACTAATTCCAAGATAGAATTCGAAATCATGCATTTCTAGTTCTTTTACAAATAAAAACATTTTTTATTTAAGAAAGGTGATGGATTCATAGGACATTCATAGCTTTAAGGCATAGACACTAGACACTAATGATCATGTAATAAAGACAAAAACATAGACAAAACATAAAGCATATAATTCGAAAAACTGAAAAAATAAAAACAAGGAAATTAAAGAACGGGTCCACCTTAGTGATGGCGGCTAGTTCTTCCTCTTGAAGATCTTTATGGAGTGCTTTAGCTCCTCTATGTCTCTTCCTTGCCTTTGTTGCTCCTCCCTCATAGCTCTTTGGTCTTCTCTAACTTCATGGAGGAGGATGGAATGCTCTTGGTGCTCCATCCTTAGATGTCCCATGTTGGAACTCAATTTTCCTAGCGAGGTGTTGATTTGCTCCCAATAGTTTTGTGGAGGAAAATGCATCCCTTGAAGCATCTCATGGATTTCATGATGAGGAATTTCCTCATGCTCTTGTTGAGGTCCATGAGTGGGCTCTCTTGTTTGCTCCATCCTTTTCTTAGTGATGGGCTTGTCCTCATCAATGAGGATGTCTCCTTCTATGTCAATTCCAGCTGAATTGCATAGGAGACAAATGAGATGAGGGAAGGCTAACCTTGCCAAAGTAGAGGATTTGTCCGCCACCTTGTAGAGTTCTAAAGATATGATCTCATGAACTTCTACTTCCTCTCCATTCATGATGCTATGGATCATGATAGTCCGGTCTATTGTAACTTCATACTGGTTGCTAGTAGGAATGATTGAACGTTGGATGAACTCCAACCATTCCTTAGCCACGGGTTTGAGGTCAAGCCTTCTTAGTTGAACCGGCTTGCCTCTTGTGTCTCTCTTACATTGAGCGCCTTCCACACAATTGTGCATGAGGACTTGGTCCAACCTTTGATCAAAGTTGACCCTTCTAGTGAAAGGGTGAGGGTCTCTTTGCATCATTGGCAAGTTGAATGCTAACCTCACATTTTCCAGACTAAAATCCAAGTAGTTCCCCCGAACCATTGTGAGCCAATTCTTTGGGTTCGGGTTTACATTTTGGTCATGGTTCTTAGTGATCCATGCATTGGCATAGAACTCTTGAACCATTAAGATCCCGACTTGTTGAATGGGGTTGGTGAGGATTTCCCAACCTCTTCTTCGAACTTCATGTCGGATCTCCGGATATTCACTCTTTTTGAGCTTGAAGGGGACCTTGGGGATCACCTTTTTCTTGGCCACAACTTCATAGAAATGGTCTTGATGGACCTTTGAGATGAATCTCTCTATCTCTCATGACTCAGATGTGGAAGTAATTGCCTTCCCTTTCCTCTTTCTAGAGGTTTCTCTGGCCTTAGGTACCATTAGTGGTTATGGAAAAACAAAAAGCTTTAGCTTTTCCCACACCAAACTTAGAATGGTTGCTCATCCTCGAGCAAAAGAAGAAAGAAGGGAGTAGAAGAAGAAGAAATAGAGGAGATGGAGTGAGGTGAGTGGTTCGGCCAAGGGAAGAAGAAATGTGTATGATGTGTGGAAATGAAGGTGGTAAGGAGGGGTATTTATAGGGTAAGGGAGAGGGAATTCGGCCATGTATAGGTGGGTTTTAATGATGGATGGATGTGAGTGGTGAAGAGAATATGGGGAAGATGGTAGGATTTGATAGGTGAAGGGTATTTGGGAAAGAGTTATTAATGGGATTGGTCAAGGCTATTTGGGGAAGAGTGTTATAAAAAGGTGTAAAGAGGAGAAAAGAAGAAGTGGGGTAGGTGGGGATCCTGTGGGGTCCACAGATCCTGAGGTGTCAAGAAATTTAAGTCCCTGCACCATTTCAGCATTCAAACGCCCATTCTGTGCCAAATCTGGCGTTTAACGCCAGCTCTGCTACCTTTCATGGCGTTAAATGCCACTCTGCTGCCCATTTCTGGCGTTACATGCTAGCCAGATGCCCATTTCTGGCGTTTAACGCTAGCCTATGCCAGACAGCCCTTTCTGGCATTAAATACCCAGAGTGCTGCCTATTATGTCGTTTAACGCCCAGAATGCTGCCAGGCTGGGCATTAAATGCCCGTTCTGCTATCCTTACCGGCGTTTAAACGCCAGTAAGCCTGTTGGTACGCCGGAATCATGATTGTTCATTCCTTGGCTATAGTGCCAAAAACCTGGTGTGGTAGAACATGATCTCAAGACTTCTTCACAATGTAGCTGACCAGCAAGTGCACTGGGTCATCCAAGTAATACCTTTCGTGAGTAAGGATCGATCCCATGGAGATTGTCGGCTTGAAGCAAGCTATGGTCATCCTTGTAAATCTCAGTCAGGCGGATTCAAATGGTTATGAAGTTTTGATAATTAAAATATAAATAAAACAGAAAATAAGATAGGAATACTTATGTAATTCATTGGTGGGATTTCAGATAAGCGTATGGAAATGCTTGTTGCTTCTGAACCTCTGCTTTCCTACTACCTTCTTCCAATCATTCACACTCCTTTCCATGGTAAGCTGTATGTTAGGGGATCACCGTTGTCAATGGCTACCATCTGTCTTCTCAGTGAAAATGGTCCAAATGTGCTGTCACCGCACGGCTAATCATCTGTCGGTTCTCACTCATGTTGGAATAGGATCCATTGATCCTTTTTCGTCTGTCACTACGCCCAACACTCGCGAGTTTTAAGCTCGTCACAGTCATCCCATCCCAGATCCTACTCAGAATACGACAGACAAGGTTTAGACATTCCAGATCTCAAGAATGCTGCCAATTGATTCTAGCTTATACCACGAAGACTCTGATATCACGGAATGGGAGGCTCTGTTGTCAGGAGAGGCAACCATGTGTCGTGAACCAGGAGGCTAAGAGATATGCATTCAAGCTCGTTTTCATGTAGAACGGAAGTGGTTGTCAGGCATGCGTTCATAAGTGAGAATGGTGATGAGTGTCACATAATCATCACATTCATCATGTTGAAGTGCGAATGGATATCTTAGAATAAGAATAAGCTTAATTGAATAGAAAAACAGTAGTAATTGCATTAATTCATGAAGAACAGCAGAGCTCCACACCTTAATTTTTGGGGTGCAGAAACTCCACCATAGAAAATACATAAGTGAAAGGTCTAGGCATGGTCGTGAGGCCAGCCTCCATGGTCTAAGGACTAAACGTCTAGAGATTTTTTCAAATACAATAGTAAAAGGTCCTATTTATAATGAACTAGTAACCTAGGGTTTACAGAAATGAATAAATGATGTAGAAATCCACTTCCGGGGCCCACTTGGTGTGTGCTTGGGCTGAGCATTGTAGCTATTTCGTGCTTGGGCTTTTCCTGGAGTTAAACGCCAGCTTTTGTGCCAATTTGGGCGTTTAACTCCAATTCTGGTGCCAGTTTGGGCGTTTTACGCCAGAAATTTTAGGCTGACATTGAACTCCAGTTTGGGCCATCAAATCTCGGGCAAAGTATGGACTATTATATATTGCTGGAAAGCCCAGGATGTATAATCTTTCACATTCTGCTAGGGAAGAAATTAGAAAAACGACGAAACCTATAGGTTGCCGCCACAAATTCCACCCCAAAAAACCATATTTTGATTGTGCATCAACTATATCAACTGTACTTAGACTATTAGATAATGCTAGTCGGTGAGAAAGTTACTGTCCCCATCGCTATTCCAGAACCGTACATGAGATTATCACCTCATACGGCTCCTCGAAAGCCTTAAATAACAACGCAATTGAGAGCGTGCCAATTAGGCTTCTGTAGCTCCAGAAAATCCATTTCAAGTGCAGGGAGGTCAGAATCCAACAGTATCTGCAGTCCTTTTTCAGCCTCTGAATCAGATTTTTGCTCAGGTCCCTCAATTTTAGCCAGAAAATACCTGAAATCACAGAAAAGCACACAAACTCATAGTAAAGTCCAGAAATTTGATTTTTATTTAAAAACTAACAAAAATATAATAAAAACTAACAAAAACATACTAAAACTACCTAAAAATAGTGCCAAAAAGCGTATAAATTATCCGCTCATCATAACACCAAACTTAAATTGTTACTTGTCCCCAAGCAACTAAAAACAAAGTAAGATAAAAGAAGAGAATATACAATAAATTCCGAAAATATCTATGAAGATCAGTCTTAATTAGATGAGTTGGGCTCTTAGCTTTTTGCTTCTGAACAGTTTTGGCATCTCACTTCATCCTTTGAAGTTCAGAATGATTGATATCTATAGGAACTCAGAATTCAGATAGTGTTATTGATTCTCCTAGTTCAGTATGTTGATTCTTGAACACAGTTACTTTATGAGTCTTGGCCGTGACCCTAAGCATTTTGTTTTCCAGTATTACCACCGGATACATAGATGCCACAGACACATAACTGGGTGAACCTTTTCAGATTGTGACTCAGCTTTGCTAGAGTCCCCAATAGAGGTGTCCAGAGCTCTTAAGCACACTCTTTTTGCTTTGGACCACGACTTTAACCGCTCAGTTTCAAGCTTTTCACTTGACACCTTCACGCCACAAGCACATGGTTAGGGACAGCTTGGTTTAGCCGCTTAGGCCAGGATTCTATTCCTTTGGGCCCTCCTATCCATTAGTGCTCAAAGCCTTGGATCCTTTTTCTACCCTTGCCTTTTGATTTTAAGGGCTATTGACTTTTTCTGCTTGCTTTTTCTTTTTCCTTCTTTTTCATTTATTTTTTTATTTTATTTTTTATTTTTTATTTTTTTTCGCAAGCTTTTGTATTCACTGCTTTTTCTTGCTTCAAGAATCAATTTTATAATTTTTCAGATTATCAATAACATTTCTCCTTTTTCATTATTCTTTTAAGAGCTAACAAATTTAACATTCATAAAGAACAAATTCAAAAATATGCACTGTTCAAACATTCATTCAGAAAACAAAAAGCATTGCCACCACATCAAAATATTTTAACTAATTTCAAGATAGAATTCGAAATCATGTACTTCTTGTTCTTTCGCAATTAAAAACATTTTTCATTTAAGAGAGGTGATGGATTCATAGGACATTCGTAGCTTTAAGGCATAGACACTAGTGATCATGTAATAAGACACAAACATAAATAAAACATAAAGCATAATTTTCAAAAAACAGAAAAATAAGAATAAGGAAATTAAAGAACGGGTCCACCTTAGTGATGGTGGCTTGTTCTTCCTCTTGAAGATCTTATGGAGTGCTTGAGCTCCTCTATGTCTCTTTCTTGCCTTTGTTGCTCCTCCCTCATGGCTCTTGGTCTTCTCTAATTTTATGAAGGAGGATGGAATGCTCTTGGTGCTCCACCCTTAGTTGTCCCATGTTGGAACTTAATTCTCCTAGGGAGGTGTTAATTTGCTCCCAATGGAAGTGCATCCCTTGAGGCATCTTAGGGATTTCATGATGAGGAATTTCCTCATGCTCTTGTTGAGGTCCATGAGTGGGCTCTCTTGCTTGCTCCATCCTTTTCTTAATGATGGGCTTGTCCTCATCAATAAGGATGTCTTCCTCTATGTCAATTCCAGCTGAATTGCAGAGGTGACAAATGAGATGAGGGAAGGCTAACCCTGCCAAAGTAGAGGACTTGTCCGCCACCTTGTAGAGTTCTAGGGATATAACCTCATGAACTTCTACTTCCTCTCCATCCATGATGCTATGGATCAAGATAGCCCGATCTATAGTAACTTCTGACCGGTTGCTAGTGGGAATGATTGAGCGTTGGATGAACTCCAACCATCCCCTAGCCACTAGCTTGAGGTCAAGCCTTCTTAGTTGAACCGGCTTCCCTCTTGAATCTCTCTTCCATTGAGCGCCTTCCACACAAATTTCCATATGGACTTGGTCCAACCTTTGATCAAAGTTGACCCTTCTAGTGTAGGGGCGTGTATCTCCTTGCATCATTGGCAAGTTGAATACCACCTTACATTTTCCGGACTGAAATCTAAGTATTTCTTCCGGATCATTGTAAGCCAATTCTTTGGGTACGGGTTCACACTTTGATCATGGTTTTTTGGTGATCCATGCATTAGCATAGAACTCTTGAACCATTAAGATCCCGACTTGTTGAATGGGGTTGGTAAGAATTTCCCAACCTCTTCTTCGAAACTCATGTCGGATCTCCGGATATTCGCTCTTTTTGAGCTTGAAAGGGACCTCAGGGATCACCTTCTTCTTGGCCATAAATTCATAGAAGTGGCCTTGATGGATCTTTGAGATGAATCTCTCCATCTCCCATGACTCGGAGGTGGAAGCAATTGCCTTCCCTTTCCTCTTTCTAGAGGTTTCTCCGGCCTTAGGTGCCATAAATGGTTATGGAAAAACAAAAAGCGATGCTTTTACCACACGAAACATAGAAGGTTTGCTCGTCCTCGAGCAAAAGAAGAAAGAAGGGAGTAGAAGAAGAAGAAAATGGAGGATATGGAGAGGTGGGAGTGATTCGGCCAAGGGGGAAAGAAGTGTTTATGATGTGTGAAAATGAAGGAGGGATGAGGGGTTTATATAGGAGTGGAGAGAGGGGTAGGGTTCGTGTATTAGGGGTTGGGTTTGGATGGGAAAGTATATGAATTTGAATTGTGAGGTGGGTGAGGTTTTTGGGGAAGAGTGGGTGGAGGTGATTGGTGAAGAGGTGATGGGGAAGAGAAATGGAGGTGATTGGTGAGGGGTATTTGGAAAAGGGTGTTATGGAAAGGTGTGAAGAAGAGAGAGAAAGAGAGTTGAGGTAGGTGGGGATTCTGTGGGGTCCACAGATCCTGAGGTGTCAAGGATTTCTCATTCCTGTACCATGTTGGCGTGTAAACGCCCCTCGGAGTGCCAATTCTAGCGTTAAACGCCAGGTTACTGCCCATTTCTGGCGTTTAACACTAGCTTTTCTTCCTTTTCTGGCGTTTAAATGCCAGTCTGGTGCCCTTTTCTGGCGTTAAACGCTAGTCTGGTACCCTTTTATGCCGTTAAACGCCCAGAATGGTGCCAGATTGGGTGTTTAACGCCCATTCTGCTACCTTTACTGGCGTTTAAACGCCAGTAAGCTCCTTCTCTAGGGTGTGCTGTTTTTAATGTTGTTTTTGATTTTGCTTTGATTTTTGCAATTGTTTTTGTGGATCCACATGATCATCAACCTAAGGAAAACATAAAATAACAATGGAAATTTAACATAGATAAGTAAAAATTGGGTTGCCTCCCAACAATCGCTTCTTTAATGTCACTAGCTTGACAGTGGGCTCTCATGGAGCCTCACAGATACTCAGAGCATGATGATGGCCTCCCAACACCAAACTTAGAGTTTGAATGTAGGGGCTCTGTTTGACTCTGCATTGAGAGAAGCTTGTCATGTTTCTTCTCCAGGTGTACAGAAGGAGAGTCTTTAGCTTTAAACACAAGGGAGTCCTCATTCACTTGAAGGACCAATTTTCCTCTGTCAACATCAATCACGACTTTTGCTGTGGCTAAGAAGGGTCTGCCAAGGATGATGGATTCATCCTTACTCTTTCCAGTGTCCAGGGTTATGAAGTCAACAGGGATGTAAAGGCCTTCAACCTTTACCAAGACATCCTCTACAAGTCCATAAGCCTATTTCTTTGAATTATCTGCCATCTCTAGTGAGATTCATGCAGCTTGCACCTCAAGGATCCCTAGTTTCTCCATTACAGAGAGGGGCATGAGGTTTACACTTGACCCAAGGTCACACAGAGCCTTCTCAAAGGTCATGGTGCCTATGGTACAAGGTATTAAGCACTTTCGAGGATCCAGTTTTGTCTGAGGTAATGTCTGCCTAATCAAGTCATTCAGTTCATTGGTGAGCAAAGGGGGTTCATCCTCCCGATTCTCATTACCAAATAACTTGGCATTCATCTTTATGATTGCTCCAAGTTATTTAGCAACTTGCTCTTCAGCAATGTTTTCATCCTCTTCAGAGGAAGAATACTCATCAGAACTCATGAATGGCAATAGTAAGTTTAGTGGAATCTCTATGGTCTCTGTATGAGCCTCAGATTTCTCTGGTTCCTCATTAGGGAACTCCTTGGAGGCCAGTTGACGTCCATTGAGGTCTTCCTCACTGGAAATCACTGCCTCTTCCTCCTCTCCAGGTTCGGCCATGTTGGACTTGTTTATGGCCTTGCATTCTCTTTTTGGATTCTCTTCTGTATTACTTGGGAGAGTACTAGGAGAGAGTTAAATAACTTTCTTACTCAGCTGACCCACTTGTGCCTCCAAATTTCTAATGGAGGATCTTGTTTCATTCATAAAACTTAGTATGGTCTTAGATAGATCAGAGACTATGGTTGCTAAGCTAGAGAGACTCTGCTCAGAATTCTTTGTCTGTTGCTGAGAAGATGATGGAAAAGGCTTGCTATTGCTAAACCTATTTCTTCCGCCATTATTATTGTTGAAACCTTGTTGATGCTTCTGTTGGTCCTTCCATGAGAGATTTGGATGATTTCTCTATGAAGGATTATAGGTGTTTCCATAGGATTCTCCCATGTAATTCACCTCTTCCATTGCAGGGATCTCATGAATGTAAGCTTCTTCTTTAGAAGATGCTTCTTTATTACTGCTGGATGCAGCTTGCATTCTAATCAGACTCTGAAAAATCATATTGACTTGCTGAGTCAATATTTTATTCTGAGCCAATATGGCATTCAGAGTATCAATCTCCAGAACTCCTTTCTTCTGAGTTGCCCCACTATTCATAGGATTCCTTTCAGAAGTGTACATGAATTGGTTATTTGCAACCATTTCAATGAGTTCCTGGGCTTCTTCAGGCGTCTTCTTCAGATGAAGAAATCCTCCAGCAGAGTTGTCCAATGACATCTTGGACAGTTCAGACAGACCATCATAGAATATGCATATGATGCTCCATTCTGAAAGCATGCCAGAAAGACACCTTCTCATCAACTGCTTGTATCTTTCCCAAGATTCATAGAGGGATTCACCTTTCTTCTGTCTAAAGGTCTGGACTTTCACTCTAAGCTTACTCAATTTTTGAGGTGGAAAGAACTTTGCCAAGAATGCATTGACTAGTTTTTCCCAAGAGTTCAGGCTTTCTTCAGGTTGTGAGTCCAACCATGTCCTAGCTCTGTCTCTTATAGCAAAGGGGAAAGCATAAGTCTGTAGACCTCAGGATTAACCCCATTGGTTTTAACAGTATCACAGATTTGTAAAAATTCAGCCAAAAACTGATGAGGATCTTCCAATGGAAGTCCATGAAACTTGCAATTCTGTTGCATTAGAGAAACTAATTGAGGCTTAAGCTCAAAGCTGTTTGCTCCAATTGTAGGAATTGAGATGCTCCTTCCACAGAAGTTAGAAGAGGGTGCAATAAAGTCACCAAGCATCTTCCTTGCATCTCCACCATTGTTGTTGGGTTTGCCCATGTCTTCTTCTTTTTCAAAAAATTCTGTCAGGTCCTCTCCAGAGTGTTGTGCTTTAGCTTCTCTTAGCTTCCTCTTCAAGGTCCTTTTAGGTTCCAGATCAGCTTCAACAAGAATGTTCTTATCCTTTCTCCTACTCATATGAAAAAGAAGAGAACAAAAAAGAATAGGAATCCTCTATGTCACAGTATAGAGATTCCTTGAGGTGTCAGAGGAAAACAGGAATAGAGGGATGAGGTAGGTAGATAAGAATTCGAACATATGAAGAAGAAGAGAGAGTCCAAATTGCTACTTGAGGAGTAGTGTTAGTCCTTAAATAGAAATAGATGAGAGAGGGAATTTTCGAAAATTTTTAAAAGAAAAATAAAATTAAAATTTAAAATAATTAGTTAATTAAAAAGAATTTTGAAAAATGGTTAATGGTTTTCGAAAATTAAAAGTGAGAAAGTTGTTGGGTGATTTTGAAAAATATTTTGAAATTAGTAATTAAAAAGATATAATTAAAAATTATTTTGATAAAGATGTGGTTAAGAAAATATGATTGAGAAGATATGATTGGAATTTTAAAAGGATGTGATTTGAAAAAGATATGATTTTAAAAAAAATATGATTGAAAAACAATTTGAAAAGATTTGATTTTTAAAATTGATGACTTGACTAACAAGGAATTTAAAAAATATGATTCTAAAATTCAAATATTGAACTTTTCTTAACAAGGAAGTAACAAACTTGAAATTTTTGAATCAAATCATTGATTGATAGTCACGATTTTCGAAAATAGTGAGAGAAAAATGGAAGACGATTTGATTTTGAAAAAGATATGATTGATAAGAGAGGATATGAAAAAGATAAGATTTTGAAAAATTAGTTTTAAAACTTGCAAAATTGAAAAAGATTTGAATTGAAAACAAAATTACCTCCTTGATGCTATCTTGGCGTTAAACCCCCAGAATGGTATCCATTCTGGCATTTAATGCCCAAAATACTACCCTTTTGGGCGTTTAACGCCCAGCCAGGTACCTTGGCTGGCGTTTAAACGCCAGTTTTCCTTCCTCACTAGGCATTTTGAACGCCCAGCTTTTTCTCTGTAATTCCTTTGCTGTATGTTCTGAATCTTCAATTCTCTGTATTATTGACTTGAAAAGACATAATTTTGAAAATTTTTTTGAATTTTTAATGATGAGAGAGAACAACAATAAATTGGAACTAATCATAAAAAAAACTAAGATCGAATAAACAATGCATGCAAGACACCAAACTTAGAAATTTTCATATTAGAGACACTAACAAATTGAGAATGCACATGAGAAACAAAAAAAGACACTAAACAAGAGAATTTAAAGATTAGACCCAATAAAATCATCAAGAACAACTTGAAGATCAATGAAGAACAAAACTCAAATGCATGGATTTTCGAAAAATTAAAGAAAAAATCAAAATATGCAATTGACACCAAACTTAAAATTTGACACTAGACTCAAACAAGAAACATAACATTTTTGGTTTTTATGGTTTTATAAATTTTTTGTAATTTTTTGAAAATTATTTGGAAAAAGAAAAATAAGGATTTCAAAATTTTTAATAAGAATTCCAGGAATCATGCAATGTTAGTCTAAAAATCTGGTCCAGGAATTAGACATGGCTTACTAGCCAGCCAAGCTTTCAATGAAAGCTTCGGTCCAAAACACTAGACATGGCCAATGGCCAGCCAAGCTTTAGCAGATTATTACATTCAACAGCAAGATTGATAGAAATCAACAAGCTCTTGTGATGATATGTTGAAACCTCGGTCCAGAAGATTAGACATGGCTTCACAGCCAGCCAGACTTCAACAGATCATCATGAAACTCTAGAATTCATTCTTAAAAATTCTGAAGAAATTTTTTTTCGAAAATAAATAAAAATTAAAAGATATAAACAAAAAATTAAAGTACCTAATCTGAGCAACAAGATGAACCGTCAGTTGTCCAAACTCGAACAATCCCCGGCAACGGCGCCAAAAACTTGGTACGCCAGAATCCTGGTTGTTCATTCCCTGGATATAGTGCCAAAAACTTGGTGTGGGAGAATGTGATCTCAAGACTTCTTCACAATTCCGTGTAGCTGACCAGCAAGTGCACTGGGTCATCCAAGTAATACCTTACGTGAGTAAGGGTCGATCCCACGGAGATTGTCGGCTTGAAGCAAGCTATGGTCATCCTTGTAAATCTCAGTCAGGTGGATTCAAATGGTTATGAAGTTTTGATAATTAAAATATAAATAAAATAGAAAATAAGATAGGAATACTTATGTAATTCATTGGTGGGATTTCAGATAAGTGTATGCAAATGCTTGTTGCTTCTGAACCTCTGCTTTCCTACTGCCTTCTTCCAATCATTCATACTCCTTTCCATGGCAAGCTGTATATTGGGGGATCACCGTTGTCAATGGCTACCGTCTGTCCTCTCAGTGAAAATGGTCCAAATGCACTGTCACCGCACGGCTAATCATCTGTCGATTCTCACTCATGTTGGAATACGATCCATTGATCGTTTTGCGTCTGTCACTATGCCCAATACTCACGAGTTTTAAGCTCGTCACAGTCATCCCATCCCAGATCCTACTCGGAATACCACAGACAAGGTTTAGACTTTCCGGATCTCAAGAATGCTGCCAATTGATTCTAGCTTATACCACGAAGACTCTGATCTCACGGAATGGGAGGCTCTGTTGTCAGGAGAGGTAACCATATGTTGTGAACCAGGAGGCTAAGAGATATGCATTCAAGCTCGTTTTCATGTAGAACGGAAGTGGTTGTCAGGCACGCGTTCATAAGTGAGAATGGTGATGAGTGTCACATAATCATCACATTCATCATGTTAAAGTGCGAATGGATATCTTAGAATAAGAATAAGCTTGAATTGAATAGAAAAACAGTAGTGATTGCATTAATTCATGAAGAACAGCAGAGCTCTACACCTTAATCTTTGGGGTGTAGAAACTCCACCGTAGAAAATACATAAGTGAAAGGTCTAGGCATGGCCGTGAGGCCAGCCTCCATGGTCTAAGGACTAAACGTCCAGAGATTTTTTCAAATACAATAGTAAAAGGTCCTATTTATAATGAACTAGTAACCTAGAGTTTACAGAAATGAATAAATGATGCAGAAATCCACTTCCAGGGCCCACTTGGTGTGTGCTTGGGCTGAGCATTGTAGCATTTTCGTTCTTGGGCTGTTCCTGGAGTTAAACGCCAGCTTTTGTGCCAGTTTGGGTGTTTTACGCCAGAAATTTTAGGCTGAATTTGAACGCCGATTTGGGCCACCAAATCTCGGGCAAAGTATGGACTGTTATATATTGTTGGAAAGCCCAGAATGTCTACTTTCCAACGCAATTAAGAGCGTGCCAATTGGGATTCTGCAACTCCAGAAAATCCACTTCGAGTGCAGGGAGATCAGAATCCAACAGCATTTGCAGTCCTTTTTCAGCCTCTGAATCTGATTTTTGCTCAGGTCCCTCAATTTCAGCCAGAAAATACCTGAAATCTCAGAAAAACACACAAACTCATAGTATAGTCTAGAAATGTGATTTTTATTTAAAAACTAATAAAAATATAATAAAAATAACTAAAACATACTAAAAACTACCTAAAAATAGTGCCAAAAAGCGTATAAATTATCCGCTCATCACCTGTCCTCCAGGGTGTGCTATTTTTAATGCTGTTTTTCATTCTGTTTTTATTTTTCATTTGTTTTTGTGACTTTACATGATCATCAACCTAAAGAAAACATAAAATAACATTGGAAAATAAATAAATATAATAAAATATCATTGGGTTACCTCCCAACAAGCGCTTCTTTAATGTCAATAGCTTGACAGTGAGCTCTTAGAGAGCTTCACAGAGACTCAGAGCTTGATGTTGGCCTCCCAACACCAAACTTATAAGTTGAGTGTGGGGGCTCTGTTTGACTCTGTATTAACAGAAGCCTTTCATGCTTCCTCTCCATGGTTACAGAAGAAGATCCTTGAGCCTTAAACACAAGGTAGTCCTCATTCAATTGAAGAACTAGCTCTCCTCTGTCCACATCAATCATAGCTTTTGCTGTGGCTAGGAAGGGTCTTCCGAGGATGATGGATTCATCCTTATCCTTCCCAGTGTCTAGGATTATGAAGTCAGCAGGGATGTAATAGCCTTTAACCTTCACTAAGACATCCTCTACAAGTCCATAAGCCTGTTTCCTTGAATTTTCTGCCATCTCTATTGAGATTCTTGCAGCTTACACCTCAAAGATCCCTAGTTTCTCCATTACAGAGAGGGGCATGAGGTTTATACTTGAACCAAGGTCACACAGAGCCTTTTCAAAGGTCATGGTGCCTATAGTACAAGGTATTAAGAACTTTCCAGGATGCTGTTTCTTCTGAGGTAATTTTAGTTGAACCAGATCATTTAGTTCATTGATGAGCAATGGAGGTTCATCCTCCCAAGTCTCATTACCAAATAACTTGGCATTCAGCTTCATGATTGCTCCTAGATATTGAGCAACTTGCTCTTCAATAATATCTTCATCCTCTTCAGAGGAAAAATACTCATCAGAGCTCATGAATGGCAACAGTAAGTTTAGTGGAATCTCTATGGTCTCTATATGAGCCTCAGATTCCTTTGGTTCCTCATTAGAGAACTCCTTGGAGGCCAGTGGACGTCCATTGAGGTCTTCCTCACTGGAAATCACTACCTTTCCCTCCTCTACAGGTTTGGTCATGTTGGACGTGTAGATGGCCTTGCACTCTCTCTTTGGATTCTCTTTTATATTGCTTGAGAGAGTACTAGGAGGGAGTTCAGTAACTCTTTTACTCAGCTGACCTACTTGTGCCTCCAAATTTCTAATGGAGGACCTTGCTTTAGTCATGAAACTGAGAGTGGTCTTAGATAGATCAGATACTACAATTGTTAAGTCAGAGTGGCTCTACTTAGAATTTTCTGTCTGTTGCTGAGAAGATGATGGAAAAGGTTTGCTATTTCCAAACCTATCTCTTCCACCATTATTATTGAAGCCTTGATTCGGCTTCTGTTGATCCTTCCATGAGAAATTTGGATGATTCCTCCATGAAGGATTATAGGTGTTTCCATAGGATTTTCCCATGTAATTCACCTATTCTATTCCAGGATTCTCAGGATCATAAGCTTCTTCTTCAGAGGAAGCTTCCTTAGTGCTTCCTGATGCAGCTTGCATTCCAGATAGACTTTGAAAAATCATATTGACTTGCTGAGTCAATATTTTGTTCTGAGCCAATATGGCATTCAGAGTATCAATCTCTAGAACTCCTTTCTTCTGAGTTGTCCCATTATTCACAGGATTCCTTTCAGAAGTGTACATGAAATGGTTATTTGCAACCATTTCAATGAGTTCCTGGGCTTCTGCAGGCGTCTTCTTCAGATGAAGAGATCCTACAGCAGAGTGGTCTAGTGACATCTTGGACAATTCAGACAGACCATCATAGACTATACATATGATGCTCCATTCTGAAAGCATGTCAGAAGGACACCTTCTGATCAATTGCTTGTATCTTTCCCAAGCTTCATAGAGGGATTCACCTTCCTTCTGTCTGAAGGTTTGGACTTTCACTCTAAGCTTGCTCAATTTTTAAGGTGGAAAGAATTTGGCCAAGAAATCATTTACCAACTTTTCCCAAGAGTTTAGGCTATCTTTAGGTTGTGAGTCCAACCATGTCCTAGCTCTATCTCTTACAGCAAAGGGAAAAAGCATAAGTCTGTAGACCTCAGGATTAACCCCATTGGTCTTAACAGTGTCACAGATTTGCAAGAATTCAGCTAAGAACTGATGAGGATCTTCCAATGGAAGTCCATGAAACTTGCAATTCTGCTGCATCAGAGAAACTAATTGAGGCTTAAGCTCAAAGTTGTTTGCTCCAATCGCAGGAATTGAGATGCTCCTTCCATAGAAGTCAGAAGAGGGTGCAATAAAGTTACCAAGCATCTTCCTTGCATCTCCACTATTGTTATTGGGTTCGGCCATCTCTTCTTCTTTTTCGAAAAATTCTGTCAGGTCCTCTCCAGAGTGTTGTTCTTTAGCTTCTCTTAGCTTCCTCTTTAGAGTCCTCTCAGGTTCCAGATCAGCTTCAACAAGATTGTTCTTATCCTTGCTCCTGCTCATATGAAAAAAAATAGAACAGAAAAGAATAGGAATCCTCTATGTCACATTATAGAGATTCCTTTATGTGAGTAGAAGGATAGAAAGTAGAAGAATGAAAAGAGAGAAATTCGAAGACTGAGAGGGAGAGAGGGTTCGAATCATAAGAAGAAGAGAAGTGTTAGTGATTAAATAAATAGAAATAGATGAGAGAGAGAGAGAGAATTCGAATTTTAAATTAAAATAAAAAGAAAATATTTTTGTTTTTTATTTTAATTATTAGTTAGTATTCGAAAATTAAGAGAAGAAATAAAATAAAATTTGAAAACTAAATAAATTAATTAATTAAAAAGATTTTTGAAAAAGTGATTAGTGATTTTCGAAAATTGGAGAGAGAAAAGTAGTTAGGTGGTTTTGAAAGAGATATAATTAAAATAGAAAACTTTTAAAATCAAACAGAAAGTCAAGTAGTTAATTGAAAAAGATTTGAAAATCAATTTTGAAAAGATAGGAAGTTAGAAAAGATTTTGAAATTGATTTTGAAAAATATATAATTGAAATTTATTTTGAAAAAGATTTGAGAAGGATGTTAAAAAGATTTGATTTTGAAAATTAAAGTTGATTACTTGACTAATAAGAAACTAAAAGATATGATTTTAGAATTTAAAGATTGATCCTTTCTTGATAGGCAAGTAACAACTTGAAAATTTTTTAATCAAAATATTAAATGTTAGTAATAAATTCGAAGATATGAAACAAAAATAAGAAAAAGATTTTTAAAATCAATTTTTTAAAGTTTTCGAAAATATAAAAAAATGAAAAGGATTTGATTTTTGAAAAGGATTTGAAAAAGATAGAAATTTTTAAATTGAAATTTTGACTTGACTAACAAGAAACAACCAAATTTTGAAAATTTATGACTCTGTCAACTCAAAATTTTGAAATTTGAGTGAAATAAGGGAAAGATAATTTTTTTATTTTTGAATTTTTAATGAAGAAAGAGAAAAACATAAAAATGACACAAAACATAAAAATTTAAGATCAAAATAGAAATGCATGCAAGAACACTTTGAATGTCAAGATGAACACCAAAAACACTTTGAAGATCATGATGAACATCAAGAACACATTTTTGAAAATTTTTAAGAAAAGAAAAACATGCAAGACACCAAACTTAAAAATTTTTATTCTAGAGACACTAATAATCCAAGAATACATATGAAAAACAAGAAAAGATACCAAACAAGAAAATGCAAAGATCAAACAAAGACAATCATCAAGAACAACTTGAAGATCATGAAGAAACTCAATGCATGTGTTCTTCGAAAATTTAAAGAAAAAAAATCAAAATATGCAATTGACACCAAACTTAAAATTTGACACAAGACTCAAACCAGAAACATAAAATTTTTGGTTTTTATGGTTTTATAAATTTTTTTGTATTTTTCAAAAATTATTTGGAAAAAGAAATTAAATAAATTCAAAATTTTTAATAGGAATTCCAGGAATCTTGCAATGTTAGTCTAAAGCTTCAGCAGGACAGTACATACAACAGCCAAATTGATGGGAATCAACTAGCTCCTGTGATGATAAAAGCATCATCTGAAACTCTAGAATTCATTCTTAAAAATTATGAAGAACAAAATACAATTTTTTTGTATAATTTTTTTTTGAATTTTTTCGAAAATAAAAAAGCTTAAAAAAATAAAATAAAATTACCTAATCTGAGCAACAAGATGAACCGTCAGTTGTCCAAACTCGAACAATCCCCGGCAACGGCGCCAAAAACTTGGTGCACAAAATTGTGATCTCAACTGCGCCAACATCTTGGTACGCACGATTGTAATCTCAATTATTCTTCACAACTCTGCACAACTTACCAGCAAGTTCACTGGGTCGTCCAAGTAATAAACCTTACGTGAGTAAAGGTCAATCCCACAGAGATTGTCGTCTTAAAGCAAGCTATGGTCATCCTTGTAAATCTCAGTCAGGCGGATTCAAATGGTTATGAGATTTTGATAATTAAAATATAAATATAAAATAAAATAAAATAGAAATACTTATGTAATTCATTGGTGGGAATTTCAGCTAAGCGTATGGAGATGCTTTGTTGCTTCTGAACTTCTACTTTCCTACTGCCTTCTTCCAATCATGCGTTACCTCCTTCCATGGCAAGCTGTATGATCCTCTCGGATGAAAACAAATCCATCTGCGCTGTCACCGCAGGGCTAATCATCTGTCGGTTTCCGCTAATGTCGGAATAAGACCATTGTCTTTTTGCACACTGTCACTTGTGCCCCACATTCACAGGTTTGAAGCTCATCACAATCATTCCTTCCCAGATCCTACTCGGAATACCACAGACAAGGTTTAGACTTTCCGGATCCTGGATCCTACTCGGAATACCACAGACAAGGTTTAGACTTTCGGATCCCAGGAATACTACCAATGGTTCTAGCCTATACCACAAAGGTTCTAATCTTAGATTAGAAACCTAAGAGAATATACTCCAGCTGTCGTCCAATGACTATATTGAACATCATGTAGATCGCTTTGTGGTTGTCAGGCACGCGACCTTGGCTAAGCGAGTAACGAAGACTGGGTGATTGTTACGGGTCACCCCTTCATTCTGACTTAACTGAATTAAGTACGAGAGTATATCTTGGAGAAGAAGTAGGCATGAATTGAATAGAAAACAGTAGTAATTGCATTAATTCATGAAGAACAGCAGAGCTCCACACCTTAATCTATGGGGTCTAGAAACTCCACCGTTGAAAATACATAGGTGAAAGGTCTAGGCATGGCTGAATGGCCAGCCTCCAAGTCCAAGGTCTAAGGACTAAATGTCCTGAGATGGTCAAAAGACATCAAGTAAATCTCTAAAAGTAGTTTTCATACTAAACTAGTAACCTAGGATTACAGAAAATGAGTAACTAAGTGTAGATAGTGTAGAAATTCTCTTCCGGGGCCCACTTGGTGTGTTCTTGGGCTGAGAATTGAAGATTTTTTGTGCTTAGGCTGTTTCTGGAGTTAAACGCCAGCTTTGGTGCCAGTTTGGGCGTTTAACTCCAATTCTGGTGCCAGTTTGGGCATTTTACGCCAGAATTTTTAGGCAGACTTTGAAAGCCAATTTGGGCCATCAAATCTCGGGCAAAGTATGAACTATTATATATTTCTAGAAAGCCCAGGATTTCTACCTTCCAACGCAATTGAGATTGCGCAAATTGGGTTTCTGTAACTCCAGAAAATCCACTTCGAGTGCTGGGAGGTCAGAATCCAACAGCATCTGCAGTTCTTTTTCAGCCTCTAAATAAGACTTTTGCTCAGGTCCCTCAATTTCAGCCAAAAAATACCTGAAATCATAGAAAAACACACAAACTCATAGTAAAGTCAAGAAATGTGATTTTTGAATAAAAACTAATAGAAATATAGTAAAAATTAACTAAAACATACTAAAAACTATGTAAAAACAATGCCAAAAAGGGTATAAATTATCCGCTCATCAATGAGCTACATCCTAGAGCCACAAAGTGACTCACATTGTTATGACACTTACACAAATTATGGCTGGGAAGGGTATTTCAATTCTTCATATTCTAATCATTTAGCGACATCATTACTTCATTATGGTGTCAATACATTCATGTAAGATTGCTCCCAAAGGCCACAAAATGTTCCATATTGTAATGAAGTCAACAATTACTCAAGTTGTGATTGTGAGGATCAACATCGAAGAGCATTCAATAGTCTATACTTCACTTATCAAGAGCCATCATCATTTGAGTGTACTTTCAATTTGTTTATGCAAAATTGCCGAACCTCACGTCCCAGTCTTTCATATGAAAATTCTTCATCACTTGACTATGCTTCAACATAAAATCCCTTCCAAAACTCACAACCCATACAAACTTCTTTGAACCAAAGACTCTCAAAACTTGAGTCCATGCTTGAGAGATATGAAGAGGAGATGAAAAAATCTTGGAAAGAACAGGAAACCTCTTTCAAAAACATGGAAGTTCTTTCAAACTAGATGTTGAGTACAAAGGACGAATTAGAAAAGCAAGTAAAAGAAGTTCTGATAACAAGTGAAAGTTCAATGAAGAAGGAGGCTGTGAAGGCATTTGAGCCTAGGATTCCATATCCACAGAGGCTACTGGAGGTGACAAACGAACAAGAAAACTTACTCCCAAAGGACTCAATGGAAAATCATGAAGAAGAAATAGAGGAAGTCAATCAAGGGAATCTACACTCAATTGAAGCAGAAAGTTGCATAGAAGGTGTGTTCATTGAACCACCAATTCAATGGGCTTTTAATGAAAAGGACACTCCAACAAACACACAACACCCGAATCTTGATATCCAAGAAGTGAAGGCAACCAACAAGAGCACCGAAAAGAAGATTGTGACCAAGTTACAATTGACCATATCCATGAAGAAGAAAAGGACAATCACAAGCAATCCAACCCCTGACCCAGCAAGCAAGTTCAATCAAGCAAATAACCAAAGGAAGCTTGCTGGGAAGAGGCTAAGACAGGGGACACTGACTGGCTCTTCTCTCCCCCTGAGGTCATTCCTCTTAATAAACTGGAAGAAGAGGAAGAAAGTCATGAACAACATGTCAAGCTAGTGACACTAAAAGAGCGCTTATTGGGAGGCAACCCAACCGTAGGTAATATTTCCCTTCTTTGCTTTGTTTATTTTCAACATTTTGGCATATGATTGCATTCTATGTTTGGTGTTGCCATGCAACAATTTGATTTTCAATCTTCACTGGGTACTTGCATCATTCTAAAATGAAAGTCTCAGACTAAGTTTCTAAGTTTGGTGTGCCACTTAATTTTCTATGCAATGAACCCAGCAACACCACTTGTTTGTACAATCATAATGCCTTTGCTTCTTAGGCCTGCAGTGTATCTTTGTTTTGGTGCGACACTTTTTCTTTCTCTTTGTTTTAGTCATTCCTTTGTTATTAATACTTTCTTTTATTGTGTTCCTTAACTGTTTTTGTTAATACCTCACCAAGAAATCCATACTCGTGACAAATCCTTCGCTTGGTGCTTGTGTTATTAGCATAGAACAGTTTCCTATGTTTAGTATTAGTTCAAATAAATGGACATGTGATTGCATTCTTAGTTTGGGGTTGCTATGCAACAAAATCTATTTCCAATCTTTACTGGATACTTGCATCAATTCCAAGGGAAAGTGTCACATTAAGTTTGGTGTGCCACTTATCCTTCATGCAATGTATCATGCACACCCCACTTGTTTTTGCAATCACAATGTCTCTATTTCCTGTGCCTTCATTGTTATTTTTCATTTTGCTTGCTTAAACATATGTACTACTGACACTCCATTGTTTAAGACACTCATGACCCATCATAGACCCATCACCACTATTTTAATTGTTGCTTGAGGATAAGCAAACCTTCTAAGTGGTGTGGGAAGGGGAAGAATTGGAGGAAAAGGACAACAACAATGAAGAGGAACTAAAAGGTGGTAAAGTTCCTTTTTCCTCTTACTTATTTCCAGCACTTTAAATTGCATGATTGTCTTCTATTTTCTCTGTATGCATGTGTGTTATGAATAAGCATAGCTTGATTGCTAAATTATAACATGTTGCTGTGACATTATGACTACCATCTTGAGTTTTGTGAGTTCAAAGCAATTAAGCATCATGTTCATAAACAAACAAGGTAATTAAAAAAGAAGTTAGCATAAGCTTATAAGTATTGGGAAGCTAGTATGATTAATGTTCCTCAATTGCATTGGAATTTGTTTAATTGAAGTTTTCATCTAGGACATTTTATGAAATTTTTGAAATCATGAAAACCTTGAAAAAGCAAATGCAAATAAGGCAAGAAAAAGAAAAGGAAAAGAAAGAGAAAGCTGAAGGCTCTGAGTACCAATGACAATTCATTTCTTAAGTACTTGTGGTGTTTATGTATCAGGCAAAAAGCTTGAAAACAAAACACTTAGAGTCAAGGCTAGGCTCAAGTGCAAAAGTACTCCCTCAAAGCTCAAGGCTCTGAGCATCAATGATTATATAGTGAAGAAAAGAAACAAATGAGCTTAAAGAAGTCCTCTAATTAAATGCTTGTGGTGCTTATGTATCAAGTGGTAATACTTGAAAACAAAGCATTTAGAGTCGTAGCTTTGTTTTCAACTCATGGTGCAAAGCACCCAAAAGGAGAAGCTAAGAAGAGAATGAAAAGCTTGTTTCAAGGAAGAAATATGAAGAAAAGATTTCATAAAATGAGCAAGATAGAAACATTAATCATTTGAATTTCTTTTGTGATTGTTGCATGCAAAGAAAACTAGCTAACCATGAACATTAACTTGCTATTCTTCTCACCTTGGGTTGTCAAAATTTACTGCATGATTCTTTGTTTGCTTGAGGACAAGCAAAGTTTATGTTTGGTGTTGTGATGATTGCGCATCATGTTATGTTTTTCTATGCTTTTTCATACAAGAAATTAATAATTAATGTTTAATTATTAAGTGTTTTAGTTCTTAAATAGTATATTGCTTTGATCTTTTGATTTAATAAATTTTGTAGGAAATAAGTAGAAAAAGAAGCAAAAAGCACAAATTAAGCTCAAAAGAAGAAAACACACTTTGAAGTTTGAGCATGATTTGGAGCCTTAAGCCACGCTTTTAAAAGCATGGCCCATGACTAAATCAAGGAAGCTTAGCGCTCCGTTTTTCTCAAAGAATGCTCTGAAGGAACTACACCCTTCACCTAAGAGCGCTCCGTTTATTACCAAGAGTACCTGTGATAGGAGTGAAAAAAATCAGCTGGCGACGCGTACATGTGAAGGACGCGTACACATGGATGTGACAATTGTGAAGGGCCATGCGTACGCGTGGATGATGCGTACGCGTGGGAGAGCGCTCTTGGCGCAAGCGCTACGTTATTCTCAAGAGCGCTGAAGGCGACGCATACGCGTGGGTAACGCGTACGCGTCACAAGTGCAAATGCTGAAGGTCACGCGTACGCATGGGTGACGCGTACGCGTGGAGGTGCCAAAATGAAAAATGGCACGCACGCGTGGGTGTAAGAGCGCTCCGCTCTCCAAAAGAATGCTACGCTCTCGTGGAAGCAAAATTCTGATTTAATTAACTTCACTCCAAGTCCATTTAAACTTCAAGCAAGCAGAGCCCATTAACATCACTCAATCAAAGGCAAAAAAAGTATCTAGAATAGGAATTTTCATTTAATTGTAATTTGTTTTCAATTTCATTTCAATTTGTAATTTAGGAAAGCCTATATAAAGGCTTTAGTTTCATAGTTTGAAAAAAGAAGGTTCGGGCAGTACAGTAGGAGTAGAGGCTGGAGGATTAGAGACTCCAGAGCTCTCTTGGAGGATTACAGACTCCAGAGAGCTTAGCTTAGGATTTTAGTTTGATACACTTTTTCTTTTCTGCACTTCTTCATTTCAGTTGTATTGAATTCAGTTTAGCTTATGGAATTTCAATTTCTTAAACTTCTCTTTTGCAATTTTTCTTTCTGCCAAGTTTACATTTTCGTTCCTATTGAGCTTGATTTACTTTCATGCAATTTAAATTTCCTGCAAGTGTTCTTAGAGAAATGATTAATTGAACCCCACTTAATTAGGGGAGGAGCTCTATTACAGTTCACATGATTGGGTAAACTTCTTCTTCTTCTCAATCCGGTTGGGTAGATATAGGATATCCTTTGTTTTGCTTGAGATTCATTCACTCTGGAAGGGGGTTTGAATCTGCTGAATGCTTGTCTGAGCCTCGGATGGGGAATCGTGGGCATTAGAATTGGGGCTCTATCCTTCACAATTCTCTTGACCAACACTATTCGGGAGGAATTAAGGACTTGAGAATTTGTGTGGCTTATGGATAAGAGAACATGCTTAACCTCTTCTCAGGACAATTGGATCAAGGAATTGGCAAGATTGATTGTGATTAGAGAGATTGGGTTGCCAAGAAATTGGGATCCAATCAATTACAATCTGCCATGGATCTACTCATATGATTGAGAAAGAAGTTGAGACCCATTTGATTCATGATGGATTATGATATCTCCAGTCCCTAATGAATCTTTCTTTCTGTTGTTCTTCGTTTTTATTGCCTTGAGTTTCATTTAATTGCTTTGAGTTTACTGCTTCCTTTAATTTTCCAGCACCCAATTCCCATTTACATTTCCAGTAATTTACTTTTCATGTAATTTAAGTTTCTTGCCATTTAAGTTTCTGTCAATTTACATTCAGTAATTTAGAATTCTTGCAATTTACATTCTGTTAGTTTAATTTCACTCAATTCAT
This sequence comes from Arachis ipaensis, assembly GCF_059453495.1. Lineage (NCBI taxonomy): Eukaryota > Viridiplantae > Streptophyta > Magnoliopsida > Fabales > Fabaceae > Arachis > Arachis ipaensis. Next base: position 48,479,210 of record NC_142440.1, on the reverse strand, counting down.
AAATTTTAGCTTAACTGGACATATCGCCTCACTAAAGTTGCTTGATCCATCAATCCTCGTGGAATCGACCTCACTCCAAGTGAGTTTTATTACCTGATACAACCCGGTATACTTGCCGGTTAGTTCATACGTGTGAAATCTAATTTTTGCGTATCAAGTTTTTGGCGCCGTTGCCGGGGATTGATTTAGATCAACAATGATTAAGTGGGTGATAAGTCTAGATTAAGCATTTTCTTTGTTTTTGTCATTTAGGTTCTTTTAATTTCCTGTTTTCGCTTGATACTAATGTGTTTGTGTTATTGCCTCACTAAGAAATTCTTCTCTGTGATATGAGAAATTTCAATTTTCTTTAGTGATTGTATTTTACAAAATTCAAATGGAGTTTTCCTCACATTTTGATCAAACAAATTTCATGGGATATTACCCACCACCACAAAATGATTCATGTCATCATCCTAATGGTGGCTGGGAATATCACGAAGAAATAACAGAATATGAGCAATCTACCTAGTGGGGATATGCACCAGGGCCACAAAATGATCAAGCAGATTACATGAGATATTGCCCAACACCACAAGATGATTTATGCCATTATACTCATGGTGACTGGGAATATCAGCAAGTAATGAATGAGTATGAACAATCAAGTGAAATGAGCTACATCCCAGAGCCACAAAGTGACTCACATTGTTATGACACTTACACAAATTATGGCTGGGAAGAGAATTTCAATGCTTCATACACTAATCATCCAAAGACATCATCACTTAATTATGCTATCAATAAATTCATGTAAGATTGCTCCCCAAGGCCACAAAATTATCCATACTATAATGAAGTCAACAATTACTCAAGTTGTGATTGGGAGGATCAAAATCAAAGAGCATTCAATAGTCTATACTCCATTTATCGAGAGCCATCATCACTTGACTATACTTTCAATTCGTTTTTGCAAAATTGCCGAACCTCACCTCCCAGTTTTTCATATGAAAATTCTTCATCACTTGACTATGCCTCAACACAAAATCCCTTCCAAAACTCACAACTCACACAAATTTTTCTGAACCAAAGACTCTCAAAACTTGAGTCCATGCTTGAGAGATATGAAGAGGAGATGAAGAAATCTTGGAAAGAACAAGAAACCTCTTTCAAAAATATGGAAGTGCTTTTAAACTAGATGTTGAGTACAAAGGAGGAATTAAAAAAGCAAGTAAAAAAGGTTTTGATAACAAGTGAAAGTTCAATGAAGAAGGAGGCTGTGGAGGCATTTGAGCTTAGGATTCCATATCCATAGAGGCTACTGGAGGTGACAAACGAACAAGAAAACTTCCTCCCAAAGGACTCAAGTGCAAGGCTAGGCTAGGCTCAAGTGCAAAAGTACTCCCTCAAAGCTCAAGGCTCTGAGCATCAATGATTATAGAGTGAAGAAAAGAAACAAATGAGCTTAAAGAAGTCCTCTAATTAAATACTTGTGGTGCTTATGTATTAAGTGGTAATACTTGAAAACAAAGCATTTAGAGTCGTAGCTTTGTTATCAACTCATGGTGCAAAGCACCCAAAAGGAGAAGCTAAGAAGAGAATGAAAAGCTTGTTTCAAGGAAGAAATATCAAAAAAGATTTTATAAAATGAGCTAGATAGAAACATCAATCATTTGAATTTCTTTTGTGATTGTTTCATGCAAAGAAAACTAGCTAACCATGAACTTCAACTTGTTATTCTTATCACCTTGGGTTGTCAAAATTTACTGCATAATTCTTTGTTTTCTTGAGGACAAGCAAAGTTTAGGTTTGGTGTTGTGATGACTGCGTATCATGTTATGTTTTTCTATACTTTTTCATAGAATAAATTAATAATTAATGCTTAATTAATAAGTGTTTTAGTGCTTAAATAGTATATTGCTTTGATCTTTTGATTTAATAAATTTTGTAGGAAATAAGTAGAAAAAGAAGCAAAAAGCACAAATTAAGCTCAAAAGAAGAAAAGAAGAATTTTTTGACATACTTTGGAGTTTGGGCACGCTTTGGAGCCTTAGGCCACACTTTTAAAAATGTGGCCCATGATTAAATCAAAGAAGCTTGGTGCTCCGTTTTTCTCAAAGAGTGCTCTGAAGGAGCTATGCTCTTCACCTAAGAGCGCTCCGTTTGTTACCAAGAGCGCCTGCGATAGGAGTGAAAAAATCAGCTGGCGACGCGTACGCGTAAGTGACGCGTACGCGTGATAATGTATTTTGGAAGATGGACGCGTACGCGTAAAGGACGCGTATGCGTGGATGTGGCAATTGTGAAGGGCCGTGCATACGTGTGGATGACGCGTACGCATGGGAGATCGCTCTTTGTAACACCTTAATTAGCCTATGCCTTACCTCGCGTCGTAAAGCAAAGGTTAATCAGAGGTTACGACAGTTCTAAGCTCATACGTATGATATATAGAAAGAATAATATAATCTAGAAGGCCGATGAAGGATATAGCTCAAAGTACAGGATTTCAAAAGCACAAAGCATACTAACGAGCTACTAGCTTAAGGCACAAGAAACAAATAAGATACAACAAAATATAAGTATATAATATCATATGAAACTAGCCTCGACTCGCGGAGTTTAAGCCGGCTAGCCATATACAGACCATACAGAAACCTGACAGTTTAAAAATAGCTTATACAAGTTGTTCTCTCAAATACCAGCCTCTAGGCTAAACAAAATACAAAAATGAGAGACATATAAACAGAATAACCAAAAAGACTCCAAAGGAAACCAAGATCCTCCGCTCCTCAGTATGGTAACAGTGCCCAGTGATGTAGGATATAAGACCCCAGGACGCCAAAGGCAATCCTAAGCTTCATATCCATCACAAGATTCAAGCTTAAAGCATTATAAAACAAATAAGCATAACATAAACCTTATCATAAATAAACCGGATGAACTATTGATGCGGGTGGAAATTGTCTCTCAACAAATTTCCTTCGGCAAGTGTACCGAATTTGTCGTCAAGTAAAAACTCACAATAGAGTGAGGTCGAATATCACAGGGATTGATTGATCAAGCAACTTTAATTAGAAGAATGTTCTAGTTGAGCAAATCCAGAATTTGGGTTGAGAGTTGCAGAAAATAAAATGGCGGGAATGTAAATAACAGAAAAGTAAATGCTAAAATTAAAGGACTGGAAGTAAATGACTGAAAGTAAATTGCAGAATTGTAAATGGGAATGGGGGATTTGCTCATAAAAGTAAATGGCAGAAATTAAAGAGAATGGGTAAGATCAGAGATGGGGAGTTCATTGGGCTTAGGAGATATTGCAATCCTCCGGATCAAGTTCATTTTCATCTCTTCCTCAATCAATGCACACATTGATCTCCTTGGCAATCTTAATTGATTGAATTACAAATTCAATCTCTCAAATCTTGATCAATAGCCAATTCCTTGGTCAATTGCTCATGAGAAGAGATGAAGTATGGTCACTGATTATACCACATGCATTTCCCAAATCAAGTATTGAGAGGGTTATAGTCACATACCCATCCAAACCCAATTTGGTCCAGCATGAGAAAGTATTTCTAGCTTGATCTCTTCATTCCTCTTTCAAGGTTCAAAAGAGATCCAAGTTTGAATAGCTTCTTTTCCAAGATAACTACCCAATTGGATGAAGATCGAAAGCTTTCAAGTAAAATCAAGAGAAAAGATAGAAGAAGAATAATGAAAATTAGTATTGATCCATCAAATTACAACAGAGCTCCCTAACCCAATGAAAGGGGTTTAGTTGTTCATAGCTCTAGAAAATGAAAACAAAGATGGAGAATACATCATAAAACTAGAAAATGCAGAGAAGGTAAAATACAGAGAGTAGTTCTCTTTTCCAACTTTTTGAACCCCCTCAACAATTCAAAGCTACTCCTATATATACTACTTTTCTCAGCTTCTAGTTGGCTCTTCAAGTCTTGGGCCTTTGGATCTTGAGTTTGAAGCAGTTCTCTTCTTTATTTGGGCTTGGCTTTACTTGCAGAGAGAAAGTGTGAAGTGGGCAGAGACTTTAGCTCAGGACGTTAGGGGTGTTAACGTTTAGTAAAAATATGAGTTCGAGAACGTTAGTGACAATCAACTTTCTCACTAACGTTCGTAAGTAAAAGCCACGTTAACTTCAACGTTAGTGGCACAAACGTTGGCACTAACGTTGCCTCTAAGTCCTTCGCACACGTTATTGAGACTTAACATTCCCAATAACTTTGAAAAGCCCCCTTTGTTCCCACGTTAACTTAGTTAACGTGGCTCTTTAACGTGGGCTTACCATCCTTCGAGAACATTAGTGCCACTCAATATTGTCACTAACGTTCCAAGGTGCCCCTATGTCTCACGTTAGAGTCCACGTTAACTAGGTTAACGTGGCTTCTAACGTGGCCATGCTTAGCCATCCCCAACGTTAGTGACAATGTTGAATGTCACTAACGTTGGCATTTCTTTCACTCATCAACGTTAGCTTCCACGTTAACTGAGTTAACGAGGTAGTTAACGTGGCTCCTTGGGGGTTGTGTGGTTGCTTCCAACGTTAGTGACAATGTTGGGTGTCACTAACGTTGTCGACCACTCTTGCTTCTTACGTTAGCTTCCACGTTAAGCAAGTTAACGTGGGAGTTAACGTGGTATGTTTCTCCTTAGGCCAACGTTAGTGACAATGTTGAATGTCACTAACGTTGGCGTTTCTTTCCCCTTTTAACGTTAGAGGCCACGTTAACTAAGTTAACGTGGACTCTAACGTGGCCACTTGTGAGCATTTGCCAACGTTAGTGACAATGTTAAGTGTCACTAATGTTGGCTCAACTTCCCCTCTCCACGTTAGAGTTCACGTTAACTTAGTTAACGTGACTCTTAACGTGGTCAATGATGGCTTCGAGAGCGTTATTGGAAATCACTTTTCTCATTAACTTTGCAAGTTACCTCCCGTTCCTTGCTTCCTTTGGTCCTGAAATCAAGCAATAGAGTGCATCAAAGTTCTAGTACAAGTCATGGGTAATGCAGCATACAATTTGTCACTAAACTCATGCAAAATCCTCATGAAATAATGTAAAATGCACAATGTATGCTTGAATCAAGGTGTAAGTAAATATCTACCCAAAACTAGCTTATTTCCTAAGAGAATGCATGAAACTAACCTAAAAATAGTAAAGAAAAGGTCAGTGAAACTGGCCAAGATGCCCTGGCATCACAACACCAAACTTAAAGCTTGCTTGTCCCTAAGCAAGTATTGGAACAAGAGAATGATGAATGGAATGCCAAGAGCAATGAGTCATTCTTGTGGAAGTCATATCACTGATTTTATGGTGGTTTCATGCATAGCAACTTAGGTTCATTCCTTTACTGGCTTTCAGACCTTTATCATGTCCTAAAACACTCACTTTGCTTACATCCCATGAGACTTTTATTCATTGATCCCTTTATTGTCATTTCAGAGCTTATTGGTGTTCTTAGGCTAAGTGCTCTGTAAGGGGGCAACTTTTTAAGATAAGCTTTCAGCCAACACTCCCGAACCAGTTGGTTCAAGGTGCTAGGTGTTGAAGCACCCCTAAGGACTTACTCCCTCAAGTCTCTCCCCCATACATACACACCACAGGCATATAGTTCATTTATTTTCCTTCTTGAGACCTTGGAGTCCAGCACCTCTTTGGGTTACTAAGTGCTCTGTAGTGAGGGTTACTCTTGATAATGGACTTTCAGCTGATAATCCCGGGTTAGTTAACCCAAGTTACCAAGTGATAAAGCACCCCTAAGAGCTTATTCATCCAAGTAGATCCCTCACACAGGAACACTACAGACACATATCTTAAGATCAAAACCATTGGTGCCTAGTCTTATTGCTTACTCTTTTTCTTTTGTTTTTCCACTTTCATTATTCTTTTCTCTTTCTCTTATTAGGATCTTGTCATATACTTAGTCTCATGAGTATATTCAAAGCTAAGTATTCAGGCTAGATAGTTGTCATCCCACCTTATGGTTGAACTAACTTAGCTAACTTATGATCATACCACAAACTCATGAATGTACTCCATAGTATGAACTCCACTCTGGTCTTTTGAAAACGTAAACATTCTCTCTTCGTTTGATTTAAAGGGACAATCATAGAAGTAAGTAAAGTAAGGATGCAGTGACATAAAGACTAGTGCACATAGACCTATTCAGAACTTAAAAGACAGAATTTAAAAAAGGGTTCAACTACGAGTAACTACAAATCAAAAGTGCATTCGGACTTCCAACTTTCAACAATTCTGAGTACAATGGAATTAAGTAACAATGCAACCTTCGGGTGATGATTTCTGGTTGCCCTCTCTCTTTGTCATCATCCTAGTTTTTGCTGCCTCGCTTCTTTGGGTGAAGGTGCACCATTTCCTCATAAGATTCCTACAAGGTTACTGGAAGTTATTGTTCCCAAAGCACTTGAGACATAGTTAGCTTGCATGTATGCTTGTGCCTCTTGAACTCAATTTGGTGTGTGAACACCAAACTTAGTTCCTTGCCCAGTACAAAACATTGCATATATGCAGAGAACCTCATATCTTGTTATCAACAAAGCAATGATCACCTATAGTCTAACTACATCTAAGTGGTTTCTCTTGATTGGATGGAGCTAGCAATGTTCTTTTGGAGTGGAGTGTAATTCTAACCAATGTCCTTTGGTGGAACACCAAACTTAGAATTACACTATCACTCTTGCATTGTTCTGGTGTGGAACACCAAACTTAGCTCCTTACAATACAGGGGAAACAACTTGTGATTTTTATTGAAATAAAGATGAAAGTGAAACTACCTGAGGTTGGGTTGCCTCCCAACAGAGCGCTCTTTTATCATCGCTAGCTCGACGAGTCCTTAATTACTTGAGATGGTACTTTACTCTAGGGTTTTCCCCCATGTTGCCCAGATAATGCTTGAGTCTTTGTCCATTCACTGTAAAAGTCCTCTCTGAACCTTTATCCGTGATTTCGATGTGGCCATATGGTGATACTTTTGTAACCATGAAAGGTCCGGACCACCTTGACTTGAGTTTTCCTGGGAACAGCCTTAATTTAGAATTGTAAAGGAGTACTCGCTGCCCCTTTTCGAAACTCCTGGGTGCAAGATGCATGTCATGTTTTCTCTTTGCCTTCTCTTTATACATCTTAGTATTTTCATAGGCTTGTGACCTGAATTCCTCCATCTCTTGCAGCTGCAAGATCCTTTTTGCACTAGCAGCAATGCTGTCAAAATTTAGTACCTTGATAGCCCAGAGAGCTTTGTGTTCCAGCTCCAGTGGTAAATGACAAGCCTTCCCATAGACCAGTTGATATGGAGACATTCCAAGTGGAGTTTTGAATGCTGTTCTGTATGCCCAAAGAGCATCATCCAGCTTCTTCGACCAATCCTTTCTAGATGCACCCACAGTCTTTTCCAGGATGCTCTTCAGCTCTCTGTTGGATATCTCAGTATGCCCACTTGTTTGAGGATGGTAAGGTGTGGCTACTTTGTGTTTTACCCCATATCGTAGGAGAAGAGCTTCTAGTGGTTTGTTACAAAAGTGGCTCCCTCCATCACTGATAAGGGCTCTTGGGACTCCAAACTGGCTAAAGATATTCTTTCTGAGGAAGTTCATGACTACCTTGTTATCATTAGTTGGGGTTGCAATAGCCTCTACCCACTTGGAAACATAATCCACTGCTACCAAGATGTACTTGTTTGCATATGTGGTTGGGAATGGTCCCATGAAATCTATTCCCCACACATCAAACAGTTCCAGTTCCAAGATGAAATTTTGTGGCATGGCGTTTCTTTTGGGCAAGTTTCCAGATCTTTGGCATTCATTGCAGCTTTTTACTAGTTCCTTGGCATCCTTGAAAAGGGTGGGCCAAAAGAATCCGCTTTGTAACACCTTTGCTGCAGTTCTGTCCCCTCCAAAGTGGCCTCCATAACATGAACCGTGGCAATTCCACAGGACTTCTCTTCCTTCTTCTTCCGAAACACATCTTCTAAGGATTCCATCTGAATATTTCTTGAAGAGATATGGCTCATCCCAGACAAAGTATTTTGCATCATTCATGAGCTTCCTTTTTTGATGTTTATTGATCCCTGGGGGTAATGCCCCAGTTGCCTTGAAATTTGCAATATCTGCAAACCATGGTGCTTTGTGAACTGTCATCAACTGCTCATCAAGGAAGAGCTCGTTCACATTTGTATCATTTCCTCCACCTTGATCATGAGGGATTCTGGATAGGTGATCTGCCACCTTGTTCTCCACTCCTTTCTTGTCTCTGATTTTAATATTGAATTCCTGCAACAGTAAGATCCACCTTATTAGTCTTGGCTTTGATTCTTGCTTGGCAAACAAATATTTAAGTGCTGTGTGATCTGTAAAGACAATCACTTTAGCACCAATGAGGTATGATCTAAATTTGTCAAATGCAAAAACTATTGCTAGCAACTCCTTTTCAGTAGTGGTATAATTTCTTTGAGTTTCATTAAGGACTTTGCTAGCATAGTATATCACATGAACTAAGTTATCTTTCCTTTGTCCTAACACTGCCCCAACTACAAAATCAGATGCATCACAATCAATTCAAATGGTAGGTTCCAATCAGGTGGGGAAATGATAGGAGCAGAGGACAACCTCATTTTCAAATGTGCAAATGCTAGCATGCATGTTTCATCAAAGATAAATGGTGTATCAGATACAAGGAGATTGCTTAAGGGCTTGGCTATCTTTGAAAAATCTTTGATGAACCTTCTGTAAAAACCAGCATGCCCTAAAAAACTCCTAATTGCCTTGACATCACTGGTGGAGGTAGTTTTTCAATAAGTTCTACTTTAGCTCTATCAACCTCAATGCCTTGGTGGGAGACCTTGTGACCAAGGACTATTCCTCCTGTCACCATAAAGTGACATTTTCCCCAGTTCAAGACCAAATTGGTCTCTTGGCATCTTTTCAATACCAAGGCGAGGTGATGTAGGCAACTAGGAAAGGAATCTCCGAATACCGAGAAATCATCCATAAAAACTTCAATGAATTTTTCTATCATATCTGAAAAGATAGAAAGCATGCAGCGTTGGAAAGTTGCAGGTGCATTACATAGCCCAAATAGCATGCGCCTATAGGCAAACACTCCATACAGACAAGTAAATGAGGTTTTCTCTTGGTCTCTGGGATCAACCACTATTTGGTTATATCCTGAATAACCGTCGAGAAAATAATAATATGCGTGCCCTGCAAGTCTTTCCAACATCTGATCCATGAATGGAAGGGGAAAATGATCTTTTCGTGTAGCCTCATTGAGTTTTCTGTAGTCTATGCACATCCGCCATCCTATGACGGTCCTTGTAGGTATGAGTTCGTTCTTCTCATTGGGAACCACAGTGATTCCTCCCTTCTTGGGCACAACATGTACGGGGCTAACCCAAGGGCTGTCCGAAATTGGGTATATGACCCCTCCTTGCCAAAGCTTGATAACCTCTTTCTGTACCACTTCCTTCATGATTGGGTTCAGCCTTCTTTGGGATTGAATGGATGGCTTAGCATCATCTTCCAATAGTATTTTATGCATGCATATGGCTGAACTGATTCCCTTCAAGTCAGCAAGGGTCCATCCAATGGCATCCTTGTGCTCCTGCAGCACTTTGAGTAGGTCGTCCTCTTGATCTTGACTGAGAGATGAATTTTTGATCACTGGGTAGTTTTCATTTTCTCCTAGATATGCATATTTGAGAGTGGGTGGCAGTGCTTTGAGTTCAAGTTTGGGTGCTTCTGACTTTTCGTTCCCTTCCTTTGGTGCATCTGGTATATGAGTTTCTGCTGTGGCCACCTCTTCACTTGATTCAGATTCTTCCTCCATCAATCTCTCGTCCTCTTCAAGTTCTTCTTCTTCAAAATTCTCCTGCACTTCATCCTCTAGTGCATCTAACCTCATACATTCCCCCAATTGTTCTGGTGGGTAACTCATGGCCTTGAACACATTGAATGTCATCTTTTCATTGTGTAATCTCAGGGTGAGGTCACCCTTCTGAACATCAATGACAGCTCTAGCAGTGGCCAAGAATGGCCTTCCCAGGATGATGGAGGTCTTGGCGTCCTCCTGCATGTCCAGCACCACAAAATCTGCTAGAAATATGAAATCTCCCACTTTTACCAGCAAATCCTCTATTACCCCATGAGGGAATTTGAACGATCGATCTGCCAGTTGTAGGGCCATTTTTGTTGGTTTAGCCTCCTCAATTTTCATCTTTCTCATCATAGCTACTGACATCAAATTAATGTTGGCCCCTAAGTCACAAAGAGCCTTCTCTACTGTGATTTCCCCTATAATACAAGGGATCTGAAAACTCCCAGGATCCTTCAATTTCTGGGGTAGTTTGTGCTGAATGATAGCACTACACTCTTCGGTTAGTATCATAGTCTCATTATTATTCCAGCTTCTCTTCTTAGTCATTAGTTCCTTCAAAAACTTGGCATAGAGTGGCATTTGTTCTATGGCTTCAGCAAAGGGTATGTTGATTTGTAGTTTCTTGAAGATTTCCAAAAATCTCAAGAACTGGTTGTCATCTTCCTTTTTCTTCAATAGCTGGGGATATGGAGCTCTTGAGATGTTCAGTTGTGGCATCCCTTTTTCTTTCGGCGGACTTGGCGTGGGAGGTTGAACTCCATCTTGCTCTTCTCCCTTTTTATTTGAGCCTTCTTCTTGTGGTTTTTGGGGCAGTTCCTTCAGTTCCTTCCCACTCCTAAGTGTGATAGCTTGACATTCCTCCCTTTCGCTTGAATTGGCATCATTGCAAAGGTTGTGGTTAGGAAGCTGCTTAAATAGATAGCCGATTTGTGTCTCCAATTTCTTGATGGCAGCATTTTGATTCTGCATATTTGACTGCACTTCCTCTCGAAATGCTTTACTGTTTCGAATGTCTTTGCATACTCCTTCAAGTAAGGTTTCAATATTAGAGAGCTTGTCATCAATTGAAGGGTGATTCGGAGCAGATGTGCTGTTTTGGTTTTGATAGGCATGTGGAGAAGTGTTGTTGTGGGGGTGTTGAGATGTCCTCTGTGTGAATTGTTGGTGAGCTGCATTGTTGTTGGAGTTGTAACATCTCTGGTCTTGGTTTTGATCTTGCTGACTTCCCCACCCAAAGTTTGGGTGGTTTCTCCATCCAGGGTTGTAGGTCTTGGAGTATGGATCATAGTTTTGCCTTGGTGAATTCCCAATGTAGTTGGCTTGCTCCTGACTACCCTCTGCTTCTTCATTCACTCCTTCTTGGGTTGTTGATGAAGTGGAGATTGCTGCTACTTGGTTCCTCTCCATCTTCTTGGTGAGGTCATCCAGTTGCTGGGTAATGAGCTTGTTTTGGGCCAACAGAGCATCTACATTGTTTAGCTCCATTACTCCTCTTGTGTTCCCTCTTTCGGAAGCATAGAAGTAGTCATTCTCTGCTACTGTTTCAATAACATCTATGGCTTCCTCAATAGTCTTCTTCTTGTTCAAAGATCCTCCGGATGAATGGTCTACGGCCTTCTTTGACTCATAAGAGAGCCCTTCATAGAAAATGTGCAGTTGCACCCATTCGTTGAACATGTCAGGTGGACACCTCCTTGTTAAGTCCTTGAACCTCTCCCATGCTTCATATAGAGTCTCACCATCTTGTTGCCTGAAAGTTTGAACCTCAGCTCTCAGCCTATTGATTCGTTGAGGAGGGTAAAATCTTGCTAAGAATTTGTTCACCACATCCTCCCAAGTTGTCAAGCTCTCCTTTGGGAAAGACTTCAGCCATTTGGCTGCTTTATCCTTAAGTGAGAATGGAAACAAGAGTAGTCTATAGGTGTCAGGATGAACACCATTAGACTTCACTGTGTCACATATCCTCAGGAAGGTGGTTAGATGTTGATTGGGGTCTTCTTGAACACCTCCTCCAAACGAACAGTTGTTCTGAACAAGGGTGATGAGCTGTGGTTTAAGTTCAAAGTTGTTGGCATGGATTGTTGGCTTTTGGATGCTACTTCTACAATTGCCTGGGTTTGGATTGATGTAAGAGCCCAAAAGTCTTCTATCCTCACCAGCATGATTTGCTCTACCTCCTCCCCCATGGTTGTGATCCTCTTCTTCATGATGGTTTTCCATGTTGTCTTCCATGTTTGGTTCAAAGAATTCCTCCTTTTCCTCAGCACCAACCACTTTCTTTCCTCTTGCCTCCCTCCTTAATCTAAGGAAGGTCCTCTCATGTTCAGAATCGAAGGAAGTTGAAGCCCCGCTTCTTCTCCCTGTCATACAACCATCAAGTGCAAGCAAGAAAAGATAGGTGCAGAAAGTATTTTTTTGTCAAAATTACTGTTAGTTGTGGGTGATGCAATATATCAAACAGTTAGTGGGTTAGCAAACAGAATTGAAAATAACAAAGAAAAACAAAAGAGTAGATAGGAAAGGGAAGAAGTTTAACTAAAACAGAAAGTAAATCACTCAAACAGAAAATGAAATTCACAAAATAAAAATGCTCAATCTAGTGATCTTCCAATTTAATCATTATTGATGCACAATCAATCCCCAGCAACGGCGCGATAAACTTGATGCGGGTGGAAACTGTCTCTCAACAAATTTCCTTCGGCAAGTGTACCGAATTTGTCGTCAAGTAAAAACTCACAATAGAGTGAGGTCGAATCCCACAGGGATTGATTGATCAAGCAACTTTAATTAGAAGAATGTTCTAGTTGAGCGAATCCAGAATTTGGGTTGAGAGTTGCAGAAAATAAAATGGCGGGAATGTAAATAACAGAAAAGTAAATGCTAAAATTAAAGGACTGGAAGTAAATGACTGAAAGTAAATTGCAGAATTGTAAATGGGAATGGGGGATTTGCTCATAAAAGTAAATGGCAGAAATTAAAGAGAATGGGTAAGATCAGAGATGGGGAGTTCATTGGGCTTAGGAGATATTGCAATCCTACGGATCAAGTTCATTTTCATCTCTTCCTCAATCAATGCACTCATTGATCTCCTTGGCAATCTTAATTGATTGAATTACAAATTCAATCTCTCAAATCTTGATCAATAGCCAATTCCTTGGTCAATTGCTCATGAGAAGAGATGAAATATGGTCACTGATTATACCACATGCATTTCCCAAATCAAGTATTGAGAGGGTTATAGTCACATACCCATCCAAACCCAATTTGGTCCAGCATGAGAAAGCATTTCTAGCTTGATCTCTTCATTCCTCTTTCAAGGTTCAAAAGAGATCTAAGTTTGAATAGCTTCTTTTCCAAGATAACTACCCAATTGGATGAAGATCGAAAGCTTTCAAGTAAAATCAAGAGAAAAGATAGAAGAAGAATAATGAAAATTAGTATTGATCCATCAAATTACAACAGAGCTCCCTAACCCAATGAAAGGGATTTAGTTGTTCATAGCTCTAGAAAATGAAAACAAAGATGGAGAATACATCATAAAACTAGAAAATGCAGAGAAGGTAAAATACAGAGAGTAGTTCTTTTTTCCAACTTTTTGAACCCCCTCAACAATTCAAAGCTACTCCTATATATACTACTTTTCTCAGCTTCTGGTTGGCTCTTCAAGTCTTGGGCCTTTGGATCTTGAGTTTGAAGCAGTTCTCTTCTTTATTTGGGCTTGGCTTTACTTGCAGAGAGAAAGTGTGAAGTGGGCAGAGACTTTAGCTCAAGACGTTAGGGGTGTTAACGTTTAGTGAAAATATGAGTTCGAGAACGTTAGTGACAATCAACTTTCTCACTAATGTTCCTAAGTAAAAGCCACGTTAACTTCAACGTTAGTGGCACAAATGTTGCCACTAACGTTGCCTCTAAGTCCTTCACACACGTTATTGAGACTTAACATTCCCAATAACTTTGAAAAGCCACCTTTGTTCCCACGTTAGAGCCCACGTTAACTTAGTTAACGTGGCTCTTTAACGTGGGCTTGCCATCCTTTGAGAACGTTAGTGCCACTCAACATTGTCACTAACGTTCCAAGGTGCCCCTATGTCTCACGTTAGAGTCCACGTTAACTAGGTTAACGTGGCTTCTAACGTGGCCATGCTTAGCCATCCCCAACGTTAGTGACAATGTTGAATGTCACTAACGTTGGCATTTCTTTCACTCATCAATGTTAGCTTCCACGTTGACTGAGTTAACGTGGCTCCTTGGGGGTTATGTGGTTGCTTCCAATGTTAGTGACAATGTTGGGTGTCACTAACGTTGTCGACCATTCTTGCTTCTTACGTTAGCTCCCACGTTAACCAAGTTAACGTGGGAGTTAACGTGGTATGTTTCTCCTTAGGCCAACATTAGTGACAATGTTGAATGTCACTAACGTTGGCGTTTCTTCCCCCTTTTAACGTTAGAGGCCACGTTAACTAAGTTAACGTGGACTCTAACGTGGCCACTTGTGAGCATTTGCCAACGTTAGTGATAATGTTAAGTGTCACTAACGTTGGCTCAACTTCCCCTCTCCCATTAGAGTTCATGTTAACTTTGTTAACGTGACTCTTAACGTGGTCAATGATGGCTTTGAGAGCGTTATTGGCAATCACTTTTCTCATTAACTTTGCAAGTTACCTCCTATTCCTTGCTTCCTTTGGTCCTGAAATCAAGCAATAGAGTGCATCAAAGTTCTAGTACAAGTCATGGGTAATGCAGCATACAATTTTCACTAAACTCATGCAAAATCCTCATGAAATAATGTAAAATGCACAACGTATGCTTGAATCGAGGTGTAAGTGAATATCTACCCAAAACTAGCTTATTTCCTAAGAGAATGCATGAAACTAACCTAAAAACAGTAAAGAAAAGGTCAGTGAAACTGGCCAAGATGCCCTGGCATCAACTATCTTAAGGGAGTTCTAATTCTAAACAAACATCGCTATCCCACAGCCTTCACCAACCTATCCTCCATGCGATCCCATTGCCACCGCCTTCCAAACCTCCTCAATCCCAGCAGAAAGCACAATTAATAACAATGCAAGTAATTCACAAGTAACAACATACAAGGCAATTAGATCAAGTAAGCAAATAGACATGTTATTCAATTAGGCATACAATTAAGAGTCGGCAAAGAAAACAAACATATAGGAAATGCATATGATGAATACCTGCCCTACTGGCTGTGATATCACATTGTCGGTTCAACTGCCAACCCGACACATCTCCTTGGAGACGTCGCCCTTCCGATTACTCATATGGGAACCCTCGAGATATAGTGCCCGGATCACTGTCCAGGTACCGGCGCTTGTACGCTCTATAGGTCCGAAGGGATGCGAGCGGGATACACTTGCCACAGACCTCACATCTCAACGCAAGCGGGACGAACCACCGCCCTTACGCCACTGCCACTACCTCGACAGGTGGGATCCAACCGCTGTCCCTGCCGGGCGCATAGCGTCTCATATTCTCAGTGAAAACAATATTTCAGTGATTTTCGAAAAACATTTTCAGTATACAGAGATCCATCGTCTCAATCCGAGTCCTCGACTCGTCTCAACCACTGTCTCTTTCATAACTCAATTTCCAAGGTCAAAAGTTCATCATTCCTTATCTCATATATCACTCATCCTCCACCCAACGTCAAATCATTTCTCAGCATGCCAGAATTCTAAGCCTCCATTTTCTAATTTATTATAAAACCAAGTTCTAGAAACCTTAAGTTACATCCCATGTTTCAATACTCAAAATTAAGCCCATAAGTTTTAACATGATATTTTAGAAGCTTACAACCATGTTGGGAAGGTAGAATAGTTGAAAACAAATAAATTTTTGAGAAATAGGACGTGTGTGGCTGCACAAGGGTTTGTGCATGCGCACACTCCTGAGAGTTTTGAAATGCGTGCGTACACACAGGGGTGTGCGTATGCACAGGTGTAAATTTTACAAGGATCTGTGCACTCGCACAACCTGTGCCAGCGCCCCTAACAGACTGACCTTTTCGATGTGTGCGTCCATACAAACCTGTGCGTCTGCACAGGTTGAAGTTTTTCCTTGGATATGCGTGCGCACAAGCTGTGCTGGTGCTGCGAATAGAACGCACTTCCTTGCCTGTGCGTGCGCACAGGTGTGTGCGTGCGCACAGGTGTGTGCGTCTGCACAAGTCGAAATACTTGTAGGGGTGTGCGTCCGCACGAGAGTGTGCGCCCGCACATATCAGCAAATATTGAAATTCTGCAACTTTGCAGAATTTCAGATTTTTAACACCAACTTTGAAGGATCATAACTTCCTCTACAAAGTTTCAATTTTTACAAATTTTATATCAATTTAAAGAGTTTTCAAGGATCTTTAATTATAAACAAATTTCAATCAATTTTGAAAATAGAGGCAAAAGTTATGATCGAGCAAAGTTCACCAAAAACTCAATTTTGCCAAACTTTACAACTTACACAATTTCTTACCATACACATCCCAAACCATACCATACCATCCAAAACTCCATTTTTCATCAAAATGTACCTATTGTATCATAATACACCAACCTTATCACATTCTCCTTCTCATTTTATTACTTTCAATTCCAACATCAACCATATAATACTTATGATCAAAATCACCATCACACTCACCTTTTCATAAGTCATCATACTACAATTATCATAAGGAACCAACTTCCAATCCATATATTCATTCAATATCAACATATCATTAAAATTCATCACAATCAACCCAACAATCATCAATTCATCATCATATAACACACCATCCATCATTTCAGTTCAACCTATCTTATTGGTCACTAGCCTATGTGTCCATGAATATTATATACTACATAGAGGAAACCAAAACTATACTTTGGCCGATTCCCCTTTATGCACCCAAATTCCAACTTAGCACAAACAAGCTTCCAACCACAATCCAAGCTTTCAAATCCACTCCAATAAGCACAATTAAGTTCCAAGAGCTCCTAAAGCCACAATAATCAAACTATATACATATAAATCACCTCAAATCAACCTAGGGTTCCAATCATACATAAATTCACAAAGGTTTAGTGGCCCTTACCTTCTTCAACAGATTTACTAGCAAGAATCCAAGGCTAAGTAAGGATTAGAGCAAACCTAAACACCAAGAATCACAAAAACTCATTTAGGCACAAACCCTAAGTACCCAAAATTTTCAAGAGAGAAACTGGGAAGATTTCGTGATTACCTTGAAGGTTTCTTGGGTGGGTTTTGTAGAGCTCTTCACAAGAAACGCGTAGCCGTAAACGGCACGGCGATCGGAGCTCTCTAGCTCAAGATATGAGCTTTGGAAGTTGACAATGAATAGTAACCATTGGGTTTCTCCCTTCTCTTTTCAGCATGTATGAGTGTGTTTGTTCGTGTGTTATGCTGAAATGGGTTCATTAATGAACCTTTTATATGTTGGGCTTGGGCCCAACTTGGAAAAACTATAAATCCTCAAATTTTCACTCTAACTTTTCGAAGTCTAATTTGGGCAATATTAATTACTTAATTAACCGGTTGATTAGTTGCGGTTCTTACACACTTAGCGCGAATGCTACGTTCTTCTCTAGAGCGCTGAAGGCGACATGTACGCGTGGGTAACGCGTACGTGTCACAAGTGTAAATGCTGAAGGTCACGTGTACGCGTGGGTGACGCGTGCGTGTGGGTGTAAATGCACTCTGCTCTCCAAAAGAACGCTACGCTCTCCTGGAAGCAAAATTCTGATTTAATTAACTTCACTGCAAGTCCATTTAAACTTCAAGCAAGCAGAGCCCATTAACATCACTTAATCAAAGGCACAAAAAGCATCTAGAATAGGAATTTTCATTTAATTGTAATTTGTTTTCAATTTCATTTCAATTTGTAATTTAGGAAAGCCTATATAAAGGCTTTAGTTTCATATTTGAAAAAGGAAGGTTCAGTCAGTACAGTAGGAGTAGAGGCTGGAGGATTAGAGACTCCAGAGCTCTCTTGGAGGATTAGAGACTCTAGAGAGCTTAGCTTAGGATTTTATTTTGATACACTTTTTCTTTTCTGCACTTTTACATTTCAGTTGTATTGAATTCAGTTTAGCTTATGCAATTTCAATTTCTTACACTTCTCTTCTGCAATTTTCCTTTCTGCCAAGTTTACATTTCCATTCCTATTGAGCTTGATTTACTTTCATGCAATTTATATTTCCTGCAAGTGTTCTTAGAGCAATGATAAATTGAACCCCACTTAATTAGGGGAGGAGCTCTATTACAGTTCACATGATTGAGTGAACTTCTTCTTTTTCTCAATCCGGTTGGGTAGCTATAGGATATCCTCTGTTTTGCTTGAGATTCATTCACTCTGGAAGGGGGTTCGAATCTATTGAATGCTTGTGTGAGCCTCAAAAGGGAAATCATAGGCATTAGAATTGGGACTCTATCCTTCACAATTCTCTTGACCAACACTATTCGGGAGGAACTGAGGTCTTGAGAATTTGTGTGGCTTATGGATAAGAGAACATGCTTAACCTCTTCTCATGACAATTGAATCAAGGAATCGGCAAGATTGATTGTGATTAGAGAGATTGGGTTGCCAAGGAATTGGGATCCAATCAATTACAATCTGCCATATATATACTCATATGATTGAGAAAGAAGTTGAGACCCATTTGATTCATGGTGGATTATGATATCTCCAATCCCTAATGAATCTATCTTTCTGTTGTTCTTCATTTTTGTTGCCTTGAGTTTCATTTAATTGCTTTGAGTTCACTGCTTCCTTTAATTTCCTAGCACACAATTCCCATTTACATTTCCAGTAATTTACTTTTCATGCAATTTAAGTTTCTTGCCATTTAAGTTTCTGTCAATTTACATTCAACAATTTACAATTCTTGCAATTTACATTCTGTTTGTTTAATTTCACTCAATTCATAAATTTTAGCTTAACTAGACATATCACCTCACTAAAGTTGCTTGATCCATCAATCATCATGTGGTCGACCTCACTCCAAATGAGTTTTATTACTTGATGTGACTCGGTATACTTACTAGTTAGTTCATACATGTGAAATCTAATTTTTGCGTATCAACACTTAACTGGGTGAACCCTTTCGGATTGTGATTCAGCTTTGCTAGAATCCCCAGATAGAGGTGTCCAGAGTTTTTAAGCACACTCTTTTTTGCTTTGGATCACGACTTTAACTGCTCAGTCTCAAGATTTTTACTTGACACCTTCACACCACAAGCATATAGTTAGGGACACTATTGCTTTGGAGTGCTTAGGCTAAGATTTTGTTTCTTTTAGGCCCTCATAACCATTGATGCTCAAAGCCTTGGATCCTTTTACCCTTGCCTTTTGCTTTAAAGGGTTATTGGCTTTTTGCTCTTGCCTTTTGGTTTAAAGAGGTATTGGCTTTTTCTGCATTTTATTTCTTTTTCTGCTTTTTTTTTGCATATTTTTTTTCGCATAAATTGCTATTTTTGCTGCTTTTTCTTGCTTCTTGAATCAATTTCTTTTGATTTTTCAGATCACCAATAATACTTGTCCTTTTTTATCATTCTTTCAAGACCAACATTCTTTAACTCCAATTTCAAATATGCACTGTTCATTCATAAATTCAGAAAATAAAAGCAATGCCACCACATCAAGATAATTGAACTATTCTTAAGATAAACTTGAAATTCATGAATCTTAATTTTCTTTTACAAATAAAATTTTCTTTTAAGCAAGATGAGAGTTATATGGAACATTTGATAACTTTAGGACATAGATAGAAATGATCATGCAATAAGAACACGAGAACAGACAATAAAACATAATGAAAAACAGAAAAATGACATAAAGCAAGGGTTGATGGAACGGGACCACCTTAATGATGGCGACTACCACTTTCTCTAGAGAATCCAATAGAGCGCTTGATGTCTTCAATGTCACGCCTTGTCTCTATTGTTCTTCCCTCACAGCTCTTTAATCTTCTATAATTTCTATGAGGATGGTGGAATGCTCCTGATGCTCCATCCTCAGCTGATTCATGTTAGAGCTTAATTCTCCTACAGAAGTATGCCATTGATTCCAATAGCTTTGAGGAGAAAAATACATCCCTTAAGGCATCCCAGAGATCTCATGTTGAGGCAGCTCCACATGCTCATGTTGCGGTTCATGTGCCAACTCTCTAGTATGCTCCATCCTTCTTTTAGTGATAGGCTTGTCCTCCTAAATTGGAGTGTCACCTTCTATGACAATTCCAGCTGAATTGTATAGGTGACAGATAAGATGAAAGAAAGCAAACCTTGCTTGGATAGGGGGCTTATCCGCCACTTTGTACAACTCTCGAGGTATCACCTCATGTACTTCCACCTCCTCTCCGAACATGATTGATAAACCACTATTTTATGGTTTATATTGTGTTTAATTGTGTGGTTTTGTCATGATCCTTGCCCACTTATTCATCAATTTAGCATGCATTTAGATTTCCTTCCTAAATTCAGTACATGTTTGAAAATTGCTTCCTAGAGACTTTAATTAATTACTTTTAATTCTCCTTTATTCCATTCAATGTCGTGATCTGTGTGTCAAGTGTTTCAGGCCTTATAGGGCATGAATGAGATGGAGATTGGAGAGGAAGCTAGCAAAAATAGAAGGAACACAAGAATTTGAGGAGATAACCAGTGAGAAGTGACGCGGTCGCATGGCTCACGCGACCGCGCGAAGGAGCGCAAATCGCAGCGACGCGGCCGCATGGCTTGCGCGGCCGCGCGGATTGGAAAGCGCAAGCGACGCGTCCGCATGGATGACGCGATCGCGTGACATGTGCGATCTGCATAATCTGCAGAATTCGATGGGGGCGATTTATTTCGGCCCAGTTTTTGGCCCGGAACAGCAGACTAGAGTCAGAGAATATGCAAAAACAAGAGACATTCATTCAGTAGTTTTAGATCTAGTTTTTTCACTATCTTAGGTTTTTCTCTCTAGTTTTTAGGATTTTAATTTTCAATTGATCTTAGCATTGGAACATTGAGAAGAGTTATTTCCTCATCAAGACTTCATCACTCTAGTTTGTTCTCTTATCTTGGTTTTATTCTTCCATGTTCTTTGTTATGTTCAATTTTGTCATTCAGATACTTTTATGATTAATTAATGCAAGGATTATTTCTCTTTAATTTAATTTCAATTCCAATAATCATGTCTTCTTTTAATTCCCTTTTATGTGCCATGGATTCTTTATTTACAATGCGTGAGTAGTTTCATTACTTGATAGGGAGTTGATTAAAAGGAATTCTTGAGTTGGAAGGATTGAAGGAGAAATTTATAGTTGGGTTAAATGTTGGATTGCTATCCTGCCACCAACGCCAATCCCTTTGAACTAAGTGGGTTGTAACTCGTGAATAGATCTGGCAGTCCAACTTGTTTGACTTTCCCTTACCTAGTAAAGGATAACCAAACAGAGTAACCGTTAATTATAAATCAATCTTCAAAATCACTCCATCAATGATAGAGATTCTAACTAATCAATTCCTAGTCAAGGCTTTTATTTATATTATTTAAAATTCATCAATTTAAATCCCAATTTACTTAGCTCAACTTCTTGGAACATCTGATTAATAAAACAGCACACTTTTCTGCAACTCGTAATTTTAATTTAAACTCTCTGTGACATATTTCTAAATTGATAGGCAGATTTTCGGTGAGTTAAGAACTATACTTGCAACGTAACCATTTTGATAAATTTTTAATTCACCAGCTTCTGCTTCCCATCAATTTTTGGTGCCATTGCCGGGGAGTTGCAATAGAGTGCTAATTTTATTAATTAGAATTTATTTATTTGAATTTTATTTAATTTAGCTACTATGAGCTGCACGTTTCTTCCGTCAAATGACGCGTTCACTTCCTGATCCGTGCTTGCTAATATTCGATCCTGAAATTGAAAGGACTATTTCACGAATAAGGCGAGAACAACGTAGGTTAGCCCACTCTGAGGGCGGATCTGAAAGTGAATCTGAGGAAGAAACCAGCCCCCGTTCTACTGATTCGGTTGTTTTACGTGCAGAAAACATGGCAGCTAGAAGAGTTACCATTCAGGAGGAAGGAGCTCCTGATTTTACAATGCAACTGTTTCACGCGCATCATCCAGCGGTAGCTACAGATTTTGAGATAAAGACCGCACTGCTAAATTTGATGCCCAAGTTTCATGGCCTACCTGCTCAAGAGCCTATCAAGCACTTGAGAGATTTCCAAGCAGCCTGTTCTACTGTCAGGCGTGATGGCACTGATGAAACTTCAATTCTGCTGAAAGCTTTTCCGTTCTCACTTGAGGGAAAAGCAAGAGAGTGGTACTACACTCAACCTCTAGCAAATGTATCCAACTGGGATACACTCAGAAAGGAGTTTCTGGAGAAATTCTTTCCATCTGAAGTTACTGATAAACTGAGGAAGGATATCTCTACAATTGTTCAGGATGATAATGAGACTCTCTTTGAATATTGGGAGCGCTTCAATAATCTTCTGGAAGCATTCCCCCACCACATGATTGACAAGATCATGCTACTCAGCTATATCACACAAGGTATGAGGCCCCAAGACAAGACCACATTAGAAAGTGCCAACAATGGGTCTATGAAGAAGTACAAGACCACTGATGAAGCAAGGTCGTTCAAAAGCCATTGTAGAAGTATCTTCTGGCATAGAGACTGCTGCTCTAAATCGAAGCATCTGTGAGATGACCAACCTGCTGAAGCAAATGCAGTTGAATCAACAAGCTCAGTAAACTCAACCGCAGCAAAACCAACAACTAGTTCCACAAAAAATTTGCGGAATTTGTGCTGATTACAACCATTACACTGATGAATGCCCGCAGCTCCAACAAGAAGACAACATGGTGGCATCCACTCACAACTTCTATGACCGCCTCAACCAAGGGTACAATCAAAGTGGAAATAATAACCATGGATGGCAGGACAATTCAAACCAAAATTGGAGAGACAACAATAATAGGGGAGGCAGAGATAATCAGGGAAATCAGAGGTGGAATAATAACAACAACAGGCAGCAAAATCAACCTTACCGAGCACCTCACCTAAGGCAAAACCAAGGACCACCGAACAATTAGCAGCAAACCTCTCAGTTTACTCATTCTTCTGTATCTTCTAATGAAGATTTATTACAAGCTTTTGAGAAAAGACAACTGGCCATGGAAAATACCATCGTGAACAATATTAACGCCAGTCTGAATGGTTTCACCTCTACTCTACAAGCTTTATTGACACAACTTGGTTCAGCACAAAATTCCAGTAACCAACCTTCAAGCACCATTGGAATCCCCACTCAACCATTACCCAATCCGAAGGGAGGCATTAATGCCATCACCCTGAGGTCTGGAACCACACTGCAGGAGAGGAATCAGGAGGAACCAAGCTCACCAGAATACGCCTCAGCTGAAGAGGTGGTAGAAATCGAAGATGTTGAAGAGGAAGAGGATATACAGGACATGGCTGAAGAAGAGATAGCTCAACCACAGGAAGAAGCACCAAAAGGCACAGGCACCACAGAAAACACCACCCCCATTCCATTTCCACAACTTGCAAGGAAGCCCAGGAAGCAGCTGGAACCTAATCTTAAAATGGTAGAAATATTCAAAAAGGTTGAGGTAACTGTTCCCCTTTTTGATGTCATTCAGCAGGTACCTAAATATGCAAAGTTTCTAAAAGACTTATGTATCCATAAAGACAAAATTAATGAATTAGAAACTATTCCTTTAGGTAGTTCTATATCTGCTTTAATGGGAGGATTACCTGAAAAATGTAGTGATCCAGGTCCTTGCATAGTTAGTTGTACTATTGGTGGTGTAGTAATTTATGATTGCATGTGTGATTTAGGAGCATGTGTCAGTATAATGCCTTTGTCTATATATGATGTTTTAAGGCTCCCTCCCTTAAAAAGGTCGGCAGCTCGTTTTGTGTTAGCAGATAAAAGCATTATCACAGTGGCTGGAGTTGTTGAAGATGTTTTGGTGAACATTAAAGGGCTCACATTTCCCACTGATTTTTACATCTTAGAGATGCCCCATAATGATTCAGATAAGCCATCATCCATCTTACTTGGAAGACCATTCCTGAAGACATCAAAATTCAAATTAGATGCCTTTTCAGGAACATACTCCTTTGAAATAGATGGCCGCATAGTAATCTTCAATCTGAATGGAGTCATTGACAACCCCCTAGAAGATCGTTCTATCTTACAGTGTGATGTCATAGACGAGAGTGTGGCTGAAGTTCAAAAAGAAGAGTTTGAAGAGAGGCACACTGGACAAGGTCCAAGTGTGGGGACCCTCTTAACTGACAATGAGGACACTTCGCCATTTTCGCAAGCCCTAGATAATTCAGAGCCTACCCATGATCAAAAGTTGGAATTGAAACCTCTCCCTCCACATCTCAAATATGCTTACCTTGAGGATGAGCAGAAGCTTCCGGTTATTATTGCAAGAGAACTGACTTCTCAACAAGAAGAGCAGTTACTTGATGTGCTGAGGAAGCATAAGAAAGCAATTGGGTGGAGTTTGGCAGACATAGTGGGAATTGACCCTCAAGTATGCGAGCACAGAATATTTTTAGAAGAGGGAGCAAGACCTGTCCGTCAACCCCAGAGAATATTGAATCCCACCATCTTGGAAGTTGTCAAAAAGGAAGTGACCAGACTATTGGAGGCTGGTATCATATATCCCATTTCAGACAGTGAATGGGTAAGCCCAGTACAAGTGGTGCCCAAAAAGTCCAGAGTCACTACCGTGAAGAATGAGCATGGAGAGCTCATAGCAACTAGAGTTCAGAATGCTTGGAGAGTCTGCATTGATTACAGGCATCTTAACCAAGCTACCCGTAAGGATCACTACCCACTTCTATTCATTGATCAAATGCTGGATCGCCTGTCAGGTAAATCACATTATTGCTTTTTAGATGGTTACACAGGTTATTTCCAGATTCATATAGCTCCTGAGGATCAGGAAAAGACTACTTTTACATGTCCTTTTGGGACTTATGCTTATAAGAGAATGCCCTTTGGCTTGTGCAATGCACCAGCTACTTTCCAAAGGTGCATGATAAGTCTTTTCTCTGATCTTATTGAGGACTGTATGGAAGTTTTTATGGACGATTTTAGCGTTTATGGTGATTCTTTTAACCTTTGCTTAGATGGATTATCCAGAGTATTAGATAGATGTGTTGATACAAACCTTGTATTGAATTTCGAAAAATGCCACTTTATTGTAAAGCAAGGGATTGTATTAGGACATGTGGTATCTAATAATGGCATTTCTATAGACCCAGCAAAGGTGAATGTTATTTCTAGTTTACCTTACCCCTCTTCTGTGAGGGAAGTCCGTTCGTTCCTTGGCCATGCAGGTTTCTACAGGAGATTTATTAAGGACTTTAGTAAGGTGGCACTTCCCTTATCCAGATTACTGCAGAAGGACATTGAGTTCGAGTTCAGTGAAGATTGCAAACAAGCATTTGATAAGCTGAAGACTGCTCTAACTCAAGCCCCAATTGTGAGAGGACCTGACTGGAGCCAGCCGTTTGAAATCATGTGCGATGCTTCCAACCATGCAGTAGGAGCAGCGCTGGCTCAGCATGAAGGTAAGGATCCTTTTGTTATTGCCTATGCGTCTTTGACTTTAGACACTGCCCAGTCCAATTATACTACTACTGAGAAAGAGCTACTTGCTATTGTTTTCGCTCTGGATAAATTCCGAGCTTATTTACTTGGTACTAGAGTAGTAGTGTATTCGGACCATGCAACTCTAAAGTATTTATTAGCTAAAAAGGAATCCAAACCAAGACTTACACGTTGGATACTACTGTTACAAGAATTTGATTTAGAAATAAAGGATAGGAGTGGTAATCAAAATTTAGTAGCGGACCACTTGAGTCGCCTTGAACATATTAAGGATGATTCTACTCCTATAGATGATAATTTTCCTTTTGACAACCTGCAAGCAGTATCTGAGTTAGTCCCTTGGTACGCACCAGTTGCTAATTATTTAGTTAGCCGCACATTTCCTCCACATTTCTCTAAACATCAAAGAGACAAGCTGAAAAGCGAGTCTAAATATTACATATGGGATGACCCATATTTATGGAGATGTGGCGCTGACCAGATAATTAGACGATGTGTACCTCAATCAGAATTCCAGTCCATTTTAGAGGCCTGTCACTCATCTGAGAGTGGAGGACACTTTGGCCCTCAAAGAAGAGCTAGAAAGATCCTAGACTGCGGATTCTGGTGGCCTACTCTTTTTAGAGATGCTGCTGAGTTTTGTAAATCTTGTCACCCATGCCAGAAATTTGGTAACATATCCAAGAGGGATGAGATGCCTCAACAATATATGCTTTTCTATGAAATTTTTGATGTCTGGGGCATTGACTTCATGGGTCCATTTCCAAATTTTAGTGGATATTTTTATATTTTGTTAGCTGTGGATTATGTTTCCAAATGGGTGGAAGCAATTCCCACCCGCACTGATGATGCTAACACTGTTGTTTCCTTTGTGAGAAACCATATCATATGCCGCTTTGGATCACCACGAGCGATCGTGAGCGATCAAGGCACCCATTTTTGTAATAGGAGACTAACAGGATTGATGAAGAAGCATGGGATAATCCATAAAGTTGCCACAGCTTACCATCTCCAAACTAATGGGCAAGCCGAGGTGTCAAACAGAGAAATTAAGCGTATCCTACAGAAGATAGTGAAGCCTCATAGAAAAGATTGGAGCACCAGACTACAAGATGCACTGTGGGCATATAGAACAGCATACAAGACACCCATTGGGATGAGTCCCTTTCGCTTAGTTTATGGAAAAGTGATGGTATTTTTGTGGAAAACTGAATTTTCCAAAACACCTAAAACTCACCGGCAAGTGTACCGGGTCGTATCAAGTAGTAAAACTCACTTAGAGTGAGGTCGATCCCACAGGGATTGATGGATTAAGCAACTTTAGTGGGTGATTAGTTTAGTCAAGCTAACATTTAAGTGAAATTGGGTGAAACTTGCAGCAACAGAATATAAATGACAAGGAGTTATAAATTACAGAAAGTAAATGAGCAAAAAAAACTTAAAGAGCAAGAAATGTAAATTGCAAGAATCTTAAATGACAAGAAATGTAAATTGCATGAAATAACAAGGGGAGTGGGTGCTGGGAAATTAAAGGAAGTAGTAAGCAGAACTTAGAACAATTGCAGAAAAATTAACTTGCATGAAAAGTAAAATAGAAGCAATAATTCAAGCAACTGGAAATCTAAATTGCAAGAAGATTAAAAGGGACTGGGTGCTGGGAGCAATATAAATAGCGAGACAAAATTTTAGTGAATAAGAACTTAGAGCAAATGTAGGAACTGTAAATTGGAAGCAATGCAACAGAAAGTAAAAATGCTTGAAGAATGAAAACAGGAAAGCAATGCTTAATTTGTAGCAAATTAAAAGGATGTTGAAGATCTCAGGAGTGGAAGAGACTAGAAAACAAGTCTAGATCTCAAGTCCTTCCTTGATCCAACAAGAGAATAATTGCAGAAAAGTAAAAGAACAGATTGTAGAAGAAGAAGATTTAAAACAGCAGATGAAATTTGAATTATGCAGTAAAAGAACAAGAGAGAATTCAAGGTGAGATTGAAATAGAATTTCTTCAATTCTCCACCCAAAATTCAAAACAACAATGAAAACTAAAGAGAGAGTTCTCAAATGGAGCCAGCCCCTATACCCTCCAATGGAGCTCTCCTCCCGTCTCCCACAAAGATGAAAATGATGCCTTTATATAGGCTTTATAAAATGAAAATGAAAAATGAAATGAAAAACAAATTACAATTAAATGAAATTCCTAATTTATCTAATCCTTGTGCCATTGAGTGATGATGTGGGCTTTTCTTGCTTTGGAGTTGAGGAGAAATGGGTTTGGTTGGCCTTGATTCAATTTGGAGAAGAATTGAATTAAAGAGAATTTTAATTGAATTTTGGCCCATGTGAAAATTGCTTGGGGAAGGTATCAGAGGAAAGCTCAGCTCACAAAGTGAGCTGAGCATTGGTGCCTTGGTGCCAAATTTGTTGCGCGTCTTGTGCTCCTGGACCGTGTCAAGCATGCTTGTGCCCATGGGTAGCGCTCTGCTCACTTTTGTGAGCTGAGCCCAATATGAGGCCAAGAAACAAGGAAAGGAAAGACCAAGCTCAGCTCACAAAGTGAGCATTATCAAGAGCACAACACTCTTTAAGTGAGCGCTACTTTGCCTTGGAGTGAGGTTCCAGCTTCGAGCCTTGGTGGAAGCATTTGCTGATTTTTTTGCTTGTTTTTGGCCCTTAAAGATGCATTTCATTCGTGCCTCTATTTCATGCCAAATATAGGTTGCCATACATCGTTGGAAAGCTCTGAATGTCAGCTTTCCAACGCAACTAGAAGCACATCAATCGGACATCTGTAGCTCAAGTTATAGCCCTTGGAAGGAGGCATGGTCATGCTGTGAGAGCCCAGATTTTAACTTAGCCAAAATTTTGCTTTCCAAGCTCATTTTGCACTCTTGTAGCGCTCAGCTCTCCAAGTGAGCTGAGCTTTGTGCTGATTGCCTATTTTCCTTTTATTTGGTCATGGGCCATGCTTTTAAAAGCGTGGCCTAAGGCTCCAAAGTGTACTCCAACTTCAAAGTGTTCCCCAAAGTTCTTTTTTTTCCTTTTTAGCTTATTTTGTGCTTCTTTGCTTCTCTTTCTTCTTATTTCCTACATGATTTATAAAATTAAAAGATCAAAGAAATATACCAATTAAGTACAAAAGCATCTAATATTTAAGCACAAATCATTAATTTCTTGTATGAAAAAGCATAGAAAAACATGACATGGTGACATGTCATCAAAAAGCTTGCCATCTTCCAGTTGAAATCGAACACAGAGCCTTCTGGGCAGTTAAAGAGTGCAACATGAAAATTGAGAAAGCTGGAACTGAAAGAAAGTTGCAACTACAGGAACTGGAGAACCTTCGCCTAGAAGCTTATGAGAACTCTAGAATATACAAGGAAAAGATGAAAGCTGTGCATGATCAAAACATCAAGAAGAGAGAGTTCCAACCTGGATATTTTGTTCTCCTTTACAAATCTCGACTGAGGCTCATGCCCGGTAAGTTGAGATCAAAATGGGAAGGTCCATACAGAGTAGAGAAGGCTGAACCGTACGGAGTTTATCACCTAAGCCATCCTTCAAGTTCTGAACTTATTAAGGTTAATGGACACCGCCTAAAGCTGTACCATGGTGAGAAGGTGCAGAAAAATAAGGAGCTTGAGATCTTCCACTTGGAAGATCCCCACATAGCAGCAGATTGAGCTAGTGGAGCGTCCAACTTTCGGACGTAAAAGCAAAGTGCTTGATGGGAGACAACCCACCGCGGTATGATCGTTCTTTTCTTCACTTTAAGTTTTTCTTCTTTAATAACTCTTCTCTTTATTAGTGCTTTCGTGCTCTTTCAATTACATGTCTTTATCTTTCCTTAAAAGAAAAAAAAAAATTTTCGCCGCGCGACGCGATCGCATCAGCGACGCGTTCGCGTGGCAGGAGGGGTAAAGAAAAATAAAAATGAACAGAAAGTTATGCAGGAGGAGCGCTGGAGTCGTGCCAATGGCACAAATTACTCCACGTGACCGCGTCGCATGGAAATCATGGCCTCCCACGCGACCGCGTGCCTCACGCGGCCGCGTGCCCTGCATTTTCGACGTAAAAGGGTGCACAATGCTGTATTGTGCGAGAGTGGTGCTGGATTGGTGCTGGAAGCACAATCCTTGTCACGTGACCGCGTCGCCGACGCGGCCGCATCAATTATTTTCTGACGCACACTCACGCGATCGCATAACCCACGCGATCGCGTCACCCAATTTTGGCAATTAAAATGAATCGAACAGAGAGTTGTGCTGGAGCGAGGCTGCACTCGCACCAGCAGCGCAACATAGGGCACGCGACCGCGGGACTGACGCGATCGCGTCCCCTTCCCTGCCGTGCCCCCATGCGAACGCATGCCCCAGGCGGCCGCGTCGCATGCGCCGCACAGCTAAACCCCAATTGCCAAATTATCTTATCTTTCTTTCCTCCAAATCCTAATTTTCCTTTTTCCTTCTTTCTTCTTTCCCCCTTCTCCTTTCTATCTCACTCTCTCTCTCTCTCTCTCTCCTCCATTAACAAGGTTTCACTTTCTTCTTCCTTTTTCTCTTTTCTATCATTCTTATTATATTATGTATATATTATTATTTTCTTTTTCTTTTCTTTTTCTTTTCAAACTTTTATTTTCTTTCTTCTTCTTTTCCTTTTTTACATGGTGTTAGAAATTTTTTGAGTCATTATCCCTCATTATATGCTTGTGACTTGTTACAATTTATTTGACAATTATTATTATTTTTTTAGGGGATTGCTTGCACGTTCAATTTCATACTTTTTACATCTTGTTTAACATGCATGCTATGTGTTTGTGAAAAAGCCCATGTGGCATTATGCACTTCTCTATGTTCCTATACTATTCAATGCTTGCTTTTCACAACTTTCCCCTATTATTTTATTAATTGAACTCAATTGTCAATACAAACGTGATGGTTTGTTACAAAGTAATGCTTGGTCTATGCTACTCATGCCCTTTACCAGCATGCCAATAAACACCTTGCATTCACTTGTCTTTTTATGCACTAGCTATTTTCCATTGATGGCTTTTCATATGTACTCGAGAGCATGTGTTAATGTCATCTACATTTTACTGTGCATCATTCACCCTATTTTCCGTTTCCTTCCTTGCTGTATCTCTCTTTGCATTTAATTTTCTTTCTCTTCCCTTCTTTCAGGATGGCCACCAAGAAAGGAATGGAGAAAGCAACTTCCAGATCACCAGCAAGAAGGGGAACTAAAAGAGCATTAGTGGCAGAGCCTTCTTCAACCGCTGTCAAGCCCTCAACAAAACGAGTCAAGAGGATAATAAAGGTTGACGAAAAGGAGAAAGCCTTTCCAGCAAAGGACGTTGGGCGATTTTCCAATCGCTACTGTGAGCAGATGTTCCCCATCCTGGCAGAAAGGAACTATAACAATGAATACCTTCTTATCCTCCCGTCCAATATTGCCACCTTCGTTGAGCCACAAATTGAGCAAAGACAATGGGGTTTCCTACGGAAACAGCCAAGGCAGGTCAATCTTTCTTGGGTAGTTGAGTTCTACTCCAACTTCTACATGCCGACCCTGTAGTCTGTTTATGTCCGGCAGAAGCAAGTCCCCATCACTGAAGAAGCCATTCAGCAAGTTCTGAGTCTTCCCCCTATTCCTGCAGGAATGGACGCTTTTCAAGAAGCCACCCTTCAGCGCCAGAGATACCAATTTGACTGGGACTCCATTCTCGGAGTCATCGCTTTACCTGGCAGCCGTTGGATCTACGGATACCACCGTTCCCGCCCTAAGAGAATCTTGGCTTCCGCACTTACCTTGGAGGCTCGCGTATGGGCACAGATCATGTCCCATTACGTCTTTCTGAGCACTCATGAGTCCTCATTCACTGCAGACATGGCTGTTCTACTATGGTGCATCCTTACAGACCAACCTCTGAATCTTTCAAGACACATCCGAAATGCTATGGAGCATGTACAAATCGTGGGCAACCTACTTTTTCCCGTCTTGGTCTCAGATCTTATCTCAGCAGCCGGAGTCTCCTACAGAGCTAGGCACACCAAAGCCATGGTTCCACGGGATGATCAATATGTCCCTCACGGGAAATACCTCAGACTTTCAGCAGCCACTACAAGCCAGCCTATTGAGCTAGTTGAAGATATTCCTTCTTCAACACCACAAGCATCTACAACCGAGAAATTGCTCCAGCAGATACTTGAAAAATTGGATCGGCATGAACTGAAAGCTAAGATGAGAGAGCGTCGTAACGAGCGCCGATTCAAACACCTCAAGGAGCTACTCAAGGGACGCTTCAGAGACTCAGACACCCCGGACTCCACTTTCTTTACCAGCACCGGGAGCCATGATGATCCCGACTGTGGAGATACTGCCACCAGCCCACCCCTGTTCCTGACAGATGGCACCGAGGACGGTGCAAAGCCTTAAGTGTCGGGAGGTCGGTCAGTACCTGACTTCCGGAGGTAAATTCTCTTCTCTGGCACCAATAATTAGGATATTTTAGTTAGATTTTCTTTCTTTTATAGAATAGAATAAACTGCATAGGTTAGAATAGTTGCATGCATATTCTACTTGACTGAAAAGACAATAAGTTTCTTTTAAAAATCTATCTTTGGAACAAAATTTCACTAATTTTTCAAAATTTTTATGATAAATCTTCTTGAGTTGTATTTGGAACATGATGTTTGAGCTAAAGAACACACAACCTATGAAAGATTTGAGCCTTTATGTATGGTTACATTATTTAACCATAATCATTTTATTCTTGTGTGTTTACTTCTCTATGATTGTAATCTATATTTTGTTTTATCTTATAAGTCCAATATTTATTATATTTACACGCTTACACATGATTGAGGCCATTAGTTGTTTAAACTCACTTATCCAAATCAAGCCTACCCTTTTCAATTACCCTTGTTAACCACTTTGAGCCTTTGAAACCCCATTTGTTCTATATTTTACCACATTACTAACCTTAAGCTGAAAAATAATTATATATCCCAAATTGAATCTTTGGTTAGCCTAAGATAGAATTGTGTGTGCTAGTTAAGTATGGGAAATTGTAGGAACAAAAGTTGTTGAGGAAATGTGTCATGAAAATTTAAAGGGAATTTGGATACCTACTCATGTGAAGATATGAGAATGAAAAATCTATGTGCATTGATAAGCTTTATTTATTTAAAAAAAAATAAAAATCAATAAATAAGGGGACAAAATTACCCCAATGTTAAATTCAGAATTCAAAGATCAATGCACATATGATAGAATTAAAATACAAAGTTGAAACATGAGTGTGGGTTGAAAAAGGGAATTATGGGTAGCTAAGCATGAATTTAAAAGTATATAGAATATATGTATATTAGGTGAGAGCTTAGGTTAATTAAAGATTCAATTTATAAAGCTCACTCAGCCATATGTATATCCTTACCTACACCTTGGCCCCATTACAACCCTGAAAAGACCTCACGATGTTTGCATTGGTATATTAACTGTTGTTGATTGGTTAAGAGAAAAAACAAAAGTTAGAAAACATGACTAGAAAAGAATTGAGTGATTACCCTATACACTAGAGATTAGAGCGTACATACATTATCAGTGAGGGTTCAATGCTTGAATTTTCATGTTTCCTGCCTTCATAAGCTATCTTCTTGCACTTTTATCAGTTTTATTGTATAATGATAGAATTAGTGGAATTTGATTTGTAACTG
This sequence comes from Arachis ipaensis, assembly GCF_059453495.1. NCBI lineage: Eukaryota > Viridiplantae > Streptophyta > Magnoliopsida > Fabales > Fabaceae > Arachis > Arachis ipaensis. The sequence goes on along the minus strand of NC_142440.1, from coordinate 48,445,935 downwards.
TTTTGGAAGGCTTATTTACTTTTGATCAAGTGGACAATAATCATATAGTTGCATTTATTTATATACGTAGGATTGCATTGCATTTCATGAGTTTCTGCATGTTCATACTTATTTCCTTGTCTCCTTCAATTTAGCATGAGGACATGCTAATGTTTAAGTGTGGGGAGGTTGATAAACCACTATTTTATGGTTTATATTGTGTTTAATTGTGTGGTTTTGTCATGATCCTTGCCCACTTATTCATCAATTTAGCATGCATTTAGATTTCCTTCCTAAATTCAGTACATGTTTGAAAATTGCTTCCTAGAGACTTTAATTATTTACTTTTAATTCTCCTTTATTCCATTCGATGCCGTGATCTGTGTGTCAAGTGTTTCAGGCCTTATAGGGCATGAATGAGATGGAGATTGGAGAGGAAGCTAGCAAAAATGGAAGGAACACAAGAATTTGAGGAGATAACCAGCGAGAAGTGACGCGGTCGCATGGCTCACGCGACCGTGCGAAGGAGCGCAAATCGCAGCGATGCGGCCGCATGGCTTGCGCGGCCGCGCGGATTGGAAAGCGCAAGCGACGCGGTAGCGTGGATGACGCGAACGCGTGGAGAGGAAAAAAGCGCAAGCGACGTGTCCGCATGGACGACGCGATCGCGTGACATGTGCGATCTGCATAATCTGCAGAATTCGATGGGGGCGATTTTGGACCTTATTTCGGCCTAGTTTTCAGCCCAGAACAGCAGACTAGAGTCAGAGAATATGCAGAAACAAGAGACATTCATTCAGTAGTTTTAGATCTAGTTTTTTCACTCTCTTAGGTTTTTCTCTCTAGTTTTTAGGATTTTAATTTTCAATTGATCTTAGCATTGGAACATTGGGAAGAGTTATTTCTTCATCAAGACTTCATCACTCTAGTTTGTTCTCTTCACTTGGTTTTATTCTTCCATGTTCTTTGTTATGTTCAATTTTGTCATTCAGATACTTTTATGATTAATTAATGCAAGGATTATTTCTCTTTAATTTAATTTTAATTCCAATAATCATGTCTTCTTTTAATTCCCTTTTATGTGCCATGGATTCTTTATTTACAATGCGTGAGTAGTTTCATTACTTGATAGGGAGTTGATTAAAAGGAATTCTTGAGTTGGAAGGATTGAAGGAGAAATTTATAGTTGGGTTAAATGTTGGATTGCTATCCTGTCACCAACGCCAATCCCTTTGAACTAAGTGGGTTGTAACTCGTGAATAGATCTGGCAGTCCAACTTGTTTGACTTTCCCTTACCTAGTAAAGGATAACCAAACAGAGTAACCGTTAATTATAAATCAATCTTAAAAATCACTCCATCAATGATAGAGATTCTAACTAATCAATTCCCAGTCAAGCTTTTATTTATATTGTTTAAAATTCATGAATTTAAATCCCAACTTACTTAGCTCAACTTCTTGGAACATCTGATTAATAAAACAGCACACTTTTCTGCAACTCGTTGGGAGACGACCTGGGACTTAAAATTCCCAGTAATTTTAATTTAAACTCTTTGTGACATATTTCTAAATTGATAGGCAGATTTTCGGTGAGTTAAGAACTATACTTGCAATGTAACCATTTTGATAAATTTTTAATTCACCAGCTTCTGCTTCCCATCAATGATGCAATGGATCATGATGGCTCGGTCTATGGTTACTTTGGACCGGTTGCTAGTAGGGATGATAGAGCGTTGAATGAATTCCAACCATCCTTTAGCTATGGGCTTGAGGTCAGGCCTTCTTAGTTGGATAGGCTTTCCTTGGGAATTCCTTTTCCACTATGCTTCTTTCACACAGATGTCTAAGAGCACTTGATCCAACCTCTGATCAAAGTTGACTCTTTTTGAGTAAGGATGTGGGTCTCCTTAAATTAAAGGCAAGTTGAACGCCAACCTCACACTTTCCGGGCTAAAATCTAAGATTCTTCCTCAGACCATGGTGTTCCAATTCTTAGGATGAGGGTTCACAATATTGTCATGGTTTTTTGTGACCCATGCATTAGTATAGAACTCTTGTTCCAGTAAGATCCCAACCTCTTGGATGGGATTGGTTAGGACTTCCCAACCTCTTCTCTGGATTTCATGTCGGATCTCTGGGTACTCATTGTTCTTAAGCTTAAAAGGGACCTAAGGGATCACCTTTTTCTTTGCCACCACTTCATAGAAGTAGTCTTGGTGGGCTTTGGGGATGAATCTCTCCATCTCCCAAGATTCAGAGGTGGCAGCTACGGCCTTTCCTTTCCTCTTTCTAGAGGGTTCTCCGACCTTAAGTGCCATAAGTAGTAATGGAAAGCAAAAAGCAAGGCTTTTCCAACACCAAACTTAAAACCTTGCTTGTCCTCGAGCAAAAATAAACAAAAGAGAAGAATGGAGTAGAAGAAGAAGAAAATAGATGGAGATGGAAGGATAAGAGAAATTCAGCCAAGTGAGGGTGAAAGGTATATGAGTAGTGTGTGAGATAAGTAATATATAGAGGGGTATTCATAGGGATGTTTGGTTAGGGTTTCGAAAGAATGGGGGGGAATATGGGTAGGAAAATTTGAATTTTAGTGGGTGTGGTTGGTGGAAGTTATGATGGTTTTGGGGAAGAGGTATGGATGTGATTGGTTGAGGGTTTATAGGGTAGAGTATGTGGGAAAGTGTGAAAAGAAGAGAGAAGAAGGTGAGGTAGGTGAAGATGCTATGGGACCCACTGATCCTGAGAGGCTAGGGAATTCAAATTTCCTGCCCCTCTTATGGGTGTTGAATGCCCAGCTTATGCTCCATAGCTGGCATTCAACGCCAGCTTCCTGCTCCATTCAGGGCGTTGAACGCCCAAGAGGGACCTCCTTTCTGGTGTTCAATGCCAGGTCTTCTGTCTCTGTTGGGTGTTGAATGCCCAGCCTCTGCTCTAGGGCTGGCGTTCAACGCCAGTAATGTTACCCTTTGTGGGCGTTGAACACCCACTCTTGCCTTATTGTCTGGCATTCAACGCCAGCAAAACATATACTATAGGTTATTCTGTTTCCACTTCTGAACGTTTCTGTCTCTGTTCTGACTAATTCACATGATCATGAACCTAAAGAAAATAATTAAAAAAAATTCAAAGAGAAGCATAAATAATAACTATGGTTAGGTTGCCTCCCAACAAGCGCTTCTTTAATGTCACTAGTTTGACGGTTAGCTCCTTACGGAGATTGATATGGGCTCAGACTTTCACCTCTTACAGTGAACTTTCTTCCTGTCTTCTCATGAATGAGCTCCACATACTCTAGAGATAAGACACGACTCACTGTATGTGGTATGACTAGTTTCTTGGTGAAGACAACTCTCATGCCAGGTGAGAGGCCTTCTATGGGGATCTTTTGTCCCTCTAGCCTTTAGATACTTTCTTCTTAGTACCTTTGTTTTCAATGCTTGTTGATGGCTGCCCAACAAAAACTTAGAATTGGTGTCTGGGGGCTTAGTAAAGCTCTGCACTGAAAGATATGGTTGGAACACTAAGTGTTACACAGTTATCTCTCTTTTCTCAGAGGGAGAGTTGGGGTGAGGCATCTTGAATAAGATGTGCTTCTCCCTTAGTTGTAAAATCAATTCTCCCTTTGCTACATCAATGATAGCATTAGCAGTGGCTAGGAAAGGTCTTCCAAGGATGATGGATTCATCCTCATCTTCCCCAGTATCTAAGGTTATGAAGTTTTTAGGGATGTAAAGGTCTTCAACCTTTACTAAGACATCCTCTACAAGGCCATATGCTCTTTTTATTGACTTGTCTGCCATCTCTAGTGAGATGTTTGCAGCTTGTACCTCAAAGATGCCAAACTACTCTATCACAGAGAGTGGCATGAGGTTTATACTTGACCCTAAGTCACACAGAGCCTTCTCAAAGGTCATGGTGCCATTGGTGCAAGGAATTAGGAAGCTTCTGGGATCCGAAAGCTTTTGAGGAAGCCTCTGCTAAACCAAAGCATTGAGTTCTTTGGTAAGTACTGGAGGTTCTTCCTCCAATGTCTTTACTCTAAGTAACTTGGCATTTAGCTTTATGAGAGTTCCTAGGTACCGAGAAACTTTCTCTTTCCTAGTTTCCTCATTCTCATCAGAGGATGAGTATTCATCAAAACTCACGCACTGCAAGAGTGCATGCAAGGGGACCTCTATGGTCTCTACATGAGCTTGGGCTTCCTTTAATTCTTGGATAGGTACTTCATCAGTGGTTGTTCAATACTCAGTAGGAATACCCTTATTGGCGTTGAACTCCATCTCTTGTGGCTTTTTGGGCGTTAAACGCTCAGTGGGGACATCTTCACTAGCGTTCAACGCCAGCTTCTCTGACATTTTGGGCATTGAACGCCCAGTAAGGTCCTTCTTACTGGCGTTCAATGCCATTAAAGGTGTAGCATTGGGAGTTGAATGCCCATTAGGGAGCTCATCATTGGCGTTCAACACCAGATTACTCCCTTTAAATTTGGTCTCTGCTTCAGTAGTGATGGCCTTGCACTCTTCTCTTGGGTTTATTTCAATGCTACAAGGAAGAGTGTTAGGAGGAGTCTCAGAGATTCTCTTACTCGGTTGACCAACTTGTACCTCCAAATTTTTTATGGAGGACTTTGTTTCAGTTATGAAACTATGAGTGGTCTTAGAGAGGTTGGAGACTATAGTGACTAAGTCAGAAAGGCTCTGCTTAAGAGTCTCCATACGTTCCTGAGAAGATGGGAATAGTGGCTTGTTCTTGAACTTGTTCTAGTTTTTTCCACCTTGTTTATTATTGAAGCCCTGCTGAGGCTTCTGTTGATCCGTCCATGAAAGGTTAGGATGAATCCTCCATGAAGGGTTGTAAGTGTTTCCATAGGGTTCTCCCATGTAATTCACCTCCTCTATCATGGGTTGTTCAGGATCATAAATTTCTTGGGTGCTGCCAGTTGCAGCTTGCATTCCAATCAAATGCTGAGAGATCATATTGACATGTTGGGTCAAGATCTTGTTCTGAGCCAATATGGCATTTAAAGTGTCTACTTCAAGAACTTCTTTTTCTGAGCTACCCCATTATTCACAGTGTTTCTCTCAGAAGTTTACATGAATTGGTTGTTTGCAACCATCTCAATGAGTTCTTTTGCTTCTGCAGGCATTTTCTTCAAGTGGAGTGATCCACCTGCAGAGCTGTCCAATGATATTTTGGACATCTCAGAGAGACCATCATAAAAGATTCCTAAGATAGACCATTCTGAGAGCATGTCAGAAGGACATCTCCTGATCAGTTGATTGTATCTTTCCCAAGCTTCATAGAGGGATTCACCTTCTTTTTGTCTGAAGGTTTGAACTTCCATTCTGATTTTGCTCATCTTCTAAGGTGGAAAGAACTTGGCCAAGAAAATATTGACCAATTTTTTCCAAGAGTCTAGGCTTTCTTTAAATTGAGAGTCCAACCATATCTTAGCTTTGTCTCTAACCACAAAGGGAAAGATCATAAGTCTGTAGACCTTAGGATCCACTCCGTTGGTCTTAACAGTGTCACAGATTTGCAAAAATTCTGATAGAAACTGATGTGGATCTTCCAGTGGAAGTCTATGGAATTTGCAATTCTGTTGTATTAGAGAGACCAATTGAGGCTTAAGCTCAAAGTTATTTACTCCAATGTCAGGTATGAAAATACTTCTTCCATCGAAATCAGAAGTTGGTATGGTGTAGTCACCAAGAACCTTTCTTGCATCTCCTTCATTGTTAGGCTCGGCTACCATGCTTTTAACTTCTTGTTCGAAAATCTTTGTGAGATTTCTTTCGGAGTGTTGTGCTCTAGCTTGTTGCAAACGCTTCTTTAAGGTCATCTCAGGTTCATGATCAAGATTAAAGAGAGGTTCTTTATCTCTGTTCCTGCTCATAAACAAGAAAAAGAAAACAAGAGAGAAGAAGAATGAGAGCTCTATGTTCAAGAACAGAGGACTCCCTGTGAGATGTGAAAAAAAAAGAAGAATGATGATATGAAAAAGAGAAAAAGAATTCGAATAAAAGAGAAGAAGAATTCGAAAATTAGAAGCAAAAAGAGAAAATATTTTTGTTTTTATTTATTTATTAATTAAATCCGAAAATAAAAACTAATTAACTAAAAAGATTTGAAAACTAAATAATGAATTTCGAAAAAGAAGTGAGAGAAATAGAGAAGATATTTTCAAAAATTAGAAGAGAGAAGAATTAGTTAGGAAGTTTTGAAAAAGAAGAAAGAGAAAACAAGTAACTAATTAAGAAAGATTTGAAATTAAGATAAGATAGAAGATTTGAAAAAGATTTGATTTTAAAAAATGAAATTAGAAAATATAAGATAAGAATTTGAAAAGATTTGAAAAAGATTTAAAAGAGAGATAAGATTTGAAATTTGATTTTTGAAAAAGATTTTTTTGAAATTTGAAATTTGAAATTTAAAACTTTAAATTTTGAAATTGAATTTTAAAATTTGAATTTGAAATAAGATAAGATAAGATTTTGAATTTTTAAAGAAAGATAAAAAGATACGATAGCAAATTGAAAAAGATATGTTTTTTTGAAAAGATTTGATTTTGAAAAGATTTGAATTTGAACTTTAAAACCAACATAGGATAAGATAATGATTTTGAAATTAAAATTTGAAATCTTTTTGATATTTTCGAAAATTAAGATAAAAAAGACAGAAAAGATATTTTTTTATTTTTTTGAATTAATGAAGAAAGAGAAAAACAACTAAATGACACCAAACTTAAAATTTTTAGATCTAAAGACACTAGAATTCGAAAATTTTAAAGCAAAACACCTAAAGACACCAAACTTAAAATTTTAAAAATCAAAACAAGAAGGAAACAAGAGCAACTTGAAGACCAAGAAGAACACAAGGAACAAGATTTTGAAAATTTAAAGAAATAAAGAACACACACAAGATACCAAACTTAAGATTTGACACAAGACTCCAACAAAAGACCCTATTTTTTTTAAATTTTTTTGGAAACGACTCAAGGAAGTTCGAACTCTAACAAGAACAAGAACAAAAGACTCAAACAAAAGATAAAGATAAATAAAGAAAAGAAAAGATTTTTGAAAATTTTTTTATTTTTTTTGTTTTTCAAAAAAAGAAAAATAAAAGACTCAAACAAAATTAAAAAGTACATAATCTAAGCAACAAGATAATCCGTTTGTTTGTTTAAACTTGAACAATCCCCGGCAACGGCGCCAAAAACTTGGAGCGCGGATTCCCATACTCCGCACAACTGAACCAACAAGTGCACTGGGTCGTCCATGTACTACCTGAGGTGAGTCAGGGTCGATCCCACGAGGATTGTCAGCTTGGATTAAACAGTGGTTATCTTGTAAATATTAGTTAGGCGGAGAGAAAAGTTGTTTAAGCGCATAAAAGTAAAATAAAGATAACGTTACTCGATGGTTTTGAATCTAATGATAAGAAGATGGTTAAGGCTTCGAAGATGCTTTATTCTTCTGGATCAATACTTTCTTACTATCTACTCCAACTGTGAATGATTTCTTCTATTGCAGGCTGTTTGTGATTGATGAGCGGATATTTTATACGCTTTTTGGCATCATTTTCATGTAGTTTTTAGTATGTTTTATTTAGTTTTTATTAAGTTTTTATAGATTTTAGTGTTAAATTCACATTTTTGGATTCTACTATGAGTTTTTGTGTTTTTGTGCAATTTTAGGTATTTTTTCGCTGAAATTGAGGAGCTGGAGCAAAAGTCTAATTTAGAGACAGAGAAAGCACTACAGATGCTGTCTGGATCTGACCTCCTTGCACTCGGAAGAGCTTTTCTAGAGCAACAGAAGTCCAAATGGAGTGTTCTCAAAAGCTATGGAAAGCGGACTTCTAGAGCATTCCAGAAATTTATAATAGTCCATACTTTGCTTCAGATCCCCTTCCAGGCGTCCAGCGCCTAAAGAGTAGAGACCAGCGTCCAAATGCCCAGAGAGGACCCCCTAGCCAGCGCTCAATGCCTTAGAGGCCTCCTAGCACGTGGATCTCATCAAAGCTCAGCCCAAACACTCACCAAGTGGGCCCTAGAAGTGGATTTTAGCACTAAATAGACTATTTTACCCTTACTAGTCATCTGTTTAGTATTTAAGACTTATTTTACATCTCTCATAGGGGGAGATGCATACTTTACACCTTATTTTTGTTTACCACATCGTATTTCCTTTCAATATGTGTTTCTAAACCTCCTGGGTTGAGGGGAGGAGCCTTGCTGAGTCCTATGAATTAATAAAAGTATTACTATTTCTCATCAATCCGTGTTTGATTTAATTCTAAGATGTATACTCGTTCTTCAACATGGTGAATAGGATGATCCGTGACAATCAGCTCTGTTCATCATACTAAGACCGCATGCCTGACAACCACCAGTGTCTACTTGGGTTCGTGTAAATACGAGCCAGGAAAGCATCGAACCGCCAGCTTGATTATACATCTCTCAGACAGCTAATCCATGACTTTGTTAGGGACTTCTCGAGACACCAGTTCAGCCGATTTTTGGGGAGATTAGGGTCTCTGTGGTAAAGGCTAGAACCCAAAGATGTAGCATTCTCTGATCTGGAAGATCCGACCTTGTTTGTGGTGTTTTGAGTAGGATCATTAAGGAGAATAGACTGTAAGAGCTTCACCCTCAATCAGACTAGATGCGCACTAACCCTGGTGTTCAAATCTGGAAGAGATTGGCGACCGCGGCCATACGGCATTGATCACATATAGCCTGCCATAGAAGAAATCATTCACAAGTAAAAGAGACAGTAATACCAGAGTTAATTCAGAAAGACAAAGCAACTCCAATCCTTAACCATTCTCTTATTATTATTCACATTCCAATTCACAAAATATTTTATACACTATTCCTTTAATGCGATTTAGCCTCAATCCAACAACTCTTCTATCTGCCTGACTAAGACATGCAAGATAACCATAGCTTGCTTCAAATAACATTCCTCGTGGGATCGACCCTGATTCACTCAGGTAGTACTTGGACGACCCAGTGCACTTGCTGGTATAGCTGCACGGATGTGGGGATTCATGCAGCAGTGATCAATGCCGGGTTGACAGCCACCAATCTTCGTCTAGGCTGAACAGTAGGTTTAGTGCGCATCCAGTCTGAATGAGGGTGAAGCTCCTGCAGTTCATCCCCTTGGTGATCCTACTCAAAATGCCAGAGACAAGGTCAAATCTTCCGAATAAGAGAATGTGGGGCCTTGGTTCTAGCCTTTGCCACAAAGACCCTAATTTCCCCATGATGACAAGTCATCTTATGCTAGCTTTTCAAGCATTTTTCACTTGTTTCATTAGGTTTTATGCACTTTCTTGCATTGTAAGTAAGTAATTTGGAGTGGAATTGCATGGTTTTGTTGAATCAATCAACCACCCTTTAATTGATACAAAATCATGAGGTTTAAGCTATAATTAATTGATTTTTAAATGAATTTTAAACCTTGTGAATTTGGTGATACTTTGATTGGTTGTTTTGATTATTTGTAGGTGAAGAAAAGAAAAAAAATAAGAAAAGTGTGACCTAAGGAGCGTGCCCAAAGGAAACAAAAAGTGTAGCCAAAGGAAGAGAAAAGTGTGGCACAACACAAGGAGCAAGAGCCCAAAGCTCTTGCCAAGAGCCCAAAGCTCTTGCCAAGAGCCCAAAGCTCTTGCCAAGAGCCTAGAGCTCTTACAAGGAGCGCTACTCCAAGGCCAAAGGCAAAGCAAAGGGAAAGCTCAGCTCTTGCCAAGAACCGAGCGCTACAAGCAAAGGAGGGAGCAAGGCAAAGTTTCAAAACTCAGCTCTTGCCAAGAGCTTTATCGGGCATCCTCCAGGAAAAATTCAAAGAAAAGAGTTTGCTAATGCATGCCACAAGTTTCGAACCCATGACCCAAGGGAAGGGTGTATCGCTACTTTGCAAGAAAAACAAGCCAAAATTGGCTTGTTTGAACTCACCAGGTTTTGAACCAAGGAGCTCTCACTCAAGGCATGTGCTAGTCTTGTTTTCCTTCACAAAAGTTGGGCACTCAATTGCCTCACCAAGGTTTCGAACTTGAGACCTCACCAAAGACAAGGAGCAAGCTCAGCTCTTGCCAAGAGCTGAGCGCTACTTCCCTTGCCACATGAAGCATGCCATGTGCGAGTGTGACACGGTCAGGGAGTGTGATGCGAGCAATTTGGCACGGCAAGGAAGGCTTGGTGCGCAACACATAAGCTACACCAAAGCTCAGTTAGCCCCATGAACCGAGCTTTACCCTGGGAGCAACACATGGGCTGAAATGCAATTGAAGTGGAACAAAGGCAAGGAGTGAACTTCACACCTCCATTACCATATCCACAAAGGTTCAACAAGGAGGCTAAGGACCAACACTTCCCTAAATTTCTTGAAGTCTTCAAGAAATTGGAGATCAACATCCCCCTAGCTGAGGCATTAGAGCAAATACCCCTATATGCCAAGTTTTTAAAGGAGCTTATTAACAAAAAGAGAAGCTGGCATGGGAATTAAACTATATTGCTCACTGAAGAATGCAGTGCATTAATTCAAAAGGGGCTTTCCCCAAAACTTGAGGACCTTGGAAGCTTTTTCCTACCGTGCACCATTGGCAGCCTAAATATCAATAAAGCAATGTGTGATTTAGGGGCGAGTATCAATCTAATGCCCTCTTCTTTTGTGAAAAAGTTGTGCATAGAGGAAGTGAAGGCAATATAAATGTTTCTAGAATTGGTGGACAAGTCAGTGATATGTCCCAGGGGTGTGATTAAAAACCTTCTAGTTAAGGTGGACAAATTCATATTCCCTGCAGATTTTGTGGTCTTAGACTCAGATGAAGAGGGAGGTGACTCCATTATACTGGGAAGGCCATTCTTGGCCACAGCAAGGGCCATTATAGATGTGGAGCAAGGAGAGCTGACCCTCAGAATGCACAATGAAAGCATCACCTTAAATGTCTTTCCAAAAACATAACACTTTGATGAAAAGAGGAACTACATGGAGACTGATAAAGGAGACTTGCAATGGAAGAAGAAAACAAACAAGACAATCGTTGGTTACCTTCCGGAGCAAGAAACAAACGACACAGCAGGGCAGAAAGAGAATGGAAATGTGCAGAAAGATGAAAGAAAACAAGAAGAAATTGAAGTGTTAGCTACTGGGAAGGAAAGCCCAAAGATGCAATCCATTACCAAAAAGGGGGAAGGATCCACATACAGAAAGAAGAAAAGCAAGAAAAGGGTTAAAAAGGGGTGGAAGAATGATGAGCGGATAATTTATACGCTTTTTGACATTGTTTTTAGTATGTTTTTAGTAGGATCTAGTTACTTTTAGGGATGTTTTCATTAGTTTTTATGTTAAATTCACATTTCTGGACTTTACTATGAGTTTGTGTGTTTTTCTGTGATTTTAGGTATTTTCTGGCTGAAATTGAGGGACTTGAGCAGAAATCAGATTCAGAGATTGAAGAAGGACTGCTGATGCTGTTGGATTCTGACCTCCCTGCACTCAAAGTGGATTTTCTGGAGCTACCGAACTTGAAATGGCACGCTTCCAATTTCGTTGGAAAGTTGACATCCAGGGGTTTCCAGCAATATAAAATAGTCCATACTTTACCCAAGAATAGACGACGCAAACTGGCGTTCAACGCCAGCTCTCTGACCAATTCTGGCGTCCAGCGCCAGAAAAGGATCCAAAACCAGGGTTGAACGCCCAAACTGTTACAGAAACTGGCGCTCAACTCCAAGAATGACCTCTACATGTGTAACACTCAAGCTCAGCCCAAACACACACCAAGTGGGCCCCGGAAGAGGATTTATGCATCAATTACTTACTCATGTAAACCCTAGTAGCTAGTTTATTATAAATAGGACATTTTACTAGTCTTTTTGACCATCTTTGGATCCTGGATTGTATTTTGATCCTGTGATCATGTTTTGGGGGCTGGCCATCTCGGCCATGCCTGGACCTTCACTTATGTATTTTCATACGGTAGAGTTTCTACACTCCATAGATTAAGGTGTGGAGCTCTGCTGTTCCTCAAAGATTAATGCAAAGTACTACTGTTTTCTATTCAATTCATCTTATTTCGCTTCTAAGATATCCATTCGCACCCAAGAACGAGATGAAGGTGATGATTATGTGTGACGCTCATCATCATTCTCCCCTATGAACACGTGCCTGACAAACACTTCCGTTCTACATGAAATAAGCTAGAATGAATATCTCTTAGATCTCTTAATCAGAATCTTCGTGGCGTACGCTAGAATGATGGCGGCATTCAAGAGAATCCGGAAAGTCTAAACCTTGTCTGTGGTATTCCGAGTAGGATTCAATGATTGAATGACTGTGACGAGCTTCAAACTCGCGATTATTGGGCGTTAGTGACAGACGCAAAAGGAGGGTGAATCCTATTCCAGCATGATCGAGAACTGACAGATGATTAGCCGTGCTGTGACAGAGCATGTGAGCATATTTGTCACTGAGAAGAGGGGATGTAGCCACTGACAACGGTGATGCCCTTGCATAAAGCCAGCCATGGAAAGGAGTAAGACTGATTGGATGAAGATAGCAGGAAAGCAGAGGTTCAGAGGAACAAAAGCATCTCCATTCGCTTATCTGAAATTCCTACCAATAATTTACATAAGTACCTCTATCCCTATTCTATTATTTAGTATTCGAAAACACCATTATCAATTTATATCTGCCTAACTGAGATTTGTAAGGTGACCATAGCTTGCTTTATACCAACAATTTCCGTGGGATTCGACCCTTACTCACGTAAGGTATTACTTGGACGACCCAGTGCACTTGCTGGTTAGTTGTATCGAAGTTGTGAACCATGGTATTGGCACCATGTTCTTGGCGGCACTGCCAGGGAAAGAAAGAGCCATGAATTTTACATAATCAAAGCGTAATCACGATTACGCGTACCAAGTTGCTCATGTTGCCAGGGATTGTTTGAGCCTGGACATCACAATTTCGTGCACCAAGTTTTTTGCGCCGTTGCCGGGGATTGTTCGAGTTTGGACAACTGACGGTTCATCTTGTTGCTCAGATTAGGTAATTTTCTTTTTGTTTTCTTTTCAAAAAAAAATTTTCAAAATTATTTCAAAATTTTCTCCTTTGTTTTCGAAAAAAAAAATAATAGTATAAAAATGTTTTCAAAAAAATTTTATTCATAATTTTTAAGAATGAATTCTAGTGTTTCATGAATCATGTGAAGCCTGGCTGGCTATAAAGCCATGTCTAAATTTATTTGGACTAAGGCAGCAATTTGTTATCAAGAGCAAGCTAGTTGTTGCTAATCCACCTGCTGTTGTTCCTGATTCACCTGCTGAAGCTTGGCTGGCCATTGGCCATGTCTAGTATTTTGGACCGGAGCTTTCATTGAAAGCTTGGCTGGCTAGTGAGCCATGTCTAATTCCTGGGCTAAAGCTTTAGACTAAGAATGCAAGATTCCTAGAATTCATGTTAAAAATTTTGGAATCCTTATTTTTTCTTTTTCATATAATTTTCGAAAAAATCCAAAAAAATTAGAAAATCATAAAAATCAAAAATATTTTTCTGTTTCTTGTTTGAATCTTGAATCATGTTATAAGTTTGGTGTCAATTGCATGTGCATCTTACATTTTTCGAAAATTCTCATGCATTCATAGTGTTCTTCATGATCTTCAAGTTGTTCTTGGTAAGTCTTCTTGTTTGATCTTTGCATTTGCATGTTTTGTGTCTTTTCTTGTTTTTCATATGCATTCTTGAATTCTTATTGTCTAAGCATTAAAGAATTCTAAGTTTGGTGTCTTGCATGTTTTCTTTGCATTAAAATTTTTTTCAAAATTGTGTCTATGATGTTCATCTTGACATTCATAGTGTTCTTGGAGTTCATCTTGACATTCATAGCATTCTTGCATGCATCACATGTTTTGATCTAAAAATTTCATGCATTGCATCTCTTTAGTGTTTTTCTCTCTCATCATAAAAATTTCAAAAAAAATCAAAAAAAATATCTTTCCCATTTTCTCTCATCAAATTCGAAAATTTAGATTGACTTTTTCAAAAAATTTTTTTTTGTTTCTCATGAGTCAAATCAAATTTTCAATTTGAAAATCTTATCTTTTTCAAAATCTTTTTCAAAAATCAAATCTTTTTCAAAATTCTTAGTTATTTTCGAAAATTCCAAAAATATTTTTCAAAAATCTTTTTCTTATTTTTACACCAAATTTTCGAAAATAACAATAACAATTAATGTTTTGATTCAAAAATTTAAAGTTTGTTACTTACTTGTTAAGAAAGATTCAAACTTTAAGTTCTAGAATCATATCTTGTGATTTCTTATGAATCAAGTCATTAATTGAGATATTAAAAATCAAATATTTTTCAAAACTAATTTCTAAAATATCTTCTTATCTTACCTTTTTCAAAAAGTTGGTTTCAAAATATCTTTTCTAACCTCCTAACTTCTTATCTTTTCAAAATTTGTTTCAACTAACTAACTGACTTTTTGTTTGTTTCTTATCTTTTTCAAAACCACCTAACTAAATCTCTCTCTCTCATTTTCGAAAATATCTTCCCCCTTTTTCAAAATTTCTTTTTAATTTATTAATTATTTTAATTTTTAAATCTTAATTTTCGAAAATTACTAACATTTTTCAAAAATCACTAACTCTTTTTCAAAAATTATTTTCGAAAATTCCTTCTCTCTCATCTTATTCTATTTATTTATTCATCTACTAACATCTCATCTCACATCTCAACCCTCCTCACAGTTGTGTTTCTTCCATTATATTACATTCTTTGTCTCCCCCTCTTCTTCCACTCACAAAGGGATCCCTATACTGTGGTATAAAGGATCCATATTATTATTATTATTTTTTCTGTGCCTTCTTCTTTGTCATATGAGCAGGAGCAAGGACAAGAACATTCTTGTTGAAGCAGATCCAGAACCTGAAAGGACTCTGAAGAGAAAATTAAGAGAAGCTAAAATACAACAATCCAGAGATAATCTTTCAGAAATTTTTGAACAGGAAGAGGAGATGGCAGCCGAAAATAATAATAATGTAAGGAAGATGCTTGGTGACTTTACTGCACCTAATTCCAATTTACATGGAAGAAGCATCTCCATTCCTGCCATTGGAGCAAACAACTTTGAGTTGAAACCTTAATTAGTTTCCCTGATGCAGCAGAACTGCAAGTTTCATGGACTTCCATCTGAAGATCCTTTTCAGTTCTTAACTGAATTCTTGCAGATATGTGATACTGTTAAGACTAATGGAGTAGATCCTGAAGTCTACAGGCTCATGCTTTTCCCTTTTGCTGTAAGAGACAGAGCTAGATTATGGTTGGATTCTCAACCCAAAGACAGCCTGAACTCTTGGGATAAGCTGGTCACGGCTTTCTTAGCCAAGTACTTTCCTCCTCAAAAGTTGAGCAAGCTTAGAGCAGATGTTCAAACCTTCAGACAGAAAGAAGGTGAATCCTTCTATGAAGCTTGGGAAAGATACAAACAGTTGACCAAAAAGTGTCCTTCTGACATGCTTTCAGAATGGACCATCCTGGATATATTCTATGATGGTTTATCTGAGCTATCAAAGATGTCACTGGACACTTCTGCAGGTGGATCCATTCACCTAAAGAAAACGCCTGCAGAAGCTCAAGAACTCATTGACATGGTTGCTAATAACCAGTTCATGTACACTTCTGAAAGGAATCCTGTGAGTAATGGGATGCCTATAAAGAAGGAAGTTCTTGAAGTTGATACTCTGAATGCCATATTGGCTCAGAATAAAATATTGACTCAGCAAGTCAATATGATCTCTCGGAGTCTGCATGGAATGCAAGCTGCATCCAACAGTACTCAAGAGGCTTCTTATGCAGAAGAAGCTTATGATCCTAAGAACCCTGCAATAGCAGAGGTAAATTACTTAGGTGAACCTTATGGAAACACCTATAACTCATCATGGAGAAATCACCCCAATTTCTCATGGAAGGATCAAAAGCCTCAACAAGGCTTTAATAATGGTGGAAGAAACAGGTTTAACAATAATAAACCTTTTCCATCATCCACTCAGCAACAGACAGAGAACTCTGAACAAAATGCTTCTAATTTAGCAAATCTAGTCTCTCATCTATCTAAGGCCACTGTGAGTTTCATGAATGAAACCAGGTCTTCCATTAGAAATTTGGAAGCACAAGTGGGCCAGCTGAGTAAAAGGATCACTGAAATCCCTCCAAGTACTCTCCCAAGCAATACAGAAGAGAATCCAAAAGGAGAGTGCAAGGCCATTGACATAAGCACCATGGCCGAACCTAAAGAGGGAGAGGAAGACGCAAATCCCAAGGAGGAAGACCTCTTGGGACGTCCAGTGATCAATAAGGAGCTTCCCTCTGAGGAACCAAAGGACTCTGAGGCTCATCTAGAGACCATAGAGATTCCATTGAACCTCCTTATGCCCTTCATGAGCTCTTATGAGTATTCCTCTTCTGAAGAGAATGAGGATGTTACTGAAGAGCAAACTGCCAAGTTTCTTGGTGCAATCATGAAGCTGAATGCCAAATTATTTGGTATTGATGCTTGGGAAGTTGAACCTCCCTTGTTCATCAATGAACTAAGTGATCTGGATCAACTGACATTGCCTCAGAAGAGACAGGATCCTGGAAAGTTCATAATACCTTGTACTATAGGCACCATGATCTTTAAGGCTCTGTGTGACCTTGGTTCAGGGATAAACCTCATGCCCCTCTCTGTAATAGAGAAACTGGGAATCTATGGGGTGCAAGCTGCTAAAATCTTATTAGAGATGGCAGACAATTCAAGAAAACAGGCATATGGACAAGTAGAGGACGTATTAGTAAAGGTTGAAGGCCTTTACATCCCTGCTGATTTCATAGTCCTGGATACTGGAAAGGAAGAGGATGAATCCATCATCTTAGGAAGACCTTTCCTGGCCACAGCAAGAGCTGTGATTGATGTTGACAGAGGTGAAATAGTCCTTCAATGGAATGAGGACTCCCTTGTGTTTAAAACTCAAGGATCTCCCTCTGCAACCATGGAGAGGAAGCAGAAAAAGCTTCTCTCAAAGCAGAGTCAATCAAAGCCCCCACAGTCAAACTCTAAGTTAGGTGTTGGAGGCCACAATCAAACTCTAAGTTTGGTGTTGAACTCCCATATCCAAACTCTAAGTTTGGTGTTGGAGAGTCTCAACAAAGCTCTGCACATCTGTGAGGCTCCATGAGAGCCCACTGTCAAGCTATTGACATTAAAGAAGCGCTTGTTAGGAGGCAACCCAATTTTTATTTATCTAACTATATTTTTCTTAATTATATGTCTTTATAGGTTCATGATCATGTGGAGTCACAAAATAAATATAAAAATTGAAAACGGAATCAAAAACAGCAGAAGAAAAATCACACCTTGGAGGAGCATCTGTCTGGCGTTCAGCGCCAGAACAGAGCATGGTTCTGGCGCTGAACGCCCAATATGGGCAGCTTCTGGGCGCTGAACGCCAGAACAGGCATGGTTCTGGCATTCAACGCCAGAAATGGCACACAAATGGGCGTTGAACGCCCAAAATGGGCACCAACCTGGCGCTGAACGCCCAGAGTTGTGTGCAAGGGCATTTTACATGCCTAAATTGGTGTAGGGATGTAAATGCCTTGACACCTAAGGATCTGTGAACCCCAGGATCTGTGGACCCCACAGGATCCCCACCTACCTCAACATCTCTCTTTCCATTCATGATCATCCCTTCTGTTTTCCATTTACCACTCACATCCATACACCCACTACCTTCAAAATTCAACATCTCTCTCCCACCCAATCCCACCCATATGGCCGAATACACACTCCCACCCATCTCCTCCATATCTTCTTCTTATTCTTCTATTCCTTCTTCTTTTGCTCGAGGGCGAGCAACATTCTAAGTTTGGTGTGGTAAAAGCATAGCTTTTTTTGTTTTTTCCATAGCCATTGAGGGCACCTAAGGCCAGAGAAATCTCTAGAAAGAAGAAAGGGAAGACAAAAGCTTCCATCAAGGGTCTATAGCTCAGTGGTAGAACATTTGACAGCAAATCAAGAGATCCCTGAGATACCTCAGGGGATATATTTTCTTCCATACAACTATTGGAAGCAACTAAGGGTGGAACATCAAGAGCACTCCATCATCCTTCATGAAATCAGAGAAGATCTAAAAGCAATGAAAGAGGAGCAACAAAGACAAGGAAGAGACATAGAAGAGCTCAAGGACATCATTGGTTCCTCAAGAAGGAAATGCCACCATCACTAAGGTGGATTCATTCCTTGTTCTTATTTCTTCTGTTTTTCGTTTTCTATGTTATGTGCTTATCTATGTTTGTGTCTTCATTACATGATCATTAGTAGTAGTAACTATGTCTTAAAGTTATGAATGTCCTATGAATCCATCACCTCTCTTAAATGAAAAATGTTTTAATTCAAAAGAACAAGAAGTACATGAGTTTCGAATTCATCCTTGAACTTAGCTTAATTATATTGATGTGGTGACAATGCTTCTTGTTTTCTGAATGTATGCTTGAACAGTGCATATGTCTTTTGAAGTTGTTGTTTAAGAATGTTAAATATGTTGGCTCTTGAAAGAATGATGACTAGGAGACATGTTATTTGATAATCTGAAAAATCATAAAAATGATTCTTAAAGCAAGAAAAAGCAGCAAAGAACAAAGCTTGCAGAAAAAAAATATGCGAAAAAAATTTAGAAAGAAAAAGAAAAAGCAAGCAGAAAAAGCCAATAACCCTTAAAACTAAAAGGCAAGGGAAATAAAAAGGATCCCAAGGCTTTGAGCATCAGTGGATAGGAGGGCCTAAAGGAATAAAATCCTGGTCTAAGCGGCTAAACCAAGCTGTCCCTAACCATGTGCTTGTGGCGTGTAGGTGTCAAGTGAAAACTTGAGACTGAGCGGTTAAAGTCAAGGTCCAAAGAAAAAAAAAGAGTGTGCTTAAGAACCCTGGACACCTCTAATTGGGGACTTTAGCAAAGCTGAGTCACAATCTGAAAAGGTTCACCCAATTATGTGTCTGTGGCATTTATGTATCCGGTGGTAATACTGGAAAACAAAGTGCTTAGGGCCACGGCCAAGACTCATAAAGAAGCTGTGTTCAAGAATCATCATACTGAACTAGGAGAATCAATAACACTATCTGAACTCTGAGTTCCTATAGATGCCAATCATTCTGAACCTCAATGGATAAAGTGAGATGCCAAAACTATTCAAGAGGCAAAAAGCTATAAGTCCCACTCATTTAATTGAAGCTATGTTTCATTGATAGTTTAGAATTTATAGTATATTCTCTTCTTTTTATCCTATCTGATTTTCAGTTGCTTGGGGACAAGCAACAATTTAAGTTTGGTGTTGTGATGAGCGGATAATTTATACGCTTTTTGACATTATTTTTAGTAGGATCTAGTTACTTTTAGGGATGTTTTCATTAGTTTTTATGTTAAATTCACATTTCTGGACTTTAGTATGAGTTTGTGTGTTTTTCTGTGATTTCAGGTATTTTCTGGCTGAAATTGAGGGACTTGAGCAGAAATCAGATTCAGAGGTTGAAGAAGGACTGCTGATGCTGTTGGATTCTGACCTCTCTGCACTCAAAGTGGATTTTCTGGAGCTACAGAACTCGAAATGACGCGCTTCCAATTGCGTTGGAAAGTAGACATCCAGGGCTTTCCAGCAATATATAATAGTTCATACTTTGGCCAAGAATAGATGACGCAAACTGGCGTTCAACGCCAGCTCTCTGTCCAATTCTGGCGTCCAGCGCTAGAAAAGGATCCAAAACCAGAGTTGAACGCCCAAACTGGCACAGAAACTGGCGCTCAACTCCAGGAATGACCTCTACACTTGTAACACTCAAGCTCAGCCCAAACACACACCAAGTGGGCCCCGAAAGTGGATTTATGCATCAATTACTTACTCATGTAAACCCTAGTAGCTAGTTTATTATAAATAGGACATTTTACTAGTCTTTTTGACCATCTTTGGATCCTGGATTGTATTTTGATCCTGTGATCACGTTTTGGGGGCTGGCCATCTCGGCCATGCCTGGACCTTCACTTATGTATTTTCATACGGTAGAGTTTCTACACTCCATAGATTAAGGTGTGGAGCTCTGCTGTTCCTCAAAGATTAATGCAAAGTACTACTGTTTTCTATTCAATTCATCTTATTTCGCTTCTAAGATATCCATTCGCACCCAAGAACGTGATGAAGGTGATGATTATGTGTGACGCTCATCACCATTCTCCCCTATGAACACGTGCCTGACAAACACTTCCGTTCTACATGAAATAAGCTAGAATGAATATCTCTTAGATATCTTAATCATAATCTTCGTGGCGTACGCTAGAATGATGGCGGCATTCAAGAGAATCCGGAAAGTCTAAACCTTGTCTGTGGTATTCCGAGTAGGATTCAATGATTGAATGACTGTGACGAGCTTCAAACTCACGATTGTTGGGCGTTAGTGACAGACGCAAAAGGAGGGTGAATCCTATTCCAGCATGATCGAGAACCGACAGATGATTAGCCGTGCTATGACAGAGCATGTGAGCATATTTTTCACTGAGAGGAGGGGATGTAGCCACTGACAACGGTGATGCCCTTGCATAAAGCCAGCCATGGAAAGGAGTAAGACTGATTGGATGAAGATAGCAGGAAAGCAGAGGTTCAGAGGAACAAAAGCATCTCCATTCGCTTATCTGAAATTCCTACCAATAATTTACATAAGTACCTCTATCCCTATTCTATTATTTAGTATTCGAAAACACCATTATCAATTTATATCTGCCTAACTGAGATTTGCAAGGTGACCATAGCTTTCTTCATACCAACAATCTCCGTGGGATTTGACCCTTACTCACGTAAGGTATTACTTGGACGACCCAGTACACTTGCTGGTTAGTTGTATCGAAGTTGTGAACCATGGTATTGGCACCATGTTCTTGGCGCCACTGCCAGGGAAAGAAAGAGCCATAAATTTTACATAATCAAAGTGTAATCACGATTACGCGTACCAAGTTGCTCATGTTGCCAGGGATTGTTTGAGCCTGGACATCACAATTTCGTGCACCAAAGAACAAAAAGATCCCAACTGAGGGATTCCAAAAAGGGGATAAAGTGCAGTTAATCTACCAACAACTGGGGGCAAGCCAACAAGCTGATGACTACTACACTGTCAACAAAATACTCTCACTAGAGCATGCTGAAATTGAACATCAAGGCACTAAAAGGAATATCACAGTGAGGGGAGACAAGCTGAGACACTATAGTCAGCAACCACCCTACTGAGGGGCCAATGTCAAGCTAGTGACAATAAAAGAGCGCTCCATGGGAGGCAACCCATGATCTAAGATTTCTGCCTTGTCTTTGAATTCAATAATCTATGATCATTCTAGCACGAATTTGAGCTCTCAAGAACTTACCTGATAGCTGCATGCACTATTTTGGAGCATATGTTAGACTTCTAAGTTTGGTGTTACTAAAGGCACTCCAGATTGGCTTTTCAAGCTTTCTTAGACTATATGCTCAATCATTGTGATAAAAAATACGGCCAAACATTAAGTTTGGTGTCTACACATGCATTCATTTTCAAAAGAATTAATTTCTATTCATGAAATCAAAGTCATGCATGAATGGATCATACATGGTTTTCATTTTAGGAATTCATGGTAGGAAATAAAATGTGATTTATGAATAATATACCAATTGTGATGGAATATGTGCATTTTTTATTGACTCCTTAGCAATGGACAAGTTTGGGTTCACCAAATTTTGATTCATTATCTAAGGAACACAATTGGTTGTTTATGAATAAAGAACATAATTAATTGTTTAAATACCCATCACCACATCACCGTGCTATTTTTTTCCTAAGACTCACCCTTTTGTTAAATTGGTTGAATAGGAAAAAGAAGATTGAGAAATGGGCAAGAAAAGGGAGTCACGGCTATGACAAGTCAAGTGAGAAGTGATCACATGTGCTTAGAGAAACGTGCCCCTTGGAAAACAAAATCTGCATGCATGCACCCTTGGACACCGAAATGCATGCAACCAATGAGGAGAGAATCCTTGTCAATCTTCAACAAAGCATGCAGACCGTCCATCTCATAAGCCTTCCACCATACTTAGCTCAATCTTCACCCTTCATGCTTTCAACCGAAATCCCTCTTCAAGTGTGTTTTTCTCCAAACATTTAATGCCTTGCCTATAAATAGGTTGGGACATTTCTTGCATCACATATTCCTACAAGCCCTCCTCACAATTATAAGCCTTTGCTCTACCTTGTGCATACCCAAAACACGTCCCATCCCCCACTCAACAGCAACATTCCTTTCTTCATCCTCTTTGCACCAAAAAACCGTGCCTCAACCAACCACAAATTCACCCTTGCTTCTTTCCTCTATTTGACTTTATGGCCTCATCAAGTTCAAGGAGAACACAGGGCAAGGAACCAATGGTAACCGAATCCCCACCCTATGATACAAGAAAATTTAGATCTCAGTTTTATGAAAGAAAATATCATAGGCTCATGAAAACAAAGCATATCATTTATGAGACGGGTTTCGAGCTGAGGGACAGGGAGTACCCCATCATGAGGCAAATCACTAAGGAAAGAAGGTGGGAGCTTCTATGCGATCCTTTCACTAACATTAGTGCAGTCATGATCATGGAATTTTATGCAAATGCTGTGAAAGAGAGCGAAGACAGCATCCCTTACAAGAGTTATGTTGGAGGAGTTGAAATGAATTTCAGTCCAGCATCCATTACAAGGGCCCTGAAGTTAAGAACCACAACTTATGAAGAGCCTAGCTATGAGGCCAGAATGCAGGAAGAGAATGACCCCGATGAGATCTTACAGGGGATATGTTTGTAAGGCACAAATTGGGAAAGAGATTCAAAAGGAGTTCCAAGCTACTTGAAAAGAATAAATTTCACCCCTGAGGCCAAGGGGTGGTATGAGATAGTAAAAAGATCTATACTTCCTATAGGAAACACCTCAGCTGTCATAGTCAAGCGTGCACTCTTGGTATACTGTATCCTACATGGAGGAGAAATCAACCTAGCGCAACTCATAGCCGACAGTATTCAAGAGATGGCTGAAAGCACAAACAAATCAAGTAGGCTTAGTCATCCAAGCACCATTCTAAGGCTATGTAACAAAGCTGGAGTGATCTTTGAAGATGTAGGACACAGAGAAAGTAAAAAAGGGAAAGGGAATCACAAAGAGAAGCATGGATGGCATTGTTGAAGATGATGATCAAGAAGAAGAACCCCAAAGGAGAAGAAGATCACAAGTGGAGGAAGAGCAAGCTCACAGTGCCATAGACATGAGTCAATTGCAAAGGGCTCTTGAGGAAATATCACAACAAAATGTGAGAATACAAGAGCAGTATTCAAGGCAACAAGAGTTATATTTGCAACAACAAGAGTAATATCTAGAGCACTGGGAGCAATATTTGAAGGATAGAGAACAAAATGAAGCTTGGGAGAGTAGAATGGAGGAGAGGCAAGAGAGCTGGCAGCAACAAATGATGGCTCAACAACAAGAATTCCAAACAAAGGTTCTTGAGGGGTAGAGAGAACAAAAAACAAATCTTAAAGAGTCATATGACAAAATGTCCTTGACCCAAGCCAAATATGGGGAATACACTCACAACCTATATCAATGGAAGAATATACATCATACCATTAGAGAGTGTAGGCAAATGGATAGAATAGAATATGATGAAGACACCCAAACAAAGCTGGATTATTTGACTCACAACATGCCAGCAATAAATCCACAGATTAAACTATTTGGGATGTGCCATGAATTAGTGAACCAGCAGAGAGCAAGAACGGATACATACTCAGCACGTATGCAACACAGATTGGAGGATGTTGGACTCTCAGGCCTGCTAGACTCTGTCTGTGACAGAAGATGCCCTGGTGAAGAAGCTCAGGATTACACAAAGACGAAGAAAAAGAAGAAGGGAGAATCAAGCAAAAACCAGGAACATAACAACTAGAAGGTGGTGAAGTTCTTTCATAATTTCAAATTAAGGGTTAAGTACTAAAATCGTCCCTAAGGTCTGGGGCGAAAATCAAATTCGTCCCCGACCTTTTTTTGCTATTAAAATCATCCCAAATAATTAGAAACACTTTAAAATCGTCCTCAAGTGCATTAAAAAAATTAATGACAATTTTGCCCCCTGAACCCGTTGACGCTTGTGTTCTATTCCCACGGAAGGACTTCGTGTTTTAGGGTGGGGTGCTCCGAATTTTACGGTGAACTCCTCTGGGAACGTGGCGGTGTGCCTGATGCCAGGGCATCTTGGCCAGTTTCACTGACCTTTTCTTTACTGTTTTTAGGTTAGTTTCATGCATTTCTTTAGGAAATAAGCTAGTTTTGGGTAAATATTCACTTATGCCTTGACTCAAGCATACATTGTGCATTTTACATGATTTCATGAGGATTTTGCATAAGTTTAGTGACAAATATTATGTTGCATTACTCATGACTTGGATTAGAGCTTTGATGCACTTTGTTGCTTGATTTCAGGACCAAAAAGAAGCAAGAAAAGGGGAGGTAACTTGCAAAGATTAATGAGAAAAGTGATTGCCAATAAAAGCCATCAATGCCCACGTTAGAGAGTCACGTTAACCAAGTTAACGTGAACTCTAACGTGGAGAAAAAAAGTTGAGCCAACGTTAGTGACACTCAACATTGTCACTAACGCTGGCAATTACTCATAAGTGGCCACGTTAGAAGCCACGTTAACCTAGTTAACGTGGCCTCTAACGTTAAGGGGGAGGGAGAGAAGCCAACATTAGTGACACTCAACATTGTCACTAACGTTGGCCTATGGTGCTAAGTACCACGTTAACTCCCACGTTAACTTGGTTAACGTGGGAACTAACGTAGAAGATGAAGAGTTGTCGACAACGTTAGTGACACTCAACATTGTCACTAACGTTGAAGCAACCACACAACCCCCAAGAGTCACGTTAACTTCCACGTTAACTTGGTTAACGTGGAAGCTAACGATGAGAAATGAAGGATGAGCCAACGTTAGTGACACTCAACATTGTCACTAACGTTGGGATGGCTAAAAGATGGCCACGTTAGAAGCCACGTTAACCTAGTTAACGTGGACTCTAACGTGAGACCTAGGGGCACATTGGAACGTTAGTGACAATGTTGAATGTCACTAACGTTCTCGAAGGATGGCAATGGCCACGTTAGAAGCCACGTTAACCTAGTTAACGTGGGTTTTAACGTGAGGCAAAAGGGGTGCATTGGAACGTTAGTGACAATGTTAAGTGTCACTAACGTTCCCGAACTTGGACTTTCACTAAATGATTAACACTCCTTACACCCTGAGCTT
Organism: Arachis ipaensis; assembly: GCF_059453495.1. Lineage (NCBI taxonomy): Eukaryota > Viridiplantae > Streptophyta > Magnoliopsida > Fabales > Fabaceae > Arachis > Arachis ipaensis. The sequence continues at coordinate 48,420,560 of NC_142440.1, read as the reverse complement.
AAGTCTCTGCCCACTCCACACTTTCTCTCTGCAAGTAAAGCCAAGCCCAAATAAAGAAAGGAACTGCTTCAAACTCAAGATCCAAAGGCCCAAGACTTGAAGAGTGAACTAGAAGCTGAGAAGAGTAGTATATATAGGAGTAGCTTTGAATTGTAAAGGAGTTCTGGAGGCTGAAGAACCACTCTCTGTATTTTACTTTCTTTGCAATTTCTAGTTTTATGATGTATTCTCCATCTTTGTTTTCATCTTCAAGAGCTATGAACAACTAAACCCCTTTCATTAGGTTAGGGAGCTCTGTTGTAATTTGATGGATCAATACTAATTTTCATCGTTCTTCTTCTATCTTTCCTCTTGATTTTACTTGAAAGCTTTCGGTCTTCATCCAATTGAGAAGTTATCTTGGAAGAGAAGCTATTCAAACTTGGATCTCTTTTGAACCTTGGAAGAGGAATGAAGAGATCAAGCTAGAAATACTTTCTCATGCTGGACCAAATTGGGTTTGGATTGGTATGTGACTGTAACCCTCTCAATACTTGGTTTGGGAAATGCATGTGGTATAATCAGTGACCATACTTCATCTCTTATCATGAGCAATTGACCAAGGAATTGGCTATTGATCAAGATTTGAGAGATTGAATTGCAAGAAATTGCAATTCAATCACTTAAGATTGCTAAGGAGATCAATGAGTGCATTGATTGAGGAAGAGATGAAAATGAACTTGATCCGGAGAATTGCAACATCTCCTAAGCCCAATGAACTCCCCATCTCTAATCTTACCCATTCTCTTTAATTTCTGTCATTTACTTTTATGAGCAAATCCCCCATTCCCATTTACAATTCTGCAATTTATTTTCAGTCATTTACTTCCAGTCCTTTAATTCTAGCATTTACTTTTCTGTTATTTACATTTCCGCCATTTTATTTTCTGCAACTCTCAACCCAAATTCTGGATTCACTCAACTAGAACATTCTTCTAATTAAAGTTGCTTGATCAATCAATCCCTGTGGGATTCGACCTCACTCTATTGTGAGTTTTTACTTGACGACAACTTCGGTACACTTGCCGAAGGGAGATTTGTTGAGAGACAAGTTTTCCGTGCATCAAGTTTATGGCGCTGTTGTCGGGGATTGATTGTGCATCAACAATGATTAGATTAGAAAATCACTAGATTGAGCATTTTATTTTGTGAATTTCATTTTTCTGTTTGAGTGATTTACTTTTTGTTTTAGTTAAACTTCTTCCTTTCTCCATCTACTCTTTTGTTTTTCTTTGTTATTTTCAATTTTGTTTGTTAACCCACTAACTGTTTGATATATTGCATCACCCACAACTAACATCAATTCTGACACAAATACTGTCTGCACCTATTTTCTCTGCTTGTACTTGTTGGTTGTATGACAGGGAGAAGAAGCGGGGCTTCAACTTCCTTTCATTATGAACCAGAGAGAACCTTCCTTAGACTAAGGAGGGAGGCAAAAGAAAAACGAGTAGTTGGTGCTGAAGAAGAGGAGGAACAGTTTGAGGAATACTTTGAACCAAACATGGAAGAAAACATGGAAAATCATCATGAAGAAGAGATTCACAACCATGGCAGAGGAGGTGGAGCAAATCATGCTGGGGAGGATAGAAGAGTTTTGGGCTCTTACATTAATCCAAACCCAGGCAATTGTAGAAGTAGCATCCAAAAGCCAACAATCCATGCCAACAACTTTGAACTTAAACCAAAGCTCATCACCCTTGTTCAGAACAACTGTTCGTTTGGAGGAGGTGTTCAAGAAGATCCCAACCAACATTTGACCACCTTCCTGAGAATATGTGACACTGTGAAATCTAATGGTGTTCATCCTGACGCCTATAGATTGCTCTTATTTCCCTTCTCACTCAGAGACAAGGCAGCCAAGTGGCTGGAATCCTTCCCAAGGGAGAGCTTGACAACTTGGGAGGATGTGGTGAACAAATTCTTAGCAAGATTCTACCCTCCTCAACGAATCAATAGGCTGAGAGCTGAGGTTCAAACCTTCAGGCAACAGGATGGTGAGACTCTGTATGAAGCATGGGAGAGGTTCAAAGACTTAACAAGGAGGTGCCCACCTGACATGTTCAACGAATGGGTCCAGCTGCACATTTTCTATGAAGGGCTCTCTTATGAGTCAAAGAAGGCAGTAGACCATTCATCTGGAGGGTCCTTGAACAAGAAGAAGACCATTGAGGAAGCCATAGATGTTATTGAAACAGTAGTAGAAAATGACTACTTCTATGCTTCCGAAAGAGGGAACACAAGAGGAGTGATGGAGCTAAACAATGTGGATGCTCTGTTGGCCCAAAACAAGCTCATTACCCAGCAGCTGGCTGACCTCACCAAGAAGATGGAGATGAACCAAGTAGCAGCAATCTCCACTTCATCAACAACACAAGAAAGAGTAAACCAAGAAGCAGAAGGGAGTCAGGAGCAAGCCAACTACATTGGGAATTCACCAAGGAAAAACTATGATCCATACTCCAAGACTTACAACCCTGGATGGAGAAATCACCCGAACTTTGGGTGGGGAAGTGAGCAAGATCAAAACCAAGACCAGAGACATTACAACTCCAACAACAATGCAGCTCGCCAACAATTCACCCAGAGGACATCTCAATACCTCCACAACAACACTTCTCCACATACTTATCAAAACCAAAACAGCACATCTGCTCCGAACCACTCATCAATTAATGATAGGCTCTCTAAGATTGAAGCCTTACTTGAAGGAATATGCCAAGAGATTCAAGAAAATAAGGTGTTCAAAGAGGAGGTGCGAGCCAATATTAAGAACCAGGGAGAAACCATTAGGAAGATGGAATTCCAGGTGGGATATTTAGCTGAGAAGATTCCCAAACCTACTGATAGCTTCCCAAGTGACACTGAGAAAAACCCCAAGGGAGAAGCAAAGAAAGTAAGATGGGAAGATTGCAAAACGGTCACTACAAGTGATCAAGAGATTGAAGACAAGCAAGGCAAAATGTGCAAACAACCTGAAGACAACTCAACAAAGGAGGAGGATAGAGATCACAAAGAACCAGAAATCTCACAACAAGAGCTGCTGAAGCTCTATGCACCATTCCCTCAACTGCTCAATGGTGTTGTGGGAAAAAGAATATACTCAAGGTTCCTAGACTTGTTTCAATCTCTGCATGTGAACATACCATTCATCAAGGTAATTCAAAAAATGCCTGCATTCATCAAGTATATGAAGGAACTTCTTCCGAGGAAAAGCTCACTCAAGGGAGGGCAGACTATAGTGATGAACAAGGAATGTAGTGCACTTATTCAGCCTGAGCTGCCTAAAAAAAGAAGAGACCCAAGAAGCTTTCATATCCCTTGTGCCATAGGTGAGACTATGTTCGAAGGAGCACTATGTGATTTAGGGGCCAGCATCAACTTACTACCTTTATCCCTGGCGAAGAAGCTGCAGATTAATGAGATAATGCCCACAGATGTCATTATCAGACTGGCTGACAAAACTCAAAAGCAAGCAATAGGAGTGGTGGACAATGTGCTGCTAAAGGTTGGGAAGTACTTTCTCCCAACAGACTTTGTCATTCTAGACATGGAAGAGAGTCATACTCACCCAATCATATTGGAAAGACCATTCCTAGCTACGGCCAGAGCACTTATCGATGTAGAGAAATGGGAGCTAATATTGAGAATTCATAATGAACGACTCAGCTTCAATGTCTTCAACTTCTCACAAGAAACAGATCAAGAGGACAAGGAACTAAGCATAAACGATAAGGAGACACTGAAGGAGGAGACAAGCACTGAAGCACAGCTAGTTCATTCTGAAACCCCCTCAACTGATAAACAAGGAAAACAGCAACTGCCACAGCTCAAAGAAAAATTGGAGGAACCCAAACCTCTAGAGGCAGGTGAAGACAACATCACAACTCCTTGGAGAAAAGAGGTCACCAAGGAGAAGGCAACTTTAAAAGAAACAAAGAAGAAGGTACCAAGGAAATGGAGGAACAAGAAGATCCCTACGGAAGATTTCTCTCCAGGGGATAGAGTTGTCTCATCTTACTTCCCAGATATTCCTCCTAATCTCCCTACTGTACCATCTCAGTTACCTAAGGTCTTCACTATCAACAGAGTTCTTTCCTTGGAACATATGGAGATCATTGATCCAACCAATGGATACAAATCCACAGCAAGAGGGGAGGACTTTAAGCACTACCAACCACCATGATGAAAGAAAAACGTCAAGCTAGTGACGATAAAGAAGCGCTTCATGGGAGGCAACCCATGTTTTATATGCTTTCAGATGATAATGAATAAGTCAATCTTTATGAGCTTCAATCCAAACTTAACAAACAATTGGTGAATATCTTCTTATGCAGAATATAGTGAGGAACAAGTTTGGTGTTCAAAGCAAACCAAGTTGCATGCTAGTCTTGGGAGCTTTGAACATAAAACTTTCATCACAGTGCTTCAAACTAAGTTTAGTGTCACCCCATGGTGCCACCAAAATGCATATAAGGAACCACCAATAGTTAGTTAGTTAGTTGAAACTCATAAAAAAACAATCAAATCCTTTCTTTCAATTTATTCTAGCTGTAGAGTTTTAATTTTCTTATATATTAATTCCCTTATTTCAAATCTTTATAGGAAAGGAAAAGAAGCATAAAAAGGGATTGATTGGACAATTAAATGGGGGAGATTTCACCACTTAATGAAGAGCACTACACACATGTCTCAAGAGGGAACGCATGGGGAAACGTTGCCATGCAACATTGGAAAAAGAAGACCCTGGAAGATTGAACTAATCACTCTCATTAAAGTAATGATCCTTGTCTTTCCTTCATACACAACCCCATCCGTTCATCTAGTAAACATTCATGCAATCCACACCCTTCATCCACTCATGATTTTCTTATATAAGTGAACCTTAGTGCATGCTCACTCCTCACATTCAAATTCCCACTCTCCACACTTCTATTGGCACACTAAACCCTTCATCACAAATTGCTTTAACCAACCCACTCTTCATCTATCCGAAACCTCAAATCTCCTCAAACAACAACTCAAGTCATGGCATCATCAAGCTCAAAGAGGCAAAAGAGGAAGGAACCTATGGTGAGTGCTCCCTTTGATGACAAGAGATTCAAGACTGCCTTTCATGAGCATGAATTTGAGCGGATAAGTGCCAGAAAGATATTGCCAGAGTTAATCTTCCAAATCAATGCCAATGAATCACCACAGATTTGGAGAAAAATCAAACAGAAGGGGTGGAAATTGCTCACCAGTCCAGAGGGGAAGATCAATGGAAACCTCATCAAAGAATTCTATGCAAATGCAGTTAGAGAGGATAAGACCAAAGCCCCAACCTTCAAAAGCTATGTGAGAGGAAAGGAGGTGGATTTCAGCCCAAGTGCCATAACAGGAGCTCTTCATTTGAAATCACCTCATTTTGATGAGGAGAGTTATCAGGCAAGAATAAGTAGAAGCCCCGATAAGGATGAGCTCTCAGAGATAGCATCAGACATCTGTGTCATAGCCGCTGACTGGGAGAGGTACTCAGATGGGAGACCAAAATTCATAAAAAGGGGAGACCTTCACCCGGAAGCCAAAGGGTGGTTTGAGCTTGTAAGGAGGTCCATCCTACCAGCTGCTAATAATTCAGAGGTCAACATCAATCGAACCACTATGGTACAATTCTTAGTACAAGGTGGGGAAATCAAAGTGCATGAGCTCATTGCCGAAGGGATTCAAGAGTCAGCTGAGAAAGCTGACTCAGGTGCCAGACTTTGGTACCCCAGCACCATTCTCCGCTTGTGCAACAAGGCCAAGGTAATATTTGAGGACAGCAGCCCAGACTGGGTGAACCCAGGGAGGCCAGTCACACTCGAGCAAATGGTCTATACCACACCGGCTCAGCAACTAAGAAGGCCACATATAGGAAGGCAAAGGGCCCAAGAAGGAGCTCACCAAGAGGAATACCATCAGGAAGAATATCAACAAGAAGAGCATCATGACCCAACCAACTTGAATATGACTCACCTTCTAAGAGCCATTGAAGATTTAGGACAGAGACATATGGAAGGACAAGAGCAAATACTGAACCGGCTGAGTCAACAGGAAGCATGGCAAAAACAACAAATGGAGCAGCAGCAGGAACGCTACTCCCAGCTCAATCAAGCCATCAACCAAGTGAATGAGAGGCAAGAGCTTCAAGAGAAGCACTTGCAAGAGCTCAACCAGCGGCAGATAGCCCAAATGAAAACTTTCAATGAGTTCAGTGTACTCAATGAAGGAAGGCAACTACATAGGGAGGAGTTCTATGTAAACACTCAAGCTGAGTTGAACTACATGACCAGTAATATGCATCATCTACACTATGCCATCCCCACATATGATGAAGTCCAAAAAGAATTTGTAGAACAAGAAGAGAGGAAAGTGAAACAGCAAAAGGAGACACTCAAGAAGAAGATGGAAGATAGTGGTTTCTGGAAGAAGCTGCTTAGAAAAGGTAAAGGAAGTGGGAGCACAAGCACTCAAGAGAGACACAATGAGGACAAGCAAAGAGGGGAGCACGGGCATCCACATGAATGAAAGGTGGTGGAGTTCCTTTTAGTCCATCGTTTTCTATGCTTTAAATAAGGAAGATCTTGTATGAAATAGAACCTGCTTCCATGTCATGTTAAAAAAAATTTTTTTTCTGTCTTTTAAGTTTTCTTTCTAAATAGGTCCATGATTTCTGGTTTAAATGTCACTGCATCATTCCCCTATTTACTTGTAAGCTTGTCCATTTTAAATCATTCCCCTATTTACTTGTAAGCTTGTCCATTTGAAAGATTATCTTAAAGAGTTGCCCCCTTACAGAGCACTTAGCCTAAATAACACAAACAACCCTTGTAATAACAATAAAAGGATCAATGAATAAAAGTCTCATGAGATATAAACAAAGCAAGTGTTTAGGGACATGATAAAGGTCTGAAAGCCAGTAATGGAATGAACCTAAGTTGCTATGCATGAAACCACCATAAAATCAGTAATATGACTTCCACAAGAATGACTCATTCCTCTGGATATTCCATTCATCATTCTCTTGTTCCAGTACTTGCTTAGGGACAAGCAAGCTTTAAGTTTGGTGTTGTGATGGCAGGGCATCTTGGCCAGTTTTACTGACCTTTTCTTTACTGTTTTTAGGTTAGTTTCATGCATTTCTTTAGGAAATAAGCTAGTTTTGGGTAAATATTCACTTATGCCTTGACTCAAGCATACATTGTGCATTTTACATGATTTCATGAGAATTTTGCATAAGTTTAGTGACAAATATTATGTTGCATTACTCATGACTCGGACTAGAGCTTTGATGCACTTTGTTGCTTGATTTCAGGACCAAAAAGAAGCAAGAAAAGGGGAGGTAACTTGCAAAGATTAATGAGAAAAGTGATTGCCAATAAAAGCCATCAATGCCCACGTTGGAGAGTCACGTTAACCAAGTTAACGTGAACTCTAACGTGGAGAAAAGAAGTTGAGCCAACGTTAGTGACACTCAACATTGTCACTAACGTTGGCAATTACTCATAAGTGGCCACGTTAGAAGCCACGTTAACCTAGTTAACGTTAGTGACACTCAACATTAAAACTAATGTTGGCCTATGGTGCTAAGTACCACGTTAACTCCCACGTTAACTTGGTTAACGTGGGAACTAACGTAGAAGATGAAGAGTTGTCGACAACGTTAGTGACACTCAACATTGTCACTAACGTTGAAGCAACCACACAACCCCCAAGAGTCACGTTAACTTCCACGTTAACTTGGTTAACGTGAAAGCTAACGATGAGAAATAAAGGATGAGCCAACGTTAGTGACACTCAACGTTGTCACTAACGTTGGGATGGCTAAAAGATGGCCACGTTAGAAGCCACGTTAACCTAGTTAACGTGGACTCTAACGTGAGACCTAGCGGCACATTGGAACGTTAGTGACAATGTTGAATGTCACTAACGTTCTCGAAGGATGGCAAAGGCCACGTTAGAAGCCACGTTAACCTAGTTAACGTGGGTTTTAACGTGAGGCAAAAGGGGTGCATTGGAACGTTAGTGACAATGTTAAGTGTCACTGACATTCCCGAACTTGGACTTTCACTAAATGATTAACACTCCTTACGCCCTGAGCTTAAGTCTCTGCCCACTCCGCACTTTCTCTCTGCAAGTAAAGCCAAGCCCAAATAAAGAAAGGAACTTCTTCAAACTCAAGATCCAAAGGCCCAAGACTTGAAGAGTGAACTAGAAGCTGAGAAGAGTAGTATATATAGGAGTAGCTTTGAATTGTAAAGGAGTTCTGGAGGCTAAAGAACCACTCTCTGTATTTTACTTTCTTTGCAATTTCTAGTTTTATGATGTATTCTCCATCTTTGTTTTCATCTTCAAGAGCTATGAACAACTAAACCCCTTTCATTGGGTTAGAGAGCTCTGTTGTAATTTGATGGATCAATACTAATTTTCATTGTTCTTCTTCAATCTTTCCTCTTGATTTTACTTGAAAGCTTTCGGTCTTCATCCAATTGAGTAGTTATCTTAGAAGAGAAGCTATTCAAACTTTGATCTCTTTTGAACCTTGGAAGAGGAATGAAGAGATCAAGCTAGAAATACTTTCTCATGCAGGACCAAATTGGGTTTGGATGGGTATGTGACTGTAACCCTCTCAATACTTGGTTTGGGAAATGCATGTGGTATAATCAGTGACCATACTTCATCTCTTCTCATGAGCAATTGACCAAGGAATTGGCTATTGATCAAGATTTGAGAGATTGAATTGCAAGAAATTGCAATTCAATCACTTAGGATTGCCAAGGAGATCAATGAGTGCATTGATTGAGGAAGAGATGAAAATGAACTTGATCCAGAGAATTGTAACATCTCCTAAGCCCAATGAACTCCCCATCTCTAATCTTATCCATTCTCTTTAATTTCTGCCATTTACTTTTATGAGCAAATCCCCCATTCCCATTTACAATTCTGCAATTTATTTTCAGTCATTTACTTCCAGTCCTTTAATTCTAGCATTTACTTTTCTGTTATTTACATTCCCGCCATTTTATTTTCTACAACTCTCAACCCAAATTCTGGATTCGCTCAACTAGAACATTCTTCTAATTAAAGTTGCTTGATCAATCAATCCCTATGGGATTCGACCTCACTCTATTGTGAATTTTTAATTGACGACAACTTCGGTACACTTACCGAAGGGAGATTTGTTGAGAGACAAGTTTTCCGTGCATCAGTGCCCCCATGTCTCTGCAACGCTGTGTCACCAGGAGATTGATATGCTCAAGATCGTGAAGAAAGCTACTGACTCCATCTCATGTGGCGGTCTCGGCCTACAGCTGCCTCTCATGGTTCACTTCCCTGATATCCTCAAGAACTGCCTCGAATCCCTTCAATCAGCCTTCTACTACGCGATCCAGTCTCGCAGATACGGCTCTCACTATCAGGGGGTCTACCCGGTGAAGTGCAATCAGGACCAGTTCATTGTGGAGGACATCGTGAGATTTGGTTCTTCTTGTTTGCAATGGATTCAAAGACGCAGAGTACATTTCCCTTGCGTTGGTTGCAAGGAAGCTTGCCTTGAACACCGTGATTGTTCTAGAGCAAGAGGAAGAGCTTGACATGATAATCGATCTCAGCAAAAAGCTATGCATCAGACCGGTGATTGGCTTCCGGGCCAAGCTGAGGACCAAGCATTCGGGGCACTTTGGGTCCACTTCGGGAGAGAAGGGCAAGTTTGGGTTAACCACGGCTCAGATTGTGAGGGTTATGAAGAAGCTTCAAATCTTGGGCATGCTTGATTGCCTGCAGTTGTTGCACTTTCACATTGGATCCATGATCCCATCCACTTTGCTCCTTGCCCATGGAGTTTCGGAGGCTGCACAGATATGCTGTGAGCTAAAAGGGTAAAAGTGTCAAAAATTTTGTTTTAAGGAAGGGAGGATGATTTTAAAGTGTTTTTGAACGTTCGGGATGATTTTAATAACAAAAAAAGTTCGAGGACGAATTTGATTTTCACCCTAGACCTTAAGGATGATTTTCGTACTTAACCCTCAAATTAAATAAGGAAGATGTATGTCTGAAACATGATATAACTCCAATTGCTCTTTGTTCTGCATTTTTGTTTTGAGTAATTAGCTTGAAAGTGATCTGCATAATAATTGTCATCCTTCATTTGCTTAGATTTTATTTTGTCTCCTTGCTATTTGAATAAAAGAGAGATATTTGAATTAGAAAAGTGAATGTTCAATGTTGCAAAAGTTAGGATGAAAGTTAGTGGTGGTATTTGTTTGATCCAATTGTTAGCTCACAAAATAAATGCTGCATAATGACATGTTCCTTGAAGCCTAAGCTAGTTTGCTGCTATAATCTTTCAATTAATGAAAGTCCCTTGAGAATGAATCAAAACAAAAAGAAAAAGAAAAAGGAAAAGCCAAGAATTGGCAAAGAAATAAACAATAAGGCTAGACACCAATAGCTTGGACCCTAGGACACATGCCTGTGGTGTTTTTGTACTAGGATATGCTTGGACAAGTAGGTTCTAAGGAGTATTTCAAAACATGGCCACTTAGATCAACTGATTTGGGATTGCCAACTGAAAGTCCAAAATAAAGAGCAACCAAGCTACAAAACACTTAGTTATCCAAAGAGATGCTGGGCATCAATGATCATAGGAAGAAAAAGGTGAGCCATGTGTCTGTGGTAAAGAAATGTTGAGCAAAATTAAGCCAAAAGGCTGCTGCAACATTTGCCACCAAGCCTTCAATAAGTAATAAGCTCTCTAAGAAAAATAAAGAAGGAAAATCTAGCAAGGGATTAAGTAGAAAGTAAAGCATTGTAGCAGCAACCTTAGTGAACTGATGAGCGGATATTTTATACGCTTTTTGGGGTTAATTTCATGTAGTTTTTAGTATATTTTCATTAGTTTCTAGGCAAAATTCATATTTCTGGATTTTACTATGAGTTTGTGTGTTTTTCTGTAATTTCAGGTATTTTCTAGTTGAAATTGAGGGAGTTGAGCAAAAATCTGATTCAGGCTGAAAAAGGACTGCTGATGCTGTTGGATTCTGACCTCGCTGCACTCGGAATAGAATTTCTGGAGCTAAAGGAGTCCAATTGTCGCGCTCCCAATTGCGTTGGAAAGTAGACATCCAGGGCTTTCTAGAAATATATAATAGTCTATACTCTGCTCAAGGATAGACGACGTAAACTGGCGTTCAACGCCAGTTGCATGTTGTAGTCTGGCGTTCAGCGCCAGAAACAGGTTACAAGTTGGAGTTCAATGCCAGAAACAGGTTACAACCTGGCGTTCAACTCTAGAAACAGCCCAGGCATGTGAGAAGCTTAAGTCTCAGCCCCAGCACACACCAAGTGGGCCCCAGAAGTGGATTTCTGCACTATCTATCTTAGTTTACTCATTTTCTGTAAACCTAGGTTACTAGTTTAGTATTTAAACAACTTTTAGAAATTTATTTTGGACCTCATGACATTTTTAGATCTGAACTTTATACCTTTTGACGGCATGAGTCTCTAAACTCCATTGTTGGGGGTGAGGAGCTCTGCAGCGTCTCGATGAATTAATGCAATTATTTCTGTTTTCCATTCAAACACGCTTGTTCCTATCTAAGATGTTCATTCGCGCTTCACTATGAAGAAGGTGATGATCCGTGACACTCATCACCTTCCAAAATCCATGAACGTGTGCCTGACAACCACCTCCGTTCTACATCAGATTGAATGAGTATCTCTTAGATTTCTTAATCAGAATCTTCGTGGTATAAGCTAGGATTGATGGCGGCATTCATGAGAATCCGGAAAGTCTAAACATTGTCTGTGGTATTCCGAGAAGGATTCAAGGATTGAATGGCTGTGACGAGCTTCAAACTCACGATTGTTGAGGGTAGTGACAGACGCAAAAGGATCAATAGATCTTATTTCGACATGATCGAGAACCAACAGATGATTAGCCGTGCTGTGACAGAGCATTTGGACCATTTTCACTGAGATGATGGGATGTAGCCATTGACAACGGTGACACCCTACATACAGCTTGCCATGGAAGGAGCCTTGCGTGTGTGAAGAGGAGTACAAGAGAAAAGCATCTCCAAAACTCTAACATATTCTCCATTATTGCACAATAAGTATTTATTTTATGCCTTTTTACTTTTCACAATTGAACTTACAAAACACTGTTGTTGGTATCCTGATGATGAGATATTTTGGTGAAAAATAAATTTCTCCCAAAACACACAAATCTAACCGGCAAGTGCACCGGGTCGCATCAAGTAATAAAACTCACGGGAGTGAGGTCGATCCCACAGGGATTGATGGATCAAGCAACTTTAGTGGGTGATTAGTTTAGTCAAGCTAACATTGATGTGAATTGTGTGAAATTGTAACCAACAGGAAGTAAAGGACAATTAATTTAAAGTTGCAGAAAGTAAATTGCATTGAAACTTAAATTGCAAGAAAAGTAAATTGGCAAAATCTTAAATGACAAGAAAAGTAAATTGCATGAAAAGTAAAGGGGCTGGGGTGCTGGAAATTAAATAGAGCAATATATCAGAATTCAAAACTCTTGCAGCAAGCTTAAATTGCAGGAAAGTAAATTGGGAGCAATGTAAACAGAGAAGCAAAATTGCAGAGAAGGGAATTGTAGCAGAAAAGTAAATCAGCGAGAAAACTCAAATCAATTGTGAAATCTAGAAAGACAAGTGAAGATCTCAGGAGATCCAAGAGACTAGAAAACAAGTCTAGATCTCAAGCCCTTCCTTGATTCAACAGCAAGCAGATTGAAGAAGAAATGAAAATGAAAGCAGTAGGAGAACTTTGATTTAAATTGCAATTCACTGAAATTATGGAGCAAGGCAAAACAAAGAGAAATCTCAAAGGGAGAATGAAACAGAACACCTTCAATTCTCCACCCAAGATTCAAAACAAAGAAAATTAAAGAGAGAGCTCTCAAGTTCTAGTGCTCCCCAGTGGAGCCAGCCTCCTTACAAATATGAAAATGATGCCTTATATAGGCTTTACAAAATGGAAATGAAAATGAAATTAAAAACAAATTACAACTAAATGAAATTCCTATTTTATCTATTTCTTGTGCCTTTGAGTGATGATCATGGGCCTTTGCTCTCGGTGGAATTGGGTTGAAAGAGGCCTTGGTTGATTGCTCTTGGAGTTTGAAGAAGAACCGAAGTGAACCAATTGAACCGGTTTTGAAGTTAGCCATAGTTGGTCCCAACGTTAGGGCCAAAGTTAGGGGTCTAACTTTGACCCCAACTTTTCATAGCAGCAAGCAATATTCTCTGGTTTGGACGTTGGTGCCAACGTTAGGGGTCTAACTTTGACCCTAACGTTGGCCTCCCTTATGCACATTTATGGCACCAACTTTGTCCTCTTGTCATGTTGCCAATTTTATGCCCAATATAGACTATCATATATGGTTGGAAAGCTCTGAATGTCAGCTTTCTAACCCACTTAGAATCACTTCAATTGGACATCTACAACTCAAGTTATGATCATTTGAAGAGGGCATGGTCGCTGGCTTTGGTGTGCAGCGTTTGAGGTAACGTTAGCCCTCAAACGTTGGCGAAAACGCCAGTTCTGGAGGCTCAAATGTATTGTCCACCCCATACTATTATACATTGTTGGAAAGCCCTGGATGTCTACTTTCCAATTCCGTTGGGAGCACATTATTTGGAGCTCTACAGCTCGAGTTATACTCCTTTGAAGGTGCAGAGGTCAGTTGGCCTCACTGCAGGTTGCCACCATGTTCATTTATGCACATTGCGGGGCAGTTTTCTCCCTCAATTTTAGTGTCCACCATGCAGTGCCATATATGCTTGGAAAGCTCTTGATTCCTACTTTCCAATGCTTCTTGAATCACCTCATTTGGAGCTCTGTAGCTCAAGTTATTCTTGTTGGAAGTATACCCCTTGTATGCCTTGTGGTGTGTGGCGCCAACGTTAGCCTCCAAGTTAGGGGGCTAACGTTGGTGCAAACGTTGGCCCCTCTCCCTTTGTGATTCATGTGCCAACGTTAGCCTCCAAGTTAGGGGGCTAACGTTGGCGCAAACGTTGGCCTTCTCCCCCTTTATAACTCATGTGCCAACGTTAGCCTCCAAGTTAGGGGGCTAACGTTGGCGCAAACGTTGGCTGGCCCAGGGATGAGTTTCAAGTTTCTCTTGCCAACGTTAGCCTCCAAGTTAGGGGGCTAACGTTGGCTCAAACGTGGGGAGTCCAGGGAGTGATCTTCATGCCCAACGTTAGCCTCCAAGTTAAGGGGCTAACGTTGGGGCTAACTTCATGCCTCCAGGATCAACTTCCATTCTTCACTTCTAGCCATTCCTCTTTGCTTCAACCTTTCTCCAAGCTTTCTTCACCTATCATTAATCAACCAAACACATCAAATCTATGCTCATAATCATGAGATATTCATTCTATCATAATATGTGTCAATTTTAGCATAAAACCTCATGAAATAGCATGAATTCATACATGGTTGATTAAATCAAAGGAAGCATGAAAATCTACCCACTTAGCTTGCTTATGGCTCAAGAAAGTGCATAAAACCTATTGAAAACAAAGGAAAAAGGCATAGAAAAACATGACATGATGACATGTCATCACAACACCAAACTTAAACCTTGCTTGTCCCCAAGCAAGAAGAGAATCATGCAATAAAGATTGACAATCCAAGGTAAGAAGAATAGCAACTCAATGTTCATGGTAAGCTAGTTTTCTAAGCATGCTACAATCACAAAAGAAATGTAAATGATTGATGCTTCCATCTAGCTCAATTTATGAAATCTTTCTTTTATATTTCTTCCTTGAAACAAGCTTTTGAATTTTTTATTAGCTTCTCCTTTTTGGGTGCTTTGCCCCATGAGTTGATAACAAAGCTACGACTTCTAAATGCTTTGTTTTCAAGTATTACCACTTGATACATAAGCACCACAAGCATTTGATTAGAGGACTTCATTAAGCTCATTTTTCTTTTCTTTTCTTGACTCTCTAATCATTGATGCTCAGAGCCTTGAGCTTTGAGGGAGTGCTTTTGCACTTTGAGCCTATCCTTGACTTCTAAGTGTTTTGTTTTCAAGCATTTGGCTTGATACATAAACACCACAAGTACTTAACAAATGAATTGCCATTGGTACTCAGAGCCTTCAGCTTTCTCATTCTTTCCCTTTTTCTTTTCTTGCTTTATTTTGCTTCTTCAAGGTTTTCATGATTTTAAAAGATTTCACAAAATGTCCTAGATGAAAACTTCAATTAAATAAAATCTAATGCAATTAAGCAACAATCAAACATACTAGCTTACCAATACTTTTATGCACATGCTAAAATCTTCTTTAATGCCTTGTTTGTTTATGATCATGATACTTTGTTGCTTTTGAATTCACAAAACTCAAGTTGGTAATCATAATGACATAGCACCATGTTGCAATTTAGAAATCAAACTATGCCTTTTCATACACACATGCATACAGAGAAGGTACAGACAATCATGCAGTTTATAGTGCTTGAAACAAATGAGAGGAAAAGGAACTTTACAACCTTGCAGTTCATCTTCATTATTGTTGTCCTTTTTCCTCTATTCTTCCTCCTTCCCTTGCCAAACTCAAAATACTTGCTCATCCTCAAGCAATAATTAAAACAATGGCTATGGGGCTAAGATGTATCATGAATGTCTTACATAATGAAATGTTAGTAGCACATGTGTTTTAAGCAAGCAAAATTAAAGATAATAATCAAGGCACAAGAGACAGAGACATTGTGATTGCAAGCTTAAGAAGGTGAGCATAATACTTTGCATAAAGAATAAGTGGCACACCAAACTTAATGTGACACTCTCGCTTGGAATCAATGCAAGTATCCAGTAAAGATTTGAAGCAAATTGTGTTGCATAGCAACACCAAACTTAGCATGCAATCCTATGTCCATTTATTTGAATTAAAACCAAGCAAATGAAACTGTTCTTTATTAAATACAATCACTGAGCCAAGAATCTGTCATTAATAAAGCTCTCTTGGTGATGTATTAATAAACACAGCAAATAAGCAAACTAAATTGGAAGCATTAAAAACAAAGAATTAACTAAAGTAAACAGAATAACAAAATATCAAACCAAAAGAAAATTAACACTGCAAAGACATTATGGTTATGCAGACAAGTGGTGTTGCTGAATGATTTGCATAGAAAAATAGGTGGCACACCAAGCTTAGAATCTTGGTGTGTCACTTTCATTTTTGATTTGATGCAATCATCAAAAAGATGGAAAACAGTTTGTTGCAGGGCAACACCAAACTTAGAATGTAATCATATGCCAATTTATTGAAATTTAAACAAAGCAAGGAGAAGAATTGTACCTACTGTCTACCTATTCTTTACTTTCTTCCTTTTCTTCCAATTTGTTAAGAGAAATGACTTCAAAGGAGGAGAAGTTTCAGCTAGTGCCCCCTGTCTTGGTCTCTCCTCAGCAAGCTTCCTTGTGAAATTGGCTTGATTGATCTTGCTTGCTGGATCAGGGGGAGGATTGTTTGCAGTTGACCTTCTCATGAATGTTGTCCTTGGTGTCTTGGTCACAATCCTCTTCTTGGTGCTTTTGTTAATTACCTTCACTTCTTGGATGTCAAGACATGGTTGCTGTGTGATTATTGGAGTGATTCCTTCATTCAGGGCCTCTTGTATTGGTGGTTCCATGAACTCCTCCTTTATGTACTTCTCTGCCTCACTTGAGTTTGGAATGACTTCTTCACTTTCTTGCTCCTCCACTTCCTCTTTTACACCCAACATTTGTTTCAATCGCTCTATCATGGGGGAGGTTTGTCGATCTTCCCAACATTTCTTCATCTCCTCGTCATACCTTTCAATCATGGATTCAGATGTTGAGGCATTTTGGTCCAGGGAGGTTTGTGAGAGTTGTGAGTCTTCATGTTCTCTTGTCATCTCAAGTGAAGTTTCAGGTTCAACCACCTCATTCTTCATTGAAAGTTCACTTGATGCAGTGGCCTCCTTATCTTGCTCTTCCACTTCCTCACTCACAAATTGGTCTTCATCTTCACTGTTTGATGGTTCTAAGTCCCCCCTTGATTGCTCTGAGGACTCATTCATCTTCTTGAATACGAATTCTTTCCAAGATGGGGATTTTGTGTGTATTTCCACTAGTTTTCTCTGTATTTCAATGGCTTCAAGGTATTCCTCATCTGTTAATCCAAGGGATGAAGGTTGAGAGTAATTTTGGTGACGTGAATGTGTTATGGTGAAGTTGTGTTGAGGGGTGTGGAATGAGTTGTGTGATTGATGGGATGACTGGTATGGACTTTGGAGGAAACTTTGTGTTGAGGCATAATCAAGTGATGAAGAATTTTTAAATGAGAAACTAGGACGTGAGGGTGGCTGCTCTTCCATTCTTTGGCGACACTTCCATCTTCCATGAGGATAATGATATGAATCATTTTGTGGTGGTGGTTGGTATCCCATATGATTCTCTTTCTCATCTTGTGGTTGTGAAGCAAATCTCCATGAATTGGAGTGCTCAGAATGTGTATTCTCTTGGTGATATTCCCAGCCACCATTAGAGATTGGTGATGGTGGGTGATATCCAATAGAATTTGTTTGATCATAAGATGAGTTGAACTCCATTTGAGTTTTGTAAAACACACAACCAAGGAAAATTGAAATTACTCATATCAGAGATGAGAATTTCTTAGTGAGGCAAAAACTCAAACACCTTGGTTTCACTTTGAAACAGAAAACAAAAATAAAGAAAATGCTTGATCTAGACTTCTCACCCACATAATCATTGTTGATCTAATCAATCCCCGGCAACGGCGCCAAAAACTTGATGAGATATTTTGGTGAAAAATAAATTTCTCCCAAAACACACAAATCTAACCGGCAAGTGCACCGGGTCGCATCAAGTAATAAAACTCACGGGAGTGAGGTCGATCCCACAGGGATTGATGGATCAAGCAACTTTAGTGGGTGATTAGTTTAGTCAAGCTAACATTGATGTGAATTGTGTGAAATTGTAACCAACAGGAAGTAAAGGACAATTAATTTAAAGTTGCAGAAAGTAAATTGCATTGAAACTTAAATTGCAAGAAAAGTAAATTGGCAAAATCTTAAATGACAAGAAAAGTAAATTGCATGAAAAGTAAAGGGGCTGGGGCGCTGGAAATTAAATAGAGCAATATATCAGAATTCAAAACTCTTGCAGCAAGCTTAAATTGCAGGAAAGTAAATTGGGAGCAATGTAAACAGAGAAGCAAAATTGCAGAGAAGGGAATTGTAGCAGAAAAGTAAATCAGCGAGAAAACTCAAATCAATTGTGAAATCTAGAAAGACAAGTGAAGATCTCAGGAGATCCAAGAGACTAGAAAACAAGTCTAGATCTCAAGCCCTTCCTTGATTCAACAGCAAGCAGATTGAAGAAGAAATGAAAATGAAAGCAGTAGGAGAACTTTGATTTAAATTGCAATTCACTGAAATTATGGAGCAAGGCAAAACAAAGAGAAATCTCAAAGGGAGAATGAAACAGAACACCTTCAATTCTCCACCCAAGATTCAAAACAAAGAAAATTAAAGAGAGAGCTCTCAAGTTCTAGTGCTCCCCAGTGGAGCCAGCCTCCTTACAAATATGAAAATGATGCCTTATATAGGCTTTACAAAATGGAAATGAAAATGAAATTAAAAACAAATTACAACTAAATGAAATTCCTATTTTATCTATTTCTTGTGCCTTTGAGTGATGATCATGGGCCTTTGCTCTCGGTGGAATTGGGTTGAAAGAGGCCTTGGTTGATTGCTCTTGGAGTTTGAAGAAGAACCGAAGTGAACCAATTGAACCGGTTTTGAAGTTAGCCATAGTTGGTCCCAACGTTAGGGCCAAAGTTAGGGGTCTAACTTTGACCCCAACTTTTCATAGCAGCAAGCAATATTCTCTGGTTTGGACGTTGGTGCCAACGTTAGGGGTCTAACTTTGACCCTAACGTTGGCCTCCCTTATGCACATTTATGGCACCAACTTTGTCCTCTTGTCATGTTGCCAATTTTATGCCCAATATAGACTATCATATATGGTTGGAAAGCTCTGAATGTCAGCTTTCTAACCCACTTGGAATCACTTCAATTGGACATCTACAACTCAAGTTATGATCATTTGAAGAGGGCATGGTCGCTGGCTTTGGTGTGCAGCGTTTGAGGTAACGTTAGCCCTCAAACGTTGGCGAAAACGCCAGTTCTGGAGGCTCAAATGTATTGTCCACCCCATACTATTATACATTGTTGGAAAGCCCTGGATGTCTACTTTCCAATTCCGTTGGGAGCACATTATTTGGAGCTCTACAGCTCGAGTTATACTCCTTTGAAGGTGCAGAGGTCAGTTGGCCTCACTGCAGGTTGCCACCATGTTCGTTTATGCACATTGCGGGGCAGTTTTCTCCCTCAATTTTAGTGTCCACCATGCAGTGCCATATATGCTTGGAAAGCTCTTGATTCCTACTTTCCAATGCTTTTTGAATCACCTCATTTGGAGCTCTGTAGCTCAAGTTATTCTTGTTGGAAGTATACCCCTTGTATGCCTTGTGGTGTGTGGCGCCAACGTTAGCCTCCAAGTTAGGGGGCTAACGTTGGTGCAAACGTTGGCCCCTCTCCCTTTGTGATTCATGTGCCAACGTTAGCCTCCAAGTTAGGGGGCTAACGTTGGCGCAAACGTTGGCCTTCTCCCCCTTTATAACTCATGTGCCAACGTTAGCCTCCAAGTTAGGGGGCTAACGTTGGCGCAAACGTTGGCTGGCCCAGGGATGAGTTTCAAGTTTCTCTTGCCAACGTTAGCCTCCAAGTTAGGGGGCTAACGTTGGCTCAAACGTGGGGAGTCCAGGGAGTGATCTTCATGCCCAACGTTAGCCTCCAAGTTAAGGGGCTAACGTTGGGGCTAACTTCATGCCTCCAGGATCAACTTCCATTCTTCACTTCTAGCCATTCCTCTTTGCTTCAACCTTTCTCCAAGCTTTCTTCACCTATCATTAATCAACCAAACACATCAAAGCTATGCTCATAATCATGAGATATTCATTCTATCATAATATGTGTCAATTTTAGCATAAAACCTCATGAAATAGCATGAATTCATACATGGTTGATTAAATCAAAGGAAGCATGAAAATCTACCCACTTAGCTTGCTTATGGCTCAAGAAAGTGCATAAAACCTATTGAAAACAAAGGAAAAAGGCATAGAAAAACATGACATGATGACATGTCATCACCTGACTAAAAATAATAAGATAACCATAGCTTGCTTTAAGCCAACAATCTCCGTGGGATTCAACCCTTACTCACGTAAGGTATTACTTGGACGACCCAGTGCACTTGCTGGTTAGTTGTGCGAATTTTTGAGAAATAGTAATATTGACATTGACATACACATTTTCGTGCACCAAGTTTTTGGCGCCGTTGCCGGGGATTGTTCGAGTTTGAACAACTGACGGTTCATCTTGTTGCTTAGATTAGGAAGATTTTATCTTTTGGGTCAGAGTCTTTTGCTTTCTTTTCAAAAATATTTCAAAAATTTTTTTCTTTATTAATCTGTGATTTGTCTTTGAGTCTTTTATTGTTGTTCTTGTTAAAATTTTAGAATCCTTATTTTCTTGTTCAAAAATTTTTCTTCGAAATTTTATTTTTTTTTACTAATAATTGAGTTTTTCTAATTGAGTTTAGTTTTATGTTTTAAGTTTGGTGTCAATTGCATGCTTTTTGTGTTCCTTAAATTTTTCAAAAATACTTCTTCTCCAATTGGTTCATGCATTTTTTGAGTGTGTCTATTTTCTTGGGAATAGTTGCCCATTTAAGTTTTTCTTTTTAAAACTTTTTCAAGAATAATTTTTCTATTAAATCTTGTGCCAAACTTTAAGTTTGGTGTTTTCTTGCTAATTTTTCTTTAGTTTTCGAAAATTTTATTTTGGTTTTCTAAAAATTTTAAGTTTGGTGTTCTATCTTCATGTTCTTGTTGTTCTTGTG
This sequence comes from Arachis ipaensis, assembly GCF_059453495.1. Lineage (NCBI taxonomy): Eukaryota > Viridiplantae > Streptophyta > Magnoliopsida > Fabales > Fabaceae > Arachis > Arachis ipaensis. Next base: position 48,399,504 of record NC_142440.1, on the reverse strand, counting down.
AGTCTTCAAGGTGTTCTTGAGTTTTCCTTGTGTCGTGATCTTAAAATTTTTAAGTTTAGTGTTCCTTGGTGTTTTTCCTCCAAAATTTTTGAAAACAAGGAGCATTAGATCTAAAAATTTTGAATCTTGTGCTATTTTATTGTTTTTCTCTCTCCTTATTAAATTCAAAAATATCTTTTATCTCTATTTTAAAGCAAACTTTCAAAAATTACTTTTAAAATTCAGATTTTTTTATTTCAAAATTTAAACTCCTTTTCAAAAACCATATCCAAAATTTTTCAAATCTTCTTAATTAAGTAATTATTTTGGTTTTAAATTTTTTGTTCTTAATTTTCGAAATCTATATTTGCTTTCTAATTATCTTATTTAATTTTCAAAATTTTATCTTTTTTTTTATTTTATTTATTCATTTTTTTTAAAAAAATAAAAAATAAAAATATATTCTATTTGCTATTCATATCAATTCCCTTTTCTCCATCATGGACCTAAGTGGAAATGAACAGTCCAGAAGGACTCTAGGGTCATATGCTAATCCCACTACTGCTTCATATGGGAGTAGTATCTGTATACCCTCCATCGGAGTCAGTAGCTTTGAGTTGAATCATCAACTCATTATCATGGTGCAGCAAAGTTGCCAGTATTTCGGTCTTCCTCAGGAAGAACCTACAGAGTTTCTGGCAAAGTTTTTACAAATTGCTTACACAGTACATGATAAGAAAGTAGATCAAGATGTCTACAGATTATTACTGTTTCCATTTGCTGTAAAAGACCAAGCTAAGAGGTGGTTAAATAACCAACCTAAGGCTAGCATAAGGACATGGAAACAGCTGTCAGAAAAATTCCTGAATCAATACTTCCCTCCAAAACAGATGACACAGCTAAGGCTGGACATCCAAGGCTTTAAACAAGGAGATAATGAATCTCTTTATGATGCCTGGGAGAGATATAGAGAGATGCTAAGAAAATGCCCCTCTGAAATGTTTTCAGAGTGGGTGCAGTTAGACATCTTCTATTTTGGGCTTACAGAAAGAGCTCAGATTTCTCTAGACTACTCCGCTGGTGGATCTATCCACATGAGAAAGACAATTGAAGAAGCTCAAGAGCTCATTGATACAGTTGCCAGAAATCAGCATCTGTACCTAAGCGATGAACCTTCCATGAAAGAAGAGGCTAAAACAGTGACTACTGAACTCAGTCATGCAGAACAAGCCACTGAATTCAATTAGCAATTTGATTTTCTAACAAAATAGTTAGTTGAATTCAAGGCGAGACTACAAGAGACAAGAATGGCTAATATAAATATGGAAGTACAATTAAAGCCAACAAAATAGCAGCTGTCAAAACAAATAACAGAAGAATGTCAAGCAGTTCAATTAAGAAGTGGGAAAACATTAGATGCCTCACCTCAAGGTAGCAGGAAGCCAAGAAATGAGCAAACTACCCAAAATTCATCTGAGGACAATAAGAGCCCGGAGAGGAATAATTCTGGAACTCAAACGCTAGAAATTGGGTGGAAAGCTGGCGTTGAACGCCCAAACCATGCTCAGTCCTGGCGTTCAACGCCAAAAACAAGCAAGGAATTTGCGTTGAACGCCCAAAGGAGGCACAGTTCTGGTGTTCAGATGCCAGGAACAGGTGAGGAGTTGGTGTCTAACGTCACTCCAGCTTCTAACCCTGGCATTCAAATGCCAGTGAGGGATCAGACATACACAAGTGCTGATAACAACCCCTCTAAAAAGGCTTCTCCTACCACTTCTGTAGGAAATAAACCTGCAGCAACTAAAGGTGAGGAATATAAAGCCAAGATACCTTATCTTCAAAAACTCTGCCGAGAGGAGCAGGATAAGCAATTTGCTCGCTTTACAGATTATCTCAGGACTCTTGAAATAAAGATTCCGTTTGCAGAGGCACTTGAGCAAATACCTTCTTATGCCAAGTTCATGAAAGAGATCTTGAGTCATAAGAAGGATTGGAGAGAAACTGAAAGAGTTCTCCTCACTGAAGAATGCAGTGCAGTCATTCTGAAAAGCTTTCCAGAAAAGCTTAAAGATCCCGGGAGCTTTCTGATACCATGCATATTAGAGGGTAATTGCACCGGGACAATGTTATGCGATCTTGGGGCAAGCATCAACCTAATACCTGCATCCACTATCAGAAAGCTTGGTTTAACTGAAGAAGTTAAACCAACCCGGATATGTCTCCAACTTGCTGATGGCTCCATTAAATACCCATCAGGCGTGATTGAGGACATGATTGTCAGGGTTGGGCCATTCGCCTTTCCCACTGACTTTGTAGTGTTGGAAATGGAGGAGCATAGGAGTGCTACTCTCATTCTAGGAAGACCTTTCCTAGCAACTGGACGAACTCTCATTGATGTCCAAAAGGGGGAAGTAACCCTGAGAGTCAATGAGGATAAGTTTAAGTTAAATGCTGTCAAGGCCATGCAGCATCCAGACACACCAAAAGACTGCATGAAAGTTGATCTTATTGACTCTCTGGTGGAGGAGATCAACATGGCTGAGAGTCTCAAATCAGAGCTGGAAGACATCTTTAAAGATGTTCAACCTGATCTGGAGAATTCAGAGGAATTGAAAGAGCCTCTGAAACTCCCTCAGGAAGAAGAAAAACCTCCTAAACCCGAGCTCAAACCATTACCACTGATGAGCGGACATTTTATACGCTTTTTGGGGATAATTTCATATAGTTTGGAGTATGTTTTAGTTAGTTTTTAGTCTATTTTTATTAGTTTTTAGGAAAAATTCATATTTCTGGACTTTACTATGAGTTGTGTGTTTTTCTGTAATTTTAGGTATTTTTCTGGCTGAAATTGAAGGAGCTGAGCAAAAATCTGATTCAGGCTGAAAAAGGACTACTGATGCTGTTGGATTCTGACCCCCTTGCACTCAAAGTGGATTTTATGGAGCTACAGAACTCGAAATGGCATGCTTCCAATTGCGTTGAAAAGTAGACATCCAGGGCTTTCCAGAAATATATAATAGTCCATACTTTACACAAGGATAGACGACGTAAACTGGCGTTCAACGCCAGTTCTCTGCCCAATTCTGGCGTCCAGCGCCAGAAAAGGATCAAAAGCTGGAGTTGAACCCCAAACTGGCATAAAAACTGGTGTTCAACTCCACAAATGGCCTCTGCACGTGAATTGCTTAAGTCTCAGCCCAGCACACACCAAGTGGGTCCCAGAAGTGGATCTCTGCATCATCCATCATAGTTTACTCATATTTTGTAACCCTAGGCTACTAGTTTAGTATTTAAACAACTTTTAGAGACTTATTTTGTATCTCATGACATTTTAGATTTAAACTTTGTATTCTCTGACGGCATGAGTCTCTAAACCCCATTGTTGGAGGTGAGGAGCTCTGCTGTGTCTCGATGAATTAATGCAAGTATTTCTGTTTTCCATTCAAACACGCTTGTTCCTATCTAAGATGTTCATTCGCACTTAACTGTGATGGAGGTGATGATCTGTGACACTCATCACCTTCCTCAAATCATGAACGTGTGCCTGACAACCACCTCCGTTCTATATACGATTGAATGAGTATCTCTTAGATTCCTTAATCAGAATCTCCGTGGTATAAGCTAGAACTGATGGCGGCATTCATGAGAATCCGGAAAGTCTAAACCTTGTCTGTGGTATTCCGAGTAGGATTCAAGGATTGAATGACTGTGACGAGCTTCAAATTCTTGAAGGGTGGGCGTTACTGACAGACGCAAAAGGATAGTAAATCCTATTCCAACCGGATCGAGAACCAACCGGTGATTAGCCGTGCTATGACAGAGCGCGTGAGCGTAGTTTTCACTGGAAGGATGGAAGGTAGCCATTGACAACGGTGATCCACCAACACACAGCTTGCCATAGGAGGACGTGCGTACGTGAACAAGAAGACAGAGGAAAGCAGAGATTCAGAAGACAAAGCATCTCCAAAACTCCAACATATTCTCCATTACTGCATAACAAGTAACCTTTAATCCATGCTCTATTGTTTATTTGCAATTCAACTGATAAACATAATTGACTTCCTGACTAAGATTTACAAGATAACCATAGATTGCTTCAAACCAACAATCTCCGTGGGATTCGACCCTTACTCACGTGAGGTATTACTTGGACGACCCAGTGCACTTGCTGGTCAGTGGTACGAGTTGTGAAAAGTGTGATTCATAATTCGTGCACCAAGTTTTTGGCGCCGTTGTCGGGGATTGTTCGTGTTTGAACAATTGACGGATTATTTTGTTGCTTAGATTAGGAAAATTTTTCTTTTTGGTCTAGAGTCTCTTATTAGTGTTCTTGGTTAAAAATATGCTTCTTTAAAACAAGTGTTACATTTACTACCCAATTGGCTAGAGTGTTAGTCTAAGCCCGTGGCAGTTTGGTACACTCTTTTTAAAACCTTTTTCATAAATAATATTTTCTCTATAAAATTTTGTGCCAAACTTTAAGTTTGGTGTTCTTGAGTTTTCCTTGTGACTTGATCTTAAAATTTTTAAGTTTGGTGTTCCTTGGTGTTTTCTCTCCAAATTTTTCGAAAACAAGGAGCATTAGATCTAAAAATTTTAAATCTTGTGCCATCTTATTGTTTTTCTCTTTACTCATATTTGGAGACTCATTCAGCTCCTGCCTTGAACATTTAGCACTTGTTCTGAAAAGATGCCAAGAGACCAACTTTATTTTAAACTGGGAAAAATGTCACTTTATGGTGACTGAAGGAATTGTCCTTGGGCCTAAAATTTCGAACAAGGGAATAGAGGTGGATCAAGCTAAGGTAGAGGTGATTGAAAAATTATTACCACCTGCCAATGTTAAGGCAATCAGAAGCTTTCTGGGGCATGCAGGATTCTATAGGAGGTTTATAAAAGATTTTTCAAAAATCGTAAAACCCCTGAGCAATCTGCTAGCTGCTGACACGCCATTTGTGTTTGACACAGAGTGTCTGCAAGCGTTTGAGACCCTGAAAGCTAAGCTGGTCATAGCACCAGTCATTTCTGCACCAAACTGGACATTACCATTTGAACTAATGTGTGATGCCAGTGACCACGCCATTGGTGCAGTACTGGGGCAGAGGCATGACAAGCTTCTGCATGTCATTTATTATGCTAGCCGTGTTTTAAATGATGCCCAGAAAAATTACACACCACAGAAAAGGAATTACTTGCAGTGGTTTATGCCATTGACAAGTTTAGATCTTACTTAGTGGGATCAAAGGTGATTATGTACACTGACCATGCTGCTCTTAAATATCTACTCACAAAGCAGGATTCAAAACCCAGGCTCATAAGATGGGTGTTGCTTTTGCAAGAGTTTGATATAGAAATAAGAGACAGAAAAGGGACACAGAACCAAGTGGCTGATCATCTATCCCGGATAGAACCAGTAGAAGGGGAGTTTCCCCCCTCTATTGAGATCTCTGAGACCTTTTCGGATGAGCACTTGTTTGCCATTCAGGAAATACCATGGTTTGCAGACATTGCAAACTATAAAGCTGCAAGGTTCATACCCAAGGAGTACAGCAGGCAGCAAAAGAAAAAATTAGTCACTGATGCAAAGTACTACTTGTGGGATGAACCCTATCTCTTTAAGAGATGTGCAGACGGAATAATCCGTAGGTGTGTGCCTAGAGAAGAAGCACAGAGGATCTTATGGCATTGCCATGGATCACAATATGGAGGCCATTTTGGAGGTGAGCGAACAGCCACCAAGGTCCTCCAATGTGGCTTCTACTGGCTTACCCTCTATAGAGATTCCCGAGAGTTTGTACGTAACTGTGACAGTTGCCAAAGAGCTGGTAATTTGCCTCATGGTTACGCCATGCCTCAACAAGGGATCCTGGAGATTGAGTTGTTTGATGTATGGGGAATTGACTTCATGGGCCCTTTCCCACCATCATACTCAAACACTTACAATCTGGTGGCAGTTGACTATGTATCCAAATGGGTAAAGGCCATTGCCACACCCACTAGTGATACTAAGACAGTGCTGAAGTTCCTCCAGAAACATATCTTCAGCAGGTTTGGTGTCCCTAGAGTACTAATCAGTGATGGGGGCACTCACTTCTGCAACAAACAGCTTTACTCTGCCATGGTCCGATATGGGATTAGCCACAAGGTGGCAACTCCATATCATCCACAGACAAATGGGCAAGCTGAAGTCTTTAATAGAGAACTAAAAAGAATTCTGGAATGGACTGTAAGTACCCGTAGAAAGGATTGGGCAAGAAGCTTGGATGATGCTATGTGGGCTTACAGAACAGCATTCAAGACTCTTATAGGGACCTCTCCATACCAGCTTGTGTATGGTAAGGCCTGTCATCTGCCCGTAGAACTAGAACATAAGGCCTACTGGGCAACCAGATTCCTGAACTTTAATGCCAAATTAGCCAAAGAAAAAAGATTACTCCAGCTAAATGAGCTAGAGGAATTTAGACTCACTGCTTTCGAAAATGCCAAGCTTTATAAGGAGAAATAAAAAAGGTGGCATGACAGAAAGCTGTCATCAAGAGTCTTTGAACCAAGACAAAAGGTTCTATTATTTAACTCTAGCCTCAGGCTATTCCCTGGAAAACTGAAATCCCGGTGGAGAGGACCATATGTGATTACAAGTGTATCACCATATGGTTATGTAGAGCTTCAAGACATAGATTCTGATAAGAAGTTCATTGTTAATGGACAGAGAATCAAACACTATCTTGAAGGCAATATTGAGCAAGAGTGCTCAAGGCTGAGGCTAGTTTAAAAGCTCAGCAAAGTCCAGCTAAAGACAATAAAGAAGCGCTTGCTGGGAGGCAACCCAGCCATTGGCAAAACTCTTTTTGTTATTTTGCCCTATTCTTCATTTTATTTATTTTTAGAGCATATAAGTTCAATTTTAATATGGTAAAAAGTCAATTGCATAGGTTCACAGGGTTACAGAAGGATTCAGCACACAAAACAGAGAAAAAGAGCTCACTGGCAAGAAAACGCCAGTAAGAGGCACAACTGGGCGTTAAACGCCCAAAAGGAGCATCTACTGGACATTTAACGCCAGTAAAGATACCCATCTGGGCGTTAAACGCCAGAAAGAAGCAGCTTCTGGGTGTTTAACGCCAGATTTATAGCATCCTGGGCGTTCAGAAAAATGCCCAGTGACAAAGGAGTTCCTGGCGTTCAACGCCAGAAAGAAGCAACAGCTGGGCGTTGAAAGCCCAGGAGAAGCAGCATTTGGGCGTTAAACGCCCAAAACATGCAGCATTTGGGCGTTTAATGCCAGGATGGTGGGGAGGAGGTAAATTCATTTTCACTTCACATTTTTCATTTTAATTTTAATTTTCATGTTTCAATTCATGATTTCTTGCATAAACATGTTACAAACTCTCAATTCCAAATTTTTTTTACCCTAATTTCTAAAATCCCTATTTCAAAAATATCAAATGTATCTTAATCCATAAACACAAATCTTTTTTTTCAATCCAATCCAACTCTTTTTCAAATTTTTCAAAATTCAAAATCTTTTTCAAAATAAAAAAATTTCAGAATTATCTTTTCCAAATATCATCCACAAATTTTTATATCTTTTTCTTATCATACTTATCTTTTATAAATCATATCCTCTATCTTATCTTTTTAAAATTTTTGAAAACCCACTCCCTCCCTTTGAAAGCCACATTCGACCTCCCTCCTCTCATCCACCATTCGACACTAGCTCTCCTTCTATCCCTCTCCTTTCTTTTCTTTTGCTTGAGGACAAGTAAACCTCTAAGTTTGGTGTGTTTATCCGTGATCACTAAACCATAACCACTAAGATCATGGCTCCTAAAGGAAAACAACCCACTTCAAGAGGCAAGAAAGAGAGTATTCCAAAACCACTTTGGAATCAAGGGAAGTTCTTAACCAAAGAACATTCAGACCATTACTATAAAATAATGGGTCTAAGATCAGTGATCCCGGAAGTCAAATTCGATCTGAAAGAAGATGAATATCCGGAGATCCAAGAGCAAATTCAAAGCAGGAACTAGAAAATCCTAGCTAATCCTGAAACAAAAGTGGGAAGGAATATGGTTCAGGAATTCTATGCTAATCTGTGGCAAATAGACAGGCAGAGAATATCTGGAACTGCCCTCTATGACTATCGGACCTTAGTCAGAGGAAAGATTGTTCACATCCATCCTGACAAAATCAGGGAGATCTTTAAGCTACCTCAGCTAAAAGATGACCCAGACTCCTTCAATAGGAGAATGATGAGAACAAACAAGGGCCTGGACAAGATTCTAGAGGATATATGCATCCCTGGAGCCAGGTGGACCACCAGCAGCAAGGGCGTCCCAAATCAACTCAAGAGAGAAGATCTCAAACCAGTCGCCAGAGGATGGCTGGACTTCATCGGACGTTCTATATTGCCCACTAGCAACCGCTCTGAAGTCACCATTAAGAGAGCAGTGATGATCTATTACATTATGTTGGGAAAAGAAGTGGAAGTTCATCAACTGATTTCATGTGAACTTTACATAATTGCAAACAAGAACTCCAAGAATGCAAGGTTGGCTTACCCAAGCTTAATCTCTATGCTCTGCAAAGATGCTGGAGTGAGGATGGGAATAACAGAGTATATCTCAGTTGAGCAACCAATCACTAAAACCACAATGGAAATAACAGCAAGTGCAGGATAACCCCATTAAGAGGAGGGCACAGGAATTTCTCCCAGAAATCCCTCAATTTGAATATTGGGAACATCTTGAAGCATCTGTTACCAAGTTGCAAGAAGCTATGGATCAAATAAAGGAAGAACAGCAAAATCAAAACAGCATGCTCTGCAAACTGCTCAGAGAACAAGAAGAGCAAGGGCGTGAACTAAAGGAATTAAAGCGTCAGAAGCTATCTCTTGAAGGACCAAACACTCCACAGACTAAAGAGCCATCCACTTCCCAAAGTCAAGGTTGTTAAGTTCTAATCTTAGCCTTAACTCTGTGATAATTGTTCTTATTTGAGTTTTACCTTAGAAGTTATATAGTAGTAATTAGTATCTATATTTTGATTTTATCTCTAATTAAGCTATAATTTATTTTTCTCATCATCATTAAACATGAATAAAATAGCAGATTTTCTTTAGAATAAAGAGGCAATATTTTTCGAGCTTTTAATAAGAAAAATTCCAATTATTTACATATGGTGGCAATGCTTTTTGTCTTCTGAATGAATGCTTGAACAGTGCATATGTCTTTTGAATTTGATGATTATGAATGTTAAATATGTTGGCTCTTGAAAGAATGATGAAAAAGGAAAAATGTTATTTGATAATCTGAAAAATCATAAACAAATTGATTCTTGAAGCAAGAAAAAGCAGTGAATACAAAAGCTTGCAGAAAAAAAAGAAGAGAGAGAGAGAAAAAGAAAAAGCAACAGAAAAATCCAATAGCCCTTAAAACCAAAAGGCAAGGGTAATAAAAAGGATCCAAGGCTTTGAGCATCAGTGGATAGGAGGGCCTAAAGGAATCAAATCCAGGCCTAAGCGACTAAACCAAGCTGTCCCTAACCATGTGCTTGTGGCGTGAAGGTGTCAAGTGAAAACTTGAGACTAAGCGGTTAAAGTCAAGGTCCAAAGCAAAAAGAAAAGTGTGCTTAAGAACCCTGGACACCTCTAATTGGGGACTTTAGCAAAGATGAGTCACAATCTGAAAAGGTTCACCCAATTATGTGTTTGTGGCATTTATGTATTCGGTGGTAATACTGGAAAACAAAGTGCTTAGGGCCACGACCAAGACTCATAAAATAGCTGTGTTCAAGAATCAACGTACTGAACTAGGAGAATCAATAACACTATCTGAATTCTAAGTTCCTATAGATGCCAATCATTCTGAGCTTCAATGGATAAAGTGAGATGCCAAAACTGTTCGGACGCAAAAAGCTACTAGTCCCGCTTATCTAATTAGAATCTGAGCTTCACTCAAAAAACTCTGAGAGACTATTGCTTCTTGACTTATTTGTATCCTATTTTATTTGTCTAGTTGCTTGGGGGCAAGCAACAGTTTAAGTTTGGTGTTGTGATGAGCGGATATTTTATACGCTTTTTGGGGTTAATTTCATGTAGTTTTTAGTATGTTTTAGTTAGTTTTTAGTATATTTTCAATATTTCTGGACTTTACTATGAGTTTGTGTGTTTTTCTGTAATTTCAGATATTTTCTGGCTAAAATTGAGGGAGCTGAGCAGAAATCTGATTCAGGCTGAAAAAGGACTGCTGTTGGATTCTGACCTCTCTGCACTCGGAATAAATTTTCTGGATCTACAGGAGTCCAATTGGCGCGCTCCAAATTGCGTTGGAAAGTACACATCCAGGGATTTCCAGCAATATATAATAGTTCATACTTTGCTCAAGGATAGATGACATAAACTGGCGTTCAACGCCAGTTCCATGTTGCAGTCTGGCGTTCAGCGCCAGAAACAGGTTACAAGTTGGCGTTCAACGCCAGAAACAGGTTACAACCTGGCGTTCAACTCCAGAAACAGCCCAGGCACGTGAGAAGCTTAAGTCTTAGCCCCAGCACACACCAAGTGGGCCCCAGAAGTGGATTTCTGCACTATCTATCTTAGTTTACTCATTTTCTGTAAACCTAGGTTACTAGTTTAGTATTTAAACAACTTTTAGAAATTTATTTTGGACCTCATGACATTTTTAGATCTGAACTTTATACCTTTTGACGGCATGAGTCTCTAAACTCCATTGTTGCGGTTGAGGAGCTCTGCAGCGTCTCAGTGAATTAATGCAATTATTTCTGTTTTCCATTCAAACACGCTTGTTCCTATCTAAGATGTTCATTCGCGCTTTACTATGAAGAAGGTGATGATCCGTGACACTCATCACCTTCCTCAATCCATGAACGTGTGCCTGACAACCACCTCCATTCTACATCAGATTGAATGAGTATCTCTTAGATTTCTTAATCAGAATCTTCGTGGTATATGCTAGGATTGATGGCGGCATTCATGAGAATCCGGAAAGTCTAAACCTTGTCTGTGGTATTTCGAGTAGGATTCAAGGATTGAATGGCTGTGACGAGCTTCAAAATCGTGATTGTTGAGCGTAGTGACAGACACAAAAGGATCAATGGATCTTATTCCGACATGATCGAGAACCAACAGATGATTAGCCGTGCTGTGACAGAGCATTTGGACCATTTTCACTGAGAGGATGGGAAGTAGCCATTGACAACGGTGATACCCTACATACAGCTTGCCATGGAAGGAGCCCTGCGTGTGTGAAGAGGAGTACAAGAGAAAAGCTGAAATTCAGATGACAAAGCATCTCCAAAACTCCAACATATTCTCCATTATTGCACAATAAGTATTTATTTTATGCCTTTTTACTTTTCACAATTGAACTTACAAAACATTGTTGTTGGTATCCTGACTAAGAATAATAAGATAACCATAGCTTGCTTCAAGCCAACAATCTCCGTGGGATTCGACCCTTACTCACGTAAGGTATTACTTGGACGACCCAGTGCACTTGCTGGTTAGTTGTGCGAATTTGTGAGAAATAGTAATATTGACATTGACATACACATTTTCGTGTACCATGAACCTTTGAGGAAACATTGTTTATATAGCAGCAAGTAATAAATGAGCTATCATTGTCTACATAAAACCCCATGAACCAAGTTCAACTATCTGCTAAATAAGGACATGCACACTTCTCTGTTTCATTTCATTTTCTCTTATGATTAGTGCTTTCTTGGGGACAAGCAAGTTTTAAGTTTGGTGTTGTGATGACAAGTCATCTTATGCTAGCTTTTCAAGCATTTTTCACTTGTTTCATTAGGTTTTATGCACTTTCTTGCATTGTAAGTAAGTAATTTGGAGTAGAATTGCATGGTTTTGTTGAATCAATCAACCACCCTTTAATTGATACAAAATCATGAGGTTTAAGCTATAATTAATTGATTTTTAAATGAATTTTAAACCTTGTGAATTTGGTGATACTTTGATTGGTTGTTTTGATTATTGGTAAGTGAAGAAAAGAAAAAAAAAGAAAACCATGACCTAAGGAGCGTGCCCAAAGGAAACAAAAAGTGTAGCCAAAGGAAGAGAAAAGCGTGGCACAACACAAGGAGCAAGAGCGCAAAGCTCTTGCCAAGAGCCCAAAGCTCTTGCCAAGAGCCTAGAGCTCTTACAAGGAGCGCTACTCCAAGGCCAAAGGCAAAGCAAAGGGAAAGCTCAGCTCTTGCCAAGAATCGAGCGCTACAAGCAAAGGAGGGAGCAAGGCAAAGTTTCAAAACTCAGCTCTTGCCAAGAGCTTTATCGGGCATCCTCCAGGAAAAATTCAAAGAAAAGAGTTTACTAATGCATGCCACAAGTTTCGAACCCATGACCCAAGGGAAGGGTGTAGCGCTACTTTGCAAGAAAAACAAGCCAAAATTATCTTATTTGAACTCACCAGGTTTCGAACCAAGGAGCTCCCACTCAAGGCATGCGCTAGTCTTGTTTTCCTTCACAAAAGTTGGGCACTCAATTGCCTCACCACGGTTTCGAACATGAGACCTCACCAAAGACAAGGAGCAAGCTCAGCTCTTGCCAAGAGCTGAGCGCTACTTCCCTTGCCATATGAAGCATGCCATGCGTGAGTGTGACATGGTCAGGGAGTGTGATGCGAGTAATTTGGCACGGCAAAGAAGGCTTGGTGCGCAACACACAAGCAACACCAAAGCTCAGCTCTCCCCATGAACCGAGCTTGACCCTGGGAGCAACCCATGGGATGAAATGCAATTGAAGTGGAATAATCATATTGAAACTCAGCTCTCCCCATGAACCGAGCTTGATCCTGGGAGAAACACATGGGCTGAAAATTTAATTAAAAAATCTAATTCAATTCAATTCTTTACCAAATTAAAAAGCCCACTCCAAATTCTAAAATTCAAAAATAGAAAGTGTATAAATAGAAGCTAGTTTGATTTAGGTGGAACTTTTACCTTCATATTTTAGAATTTTGATTTTTAACCTTCTTGTGAATTGTTACTTTGGATCTCTGACAATTGGGAAGGAGAATTGATCTCTCTTCTTCCTTGTTCTTGCTTCTGCACTCTCTACTTCTTGTCTTGGATCTTGGGTGGAAAATTGAAGAAATTCTGTTTCAATCTTACCTTGAGATCTCTTTGTTTATTTTTCTGCATAATTCTAGAAACTATGATTTGAATCCAAATTCTATTTACTGCTTTCATCCTCTACTTCTTCTGCAATTTACTCTTCCACTTCTTTTGCAATTGTTCTTTGTTGGATCAAGAAAGGAATTGAGATCTAGACTTGTTCTCTAGTCTTCTCCAACCCTGAGATCTTCAACTTCCCTTGAGCTATTGCAATTGAGCTATATTTTGCTTTCTGTTTGGATTTTTAAGCAATTATTCTTTTCTGTTCAGATCTGTTGCATTTTAATTCATACTTTACTTCTCTGATCTATGCCATTTTACTTTCTCTTATTTAAGTTCTGCAATCCCAACTCCCAAATCCTTTTATGATTCAAGCCATTTACGTTTCTTGCACTTTAAGTTTCAGCTCTTTACGTTTCTTGCAATCAAGGTTTATGCAATTTACAATACTTGCACTTTAAGATTCAGCCCTTTTAATTATTCTGCACTTTAAATTCTTGTCAATTATCCCTCTCCCTTTAAATTTCATGCAATTTAGCTTCTGTTGGATACAAATCACTCAAATCAACTCTTGTTCGCTTGACTAAATCAATCACCTAACTAAAATTGCTCAATCCTTCAATCCCTATGGGATCGACCTCACTCATGTGAGTTATTACTACTTGATACGATCCGGTCCACTTGCCGGTGAGTTTAGGTGTTGGAATTTCGTTTCCAACCCATGAAGTTTTTGGCGCCGTTGCCGGAGATTGATTAGATTGACAATGATTAAGGAAGGTGGAAGTCTAGATCAAGCACTTCTTCTTTTCTGTTTCTTTACTTTTTGACTAACACACTAACTGTTTGAATTTCTGCTTAAGCTAACTAAAACCTCACTTTAGCAATAGAGTGAAGTTTTCATGATTTTTCTGGTTTTGTGTGATTTTTATGTTTGGTTTGTATGTCAGGGACAAGGGGAGCTATACACACCTTTTGTGAACGAGATGAAAGAACCCTCAGGATATTAAGAAGAGAAGCAAGAGGGAAAAGTATTGTTAGAGAGGAAGAATCAGAGGAAGAGTTCTAAGAAATGGAGGAACACTCAACAAACCCAACAAATCCACCAGCAGGAGCAGCCAACAACAACAACAATCCACCACAAAGAAGAGTTTTGGATTCCCATACATTTGCAAATCCTAGACATTGTGGGAGTAGCATTCTTACCCCAAATATTAATGCAAACAATTTTGAACTGAAGCCACAGCTCGTCACCTTAGTTCAAAACAACTGCTCCTATGGAGGAGGACCACTTGAAGATCCAAACCAACACTTATCCACTTTTCTGAGGATTTGTGATACTGTCAAAACCAATGGTGTGCATCCAGATATATACAAGCTGCTGTTATTTCCATTTTTCCTCAGAGACAAAGCCACTCAATGGTTAGAGTCATTCTCGAGAGATAGAATCAACAATTGGGAGGATCTAGTGAGCAAGTTCCTTGCCAAATTTTACCCACCTCAGAGGATTATTAGATTAAAGACTGAAGTACAAACATTCACACAGATGGATGCTGAACCTCTTTATGAGGCATGGGAGAGATACAAGGCTCGACTTAGGAAGTGTCCTCCTAATATGTTCAATGAATGGGACATATTGCATAATTTTTATGAAGGCTTGACATTAAAAGCCCAGGAGGCACTAGATCACTCAGCAGGGGGCTCTTTACAATTGATGAAAACCGCAGAGGAGGCCCAAAATATCATTGATATGGTGGCTAACAACCAATATTTCTTTGCTCACCAAAGGCAACGCCAACCATCACAAAGGAAAGGAGTGATGGAGTTGGAAGGCTTGGACTCAATCCTAGCTCAAAACAAAATGATGCAGCAGCAAATTCAGCAACAATTTGAGCAAATGGCCAAAAGGATTGAGAGCCTCCAAGTTGCTGCAGTAAATACAAGCCAACCATCACTCACATGGGGGAAAAATAAAGAGAATCAAGAGGATCAATAGCAGGAACAAGTGGAGTATATGCACAACCAAAGTTCTGTCACAAGTGAAGTCTATAGTGACACCTACAATCCATCATGGAAGAACCACCCTAATCTCAGATGGGGAGACAATCACACTCAGAATCAGCAGCCATGGCAAAGAAATTCAAACCAAAACAGTTGGAAAAACACAAACCACAACAACCAGTAGAATAACAACCAAAATCCATATAGAAAAGCCCAAAGCACTTACCCCAACTCCAACCATTATCCATCCAATAACCAAACCACCAACCTAAACAACCATCATTCACCCTCACCAGCTCACAACCAACCACAAATTCCACAAGACTCTCAGAGAATCTCCCAGCTGGAGATGATGATGGAGAAAATGATGAAGCAGCAAGAACTTATAACCAAGAACAATGAAGCTTCCATAAGAAACATAGAGAGGCAGATTGGACAGCTTTCTAAGCAAGTGGTAACTGAAAGACCATCAAGCTCACTTCCAAGTGATACAATTCCAAATCCGAAGAAAGAATCTAAAGCTATACAGCTAAGGAGTGGAAAGATCTTGGTGAAAGATGAAGGAGCAACCAAGAAGCCAAAGGAAAATGACAAAAAGCAAGCTAAAAAAGAGGAAGCTAGCAACAAAGAAGTAACAGCAAGTAAGCAATCTTCAGAGAAGCTCAAAGACAAGGAAGATCAGCCACAAATCTCAAGAAAATGGAAGGATGCAATGGAAGAACCAACCAAGGAACAAAGGCAAGGAGTGAACTTGACACCTCCATTACCATATCGACAAAGGTTCAACAAGGAGACTAAGGACCAACACTTCCCTAAATTCCTTGAAGTCTTCATGAAATTGGAGATCAACATCCCCCTAGCTGAGGCATTAGAGCAAATGCCGCTATATGCCAAGTTTTTAAAGGAGCTTATTAAAAAAAAGAGAAGCTGGCATGGGAATGAAACTATATTGCTCACTGAAGAATGCAGTGCATTAATCCAGAAGGGGCTTCCCCAAAACTTGAGGACCCTGGAAGCTTTTTCCTACCGTGCACCATTGGCAGCCTAAATATCAATAAAGCAATGTGTGATTTAGGGGCGAGTATCAATCTAATGCCTTCTTCTTTGGTGAAAAATCTGTGCATAGAGGAAATGAAGGCAATATAAATGTTTCTAGAATTGGTGGACAAGTCAGTGATATGTCTCAGGGGTGTGATTGAAAACCTTCTAGTTAAGGTGGACAAATTCATATTCCCTGCAGATTTTGTGGTCTTAGACTCAGATGAAGAGGGAGGTGACTCCATTATACTGGGAAGGCCATTCTTGGCCATAGCAAGGGCCATTATAGATGTGGAGCAAGGAGAGCTGACCCTCAGAATGTACAATAAAAGCATCACCTTAAATGTCTTTCCAGAAACACAACACTTTGATGAAAAGAGGAACTACATGGAGACTGATAAAGGAGACTTGCAATGGAAGAAGAAAACAAACAAGACAATCGTTGGTTACCTTCCGGAGCAAGAAACAAATGACACAGCAGGGCAGAAAAAGAATGGAACTGTGCAGAAAGATGAAGGAAAACAAGAAAAAATTGAAGTGTTAGCTACTAGGAAGGAAAGCCCAAAGATGCAGTCCATTACCAAAAAGAGGGAAGGATCCACACACAAAGAAAGAAGAAAAGCAAGAAAAGGGTTAAAAAGGGGTGGAAGAACAAAAAGATCCCAACTGAGGGATTCCAAAAAGGGGATAAAGTGCAGTTAATCTACCAACAACTGGGGGCAAGCCAACAAGCTGATGACTACTACACTGTCAATAAAATACTCTCACTAGAGCATGCTGAAATTGAGCATGAAAGCACTAAAAGGAAGATCACAGTGAGGGGAGACAAGCTAAGACACTACAGTCAGCAACCACCCTAATGAGGGGCCAATGTCAAGCTACTGACAATAAAAGAACGCTCCATGGGAGGCAACCCATGATCTAAGATTTCTGCCTTGTCTTTGAATTCAATAATCTATAATCATTCTAGCATGAATTTGAGCTCTCATGAACTTACCTGATAGCTGCATGCACTGTTTTGGAGCATATGTTAGACTTCTAAGTTTGGTGTGCCTAAAGGCACTCCAGATTGGCTTTTCAAGCTTTCTTAGACTATATGCTCAATCATTGTGATAAAAAATATGGCTAAACATTAAGTTTGGTGTCTACACATGCATTAATTTTCAAAAGAATTAATTTCTATTCATGAAATCAAAGTCATGCATGAATGGATCATACATGGTTTTCATTTTAGGAATTCATGGTAGGAAATAAAATGTGCTTTATGAATAATATACCAATTGTGATGGAATATGTGCATTTTATATTGACTCCTTAGCAATGGACAAGTTTGGTGTTCACCAAATCTTGATTCATTATCTAAGGAACACAATTGGTTGTTTATGAATAAAGAACATGATTAATTGTTTAAATACCCATCACCACATCACCGTGCTATTTTTTTTCTAAGACTCACCCTTTTGTTAATTTGGTTGAATAGGAAAAAGAAGGTTGAGAAAAGGGCAAGAAAAGGGAGTCACGACTATGACAAGTCAAGTGAGAAGTGATCACATGTGCTTAGAGAAGCGTGCCCCTTGGAAAACAAAATCTGCATGCATGCACCCTTGGACACCGAAATGCATGCAACCAATGAGGAGAGAATCCTTGTCAATCTTCAACAAAGCATGCAGACCATCCATCTCATAAGCCTTCCACCATACTTAGCTCAATCTTCACCCTTCATGCTTTCAACCGAAATCCCTCTTCAAGTGTGTTTTTCTCCAAAGATTTAATGCCTTGCCTATAAATAGGTTGGGACATTACTTGGATCACATATTCCTACAAGCCCTCCTCACAATTATAAGCCTTTGCTCTACCTTGTGCATACCCAAAACACGTCCCATCCCCCACTCAACAGCAACATTCCTTTCTTCATCCTCTTTGCCCCAAAAAACCGTGCCTCAACTAACCACAAATTCACCCTTGCTTCTTTCCTCTATTTGACTTTATGGCCTCATCAAGTTCAAGGAGAAGACAGGGCAAGGAACCAATGGTAACCGAACCCCCATCCTATGATACAAGGAAATTTAGATCTCAGTTTTATGAAAGAAAATATCATAGGTGATGCACGGAAAACTTGTCTCTCAACAAATCTCCCTTCGGCAAGTGTACCAAAGTTGTCGTCAAGTAAAAACTCACAATAGAGTGAGGTCGAATCCCACAGGGATTGATTGATCAAGTAACTTTAATTAGAAGAATGTTCTAGTTGAGCAAATCCAGAATTTGGGTTGAGAGTTATAGAAAATAAAATGGCGGGAATGTAAATAACAGAAAAGTAAATGCTAAAATTAAAGAACTGGAAGTAAATGACTGAAAATAAAATGCAGAATTGTAAATGAGAATGGGGGAATTGCTCATAAAAGTAAATAGTAGAATTTAAAGAGAATGGGTAAGATCAGAGATGGGGAGTTCATTGGGCTTAGGAGATGTTGCAATTCTCCGGATCAAGTTCATTTTCATCTCTTCCTCAATTAATGCACTCATTGATCTCCTTGGCAATCTTAAGTGATTGAATTACAATTTCTTGTAATTCAATCTCTCAAATCTTGATCAATAGCCAATTCCTTGGTCAATTGCTCATGAGAAGAGATGAAGTATGGTCACTGATTATACCACATGCATTTCCCAAATCAAGTATTGAGAGGGTTATAGTCACATACCCATCCAAACCCAATTTGGTCCAGCATGAGAAAGCATTTCTAGCTTGATCTCTTCATTCCTCTTTCAAGGTTCAAAAGAGATCCAAGTTTGAATAGCTTCTCTTCCAAGATAACTACTCAATTGGATGAAGATCGAAAGCTTTCAAGTAAAATCAAGAGGAAAGATAGAAGAAGAATAATGAAAATTAGTATTGATCCATCAAATTACAACAGAGCTCCCTAACCCAATGAAAGGGGTTTAGTTGTTCATAGCTCTTGAAAATGAAAACAAAGATGGAGAATACATCATAAAACTAGAAATTGCAAAGAAAGTAAATACAGAGAGTAGTTCTCTTTTTCCCAGCCTTCCAGAACTCCTTCTCAATTACAAGCTACTCCTATATATACTACTCTTCTCAGCTTCTAGTGTGATTCTTTAAGTCTTGGGCCTTTGGATCTTGAGTTTGAAGTAGTTTCTTTCTTTATTTGGGCGTGGCTTTACTTGCAGAGAGAAAGTGCGAAGTGGGCGGAGACTTTAGTTCAGGACGTTAGGGGTGTTAATATTTAGTGAGAATATAAGTTCGAGAACGTTAGTGACACTTAACATTGTCACTAACGTTCCAATGCACCCCTTTGCCTCACGTTAAAACCCACGTTAACTTGGTTAACGTGGCTTTTAACATTGCCTTGTGAACCTTCGAGAACGTTAGTGACACTCAACATTATCACTAACGTTCCAGTGTGCCCCTTCTTGCTTCACGTTAAAGCCCACGTTAACTAGGTTAACGTGGCTTCTAACGTGGCCTTTGCCATCCTTCGAGAATGTTAGTGACATTCAACATTGTCACTAATGTTCCTATGTGCCCCTAGGTCTCACGTTAGAGTCCATGTTAACTAGGTTAACGTGGCTTCTAACGTGGCCATCCTTAGCCATCCCAACGTTAGTGACAATGTTGAGTGTCACTAACGTTGGCTCATCCTTCATTCCTCATCGTTAGCTTCCACGTTAACCAAGTTAACATGGAAGTTAACGTGACTCTTGGGGGTTGTGTGGTTGCTTCAACGTTAGTGACAATGTTGAGTGTCACTAACGTTGTCGACAACTCTTCATCCCTTACGTTAGTTCCCACGTTAACCAAGTTAACGTGGGAGTTAGCGTGGTACTTTGCATCATAGGCCAATGTTAGTGACAATATTGAGTGTCACTAACGTTGGCTACTCTTCCCCCCTTAACGTTAGAGGCCACGTTAACTAGGTTAACGTGGCTTCTAACGTGGCCACTTATGAGTAATTGCCAACGTTAGTGACAATGTTAAGTGTCACTAACGTTGGCTCAACTTCTCTTCTCCACATTAGATTTCACGTTAACTTAGTTAACGTGACTCTCTAACGTGGGCATTGATGGCTTTTTGAGAGTGTTATTGGCAATCACTTTTCTCATTAACCTTGCAAGTTACCTCCCTTTTTCTTGCTTCCTTTTGGTCCTGAAATCAAGCAATAAAGTGCATCAAAGCTCTCGTCCAAGTCATGATTAATGCAACATAATATTTGTCACTAAACTTATGCAAAATCCTCATGAAATTATGTAAAATACACAATGTATGCTTGAATCAAGGCATAGGTGAATATCTACCCAAAACTAGCTTATTTCCTAAAGAAATGCATGAAACTAACCTAAAAATAGTAAAGAAAAGGTCAGTGAAACTGGCCAAGATGCCCTGGCATCAATAGGCTCATGAAAACAAAGCATATCATTTATGAGATGGGTTTCGAGCTGAGGGACAAGGAGTACCCCATCATGAGGCAAATCACTAAGAAAAGAAGGTGGGAGCTTGTATGTGATCCTTTCACTAACATTAGTGCAGTCATGATCAGGGATTTTTATGCAAATGCTGTGAAAGAGAGCAAAGACAGCATCCCTTACAAGAGTTATGTTAGAGGAGTTGAAGTGGATTTCAGTCCAGCATCCATTACAAGGGCCCTGAAGTTAATAGCTGATAGTATTCAAGAGATGGCTGAAAGCACAAACAAATCAAGTAGGCTTAGTCATCCAAGCACCATTCTAAGGCTATGTAACAAAGCTGGAGTGATCTTTGAAGACGAGGACACGGAGAAAGTAAAAAAGGGAAAGGGAATCACAAAGGGAAGCATG
Source organism: Arachis ipaensis (assembly GCF_059453495.1). NCBI lineage: Eukaryota > Viridiplantae > Streptophyta > Magnoliopsida > Fabales > Fabaceae > Arachis > Arachis ipaensis. The sequence continues at coordinate 48,378,510 of NC_142440.1, read as the reverse complement.
GATGGCATTGTTGAAGATGATGATCAAGAAGAAGAACCCCAAAGGAGAAGAAGATCACAAGTGGAGGAAGAGCAAGCTCATGGTGCCATAGACATGAGTCAATTGTAAAGATCTCTTGAGGAAATATCACAACAAAATGTGAGAGCACAAGAGCAATATTCAAGGCAACAAGAGCTATATTTGCAACAACAAGAGCAATATCTAGAGCACCGGGAGCAATATTTGAAGGATAGAGAGCAAAATGAAGCTTGGCAGAGCAGAATGGAGGAGAGGCAAGAGAGCTGGCAACAACAAATGATGGCTCAACAACAAGAATTCCAAACAAAGGTTCTTGAGGGGCAGAGAGAACAAACAACAAATCTTAAAGAGTCATATGAAAAAATGTTCCTGACCCAAGCCAAATATGGGAAATACACTCACAACCTATATCAATGGAAGAATATACATCATACCATTGGAGAGTGTAGGCACGTGGATAGAATAGAATATGATGAAGACACCCAAGCAAAGCTAGATTATTTGACTCACAACATGCCAGCAATAAATCCACAGATTAAACCATTTGGGATGTGCCATGAATTAGTGAACCAGCAGAGAGCAAGAACATATAGATACTCAGGATTACACAAAGACGAGGAAAAAGAAGAAGGGAGAATGAAGCAAAAACCAGGAACCTAACAACTAGAAGGTGGTGAAGTTCTTTCATAATTTCAAATTAAATAAGGAAGATGTATGTCTGAAACATGATATACCTCCAATTGCTCTTTGTTCTGCATTTTTGTTTTTAGTAATTAGCTTGAAAGTGATCTGCATAATAATTGTCATCCTTCATTTGCTTAGATTTTGTTTTGTCTCCTCGCTATTTGAATAAAAGAGAGATATTTGAATTAGAAAAGTGAATGTTCAATGTTGCAAAAGTTAGGATGAAAGTTAGTGGTGGTATTTGTTTGATCCAATTGTTAGCTCACAAAATAAATGCTGCATAATGACATGTACCTTGAAGCCTAAGCTAGTTTGCTGCTATAATCTTTCAATTAATGAAAGTCCCTTGAGAATGAATCAAAAGAAAAAGAAAAAGAAAAAGGAAAAGCCAATAATTGGCAAAGAAACAAACAATAAGGCTAGACACCAATAGCTTGAACCCTAAGACACATGCCTGTGGTGTTTTTGTACTAGGATATGCTTGGACAAGTAGGTTCTAAGGAGTATTTCAAAACTTGGCCACTTAGATCAACTGATTTGGGATTGCCAACTGAAAGTCCACAATAAAGAGCAACCTAGCTACAAAACACTTAGTTATCCAAAGAGATGCTGGGCATCAATGATCCTAGGAAGAAAAAGGTGAGTCATGTGTCTGTGGTGAAGAAATGTTGAGCAAAATTAAGCCAAAAGGCTGCTGCAACATTTGCCACCAAGCCTTCAATAAGTAATAAGCTCTCTAAGCAAAATAAAGAAGGAAAATCTAGCAAGGGATTAAGCAAAAAGTAAAGCATTGTAGCAACAACCTTAGTGAACCTTTGAGGAAACATTGTTTATATAGCTGCAAGTAATAAATGAGCTACCATTGTCTGCATAAAACCCCATGAACCAAGTTCAACCATCTGCTAAATAAGGACATGCACACTTCTCTGTTTCATTTCATTTTCTCTTATGATTAGTTCTTGCTTGGGGACAAGTAAGTTTTAAGTTTGGTGTTGTGATGACAAGTCATCTTATGCTAGCTTTTCAAGCATTTTCACTTGTTTCATTGGGTTTTATGCACTTTCTTGCATTGTAAGTAATTTGGAGTGGAATTGCATGGTTTTGTTGAATCAATCAACCACCCTTAAATTGATACAAAATCATGAGGTTTAAGCTATAATTAGTTAATTTTTAAATGAATTTTAAACCTTGTAAATTTGGTGATACTTTGATTGGTTGTTTTGATTATTTGTAGGTGAAGAAAAGAAAAAAAAATAAGAAAAGCGTGACCTAAGGAGCGTGCCCAAAGGAAACAAAAAGTGTAGCCAAAGGAAGAGAAAAGCGTGGCACAACACAAGGAGCAAGAGCCCAAAGCTCTTGCCAAGAGCCCAAAGCTCTTGCCAAGAGCCCAAAGCTCTTGCCAAGAGCCTAGAGCTCTTACAAGGAGTGCTTCTCCAAGGCCAAAGGCAAAGCGAAAGGAAAGCTCAGCTCTTGCCAAGAACCGAGTGCTACAAGCAAAGGAGGGAGCAAGGCAAAGTTTCAAAGCTCAGCTCTTGCCAAGAGCTTTATCGGGCATCCTCCAGGAAAAATTCAAAGAAAAGAGTTTGCTAATGCATGCCACAAGTTTCGAACCCATGACCCAAGGGAAGGGTGTAGCGCTACTTTGCAAGAAAAACAAGACAAAATTGGCATGTTTGAACTCACCAGGTTTTGAACCAATGAGCTCTCACTCAAGGCATGCGCTAGTCTTGTTTTCCTTCACAAAACTTGGGCACTCAATTGCCTCACCAAGGTTTCAAACTTGAGACCTCACCAAAGACAAGGAGCAAGCTCAGCTCTTGCCAAGAGCTGAGCGCTACTTCCCTTGCCACATGAAGCATGCCATGCACGAGTGTGACACAGTCAGGGAGTGTGATGCGAGCAATTTGGCACGGCAAGGAAGGCTTGGTGCGCAACAGACAAGCAACACCAAAGCTCAGCTCTCCCCATGAACCGAGCTTGACCTTGGGAGCAACACATGGGCTGAAATGCAATTGAAGTGGAATAATCACATTGAAACTCAGCTCTCCCCATGAACCGAGCTTGATCCTGGGAACAACACATGGGCTGAAAATTTAATTAAAAAATCCAATTCAATTCAATTCTTCACCAAATTAAAAAGCCAACTCCAAATTCTAAAATCCAAAAATAGGAAGTGTATAAGTAGAAGCTAATTTGATTTAGATGGAACTTTTACCTTCATATTTTAGAATTTTGATTTTTAACCTTCTTGTGAATTGTTACTTTGGATCTCTGAGAATTGGGAAGGAGAATTGATCTCTCTTCTTTCTTGTTCTTGCTTCTGCACTCTCTACTTCTTGTCTTGGATCTTGGGTGGAGAATTGAAAAAATTCTATTTCAATCTCACCTTGAAATCTCTTTGTTTATTTTTCTGCATAATTTTAGAAACTGTGATTTGAATCCAAATTCTATTTACTACTTTCATCCTCTACTTCTTCTGTAATTTACTCTTCCACTTCTTTTGCAATTGTTCTTTGTTGGATCAAGGAAGGAATTGAGATCTAGACTTGTTCTCTAGTCTCCTCCAACCCTGAGATCTTCAACTTCCCTTGAGCTATTGCAATTGAGCTACATTTTGCTTTCTGTTTGGATTTTCAAGCAATTGTTCTTTTCTGTTCAGATCTGTTGCATTTTAATTCATACTTTACTTCCCTGATCTATGCCATTTTACTTTCTCTTGTTTAAGTTCTGCAATCCTGATGAGCGGATAATTTATACACTTTTTGGCATTGTTTTTACTTAGTTTTTAGTATGATTTAGTTGGTTTTTAGTATATTTTTATTAGTTTTTAACTAAAAATCACATTTCTGGACTTTACTATGAGTTTGTATATTTTTCTATGATTTCAGGTATTTTCTGGCTGAAATTGAGGGAGCTGAGCAAAAATCTTATTCAGGCTGAAAAAGGACTGCTGATGCTGTTGGATTCTGACCTCCCTGCACTCAAAGTGGATTTTCTGGAGCTACAGAACTCCAAATTGCGCGCTCTCAATTGCGTTGGAAAGTAGACATCCAGGGCTTTCTAGAAATATATAATAGTCCATACCTTGCTCAAGGATAGATGACGTAAACTGGCGTTCAACACCAGTTCCATGTTGCAGTCTGGCGTCCAGCGCCGGAAACAAGTTACAAGTTGGAGTTCAACGCCAGAAACAGGTTACAACCTGGCGTTGAACGCCCAAAACAGCCCAAGCACGTGAGAAGCTTTAGTCCCAGCCCCAGCACACACCAAGTGGGCCCCAGAAGTGGATTTCTGCACTATCTATCATAGTTTACTCATTTTCTGTAAACCTAGGTTACTAGTTTAGTATTTAAACAACTTTTAGAGATTTATTTTATATCTCATGACATTTTTTAGATCTGAACTTTGCACTCTTTGACGGCATGAGTCTCTAAACTCCATTGTTGGGGCTGAGGAGCTCTACAGCGTCTTGATGAATTAATGCAATTATCTCTGTTTTCCATTCAAACATGCTTGTTCCTATCTAAGATGTTCATTCGCGCTTCACTATGAAGAAGGTGATGATCCGTGACACTCATCACCTTCCTCAATCCATGAACGCGTGCCTGACAACCACCTCCGTTCTACATCATATTGAATGAGTATCTCTTAGATTTCTTAATCAGAATCTTCGTGGTATAAGCTAGAATTGATGGCGGCATTCATGAGAATCCGGAAAGTCTAAACCTTGTCTGTGGTATTCTGAGTAGGATTCAAGGATTGAATGGCTGTGACGAGCTTCAAACTCGCGATTGTTGGGCGTAGTGACAGACGCAAAAGAATCAAGGGATTCTATTCCGACATGATCGAGAACCAACAGATGATTAGCCGTACTGTGACAGAACATTTGGACCATTTTCACTGAAAGGACGGGAAGTAGCCATTGACAACGGTGACACCTTACATACAGCTTGCCATGGAAGGAGCCTTGCGTGTGTGAAGAAGAAGACAGGGAGAAAGCAGAGATTCAGAAGACAAAGCATCTCCAAAACTCCAACATATTCTCCATTACTGCATACCAAGTGTTTATTTTATGTTCCCTTGTTCATTTGCAAGTCAACTGATAATTATAATTGGCCTCCTAACTGAGAATTTACAAGATAACCAGAGATTGCTTCAAACCAACAATCTCCGTGGGATTCAACCCTTACTCACGTAAGGTATTACTTGGACGACCCAGTGCACTTGCTGGTTAGTGGTACGAATTGTGAAAAGTGTGATTCATAATTCGTGCACCAAGTTTTTGGCGCCGTTGCCGGGGATTGTTCTTGTTTGAACAATTGATGGTTTATTTTGTTGCTTAGATTAGGAAAAATTTTTCTTTTTGGTTTAGAGTCTCTTATTATTGTTTTTGGTTAAAATTTTAGAATCCTTATTTTCTCTTTCAACAATTTTTTTTTTCGAAAATTATTTTTTATTTTATTGAGTTTTTCTTGTTTGATCTCTGGTTTTTCTTGTTTTGTGATTTTTCTTGTTTTCCTGTGCCTTTTCAAAACAGTAGTTTTCAAAAAAAAAATATTTCTTTCATTCTTAGTTATTTAAAAAAAAATACCTCTTCAAAACAAGTGTTACATTTACTGCCCAATTGGCTAGAGCGTTGGTCTAAGTTCGTGGCAATTTGGTATACTCTTTTCAAAATAATAATTTCTCTTTTAAATTTTGTGCCAAAATTTAAGTTTGGTGTTTTCTTGTTGATTTCCCTTTGGTTTTCGAAAATTTTAGTTTGATTTTCTAAAAATTTTAAGTTTGGTGTTCTTTCTTCATGTTCTTGTGTTCTTGTGAGTCTTCAAAGTGTTCTTGAGTTTTCCTTGTGTCTTGATCTTAAAATTTTTAAGTTTGGTGTTCCTTGGTGTTTTCCCTCCAAAATTTTCAAAAACAAGGAGCATTAGATCTAAAAATTTTAAATCTTGTGCTATCTTATTATTTTTCTCTCTCCTCTTTAAATTCAAAAATATCTTTTCTCTCTATTTTAAAGCAAATTTTCGAAATTTAACTTTAAAATTCAGATTTTTATTTCAAAATTTAAAACCTTTTTCAAAAATCATCATATCCTTTTCAAAACTTCCTAACCACTTTCTCTCTTCTCATTTTTTCGAAAATTTTCAACCATTTTTATTTATTTTATTTTAATTTATTTCATTTTCGAAATAAATAAATAAATAAATAAATAAATAATTTTTTTTTATTTTACATCATCTCCCTTTCTCCATCATGGATCTAAGTGGAAATGAACAGTCTAGAAGGACTCTGGGGTCATATGCTAACCCCTCTGCTGCTTCATATGGGAGTAGTATCTGCATATCCTCCATTGGAGTCAGTAGCTTTGAGTTAAATCCTCAGCTCATTATCATGGTGCAGCAAAGCTGCCAGTATTCCGGTCTTCTACAGGAAGAACCTACCGAGTTTCTGGCACAGTTTCTACAAATTGCTGACACAGTACATGATAAGAAAGTAGATCAGGATGTCTACAGATTATTACTGTTTCCATTTGCTGTAAAAGACCAAGCCAAGAGGTGGTTAAATAACCAACCTAAGGCTAGCATAAAGACATGGAAACAGCTGACAGAAAAATTCCTGAATCAATACTTTCCTCCAAAACGGATGACACAGCTAAGGCTGGACATCCAAGGCTTTAAACAAGGAGATAATGAATCTCTTTATGATGCCTGGGAGAGATACAGAGAGATGCTAAGAAAATGCCCCTCTGAAATGTTTTCAAAGTGGGTTCAGCTAGATATCTTCTATTATGGGCTTACAGAAAGGGCTCAGCTTTCTCTAGATTACTCAGCTGGTGGATCTATCCACATGAGAAAGACAATTGAAGAAGCTCAAGAGCTCATTGATACATTTGCCAGAAATCAGCATCTGTACCTAAGTAGTGACCCTTCCATGAAAGAAGAGGTTAAAACAGTAACTGCTGAACTCAATCCTACAGAACAAGCTGCTGAATTCAATCAGCAATTGGATTTTCTAACAAAATAGTTAGCCGAATTCAAGGAGAGACTACAAGAGACAAGGATGGCTAATATAAATATGGAAGAACAATTAAAGCAAACAAAGCAGCAGCTGTCAAAACAAATAACAGAAGAATGCCAAGCAATTCAATTAAGAAGTGGGAAAACATTAAATACCCCACCTCAAGGCAGCAGGAAGCCAAGAAATGAGCAAACTACCCAAATTCCATCTGAGGACAGTAAGAGCCCGGGAAAAAATAATTCTGGCGCTAAAACGCCAGAAATTGGGTGGAAGGCTGGCGCTGAACGCCCAAACCATGCTCGGGACTGGCGTTCAACGCCAGAAACAAGCAAGGAACTGGCGTTGAACGCCCAAAGGAAGCACAGTTCTGCCGTTCAGACGCCAGGAACAGATGAGGAGTTGGCGTCTAATGCCACTCCAGCTTCCAACCCTAGCTTTCAAATGCCAGTGAGGGATCAGACACCTGCAAGTGCTGATAATAAATCCCTCAAGAAGGCTTCTCAAACTACATCTGTAGGAAATAAACCTGCAACAACTAAGGTTGAGGAATACAAAGCCAAGATACCTTATCCTCAAAAACTCCGCAGAGAGGAGCAGGATAAGCAATTTGCCCGCTTTGCAGACTATCTCAGGACTCTTGAAATAAAGATTCCATTTGCAGAGGCACTTGAGCAAATACCCTCTTTTGCCAAGTTCATGAAAGATATCTTGAGTCATAAGAAGGATTGGAGAGAAACTGAAAGAATTCTCCTCACTAAAGAATGCAGTGCAGTCATACTGAAAAGCTTCCTAGAAAAGCTTTAAGATTCCGAGAGCTTTATGATACCATGCATATTAGAGGGTAACTGCACCAAGACAGCTCTGTGTGATCTTGGGGCAAGCATCAACCTAATCCCTGCATTCACTATCAGAAAGCTTGGCTTGACTGAAGAGGTCAAACCAACCCGGATCTGTCTTCAACTTGCTGATGGCTCCATTAAATACCCATTAGGCATAATTGAGGACATGATTGTCAAGGTTGGGCCATTTGCCTTCCTTACTGACTTTGTAGTGCTGGAAATGGAGGAGCACAAGAGTACAACTCTCATTCTAGGAAGACCATTCCTAGCGACTGGACGAACCCTCATTGACGTCCAAAAAGGGGAGATAACCCTGGGAGTCAATGAGGATGAGTTTAAGTTGAATGTTGTCAAAGCTATGCAATATCCAGACACATTAGACGACTGCCTAGGCGTTGATATTATTGACTCCCTGGTGGAAGAGGTCCATATGACTGAGAGTCTCGAATCAGAGCTAGAGAACATTTTTAAAGATGTTCAGCCTGATCTGGAGGAACCAGAGGAAATAAAAGAACCTCTAAAAACTCCTCAGGAAGAGGAGAAACCTCCTAAACCCGAGCTCAAACCACTACCTCCATCCCTGAAATATGCATTTCTGGGAGAAGGTGACACTTTTCCTGTAATCATAAGCTCTGCTTTAGGGCCACAGGAAGAGAAAGCACTAATTCAGGTGCTAAGGACACACAAGACAGCTCTTGGGTGGTCCATAAGTGATCTTAAGGGCATTAGCCCAGCCAGATGCATGCACAAGATCCTATTGGAGGATGATGCTAAGCCCGTGGTTCAACAACAGAGGTGGCTAAATCCTGCCATGAAGGAGGAGGTGCAGAAAGAGGTCACTAAGTTACTAGAGGCTGGGATTATCTATCCTATTTCTGATAGCCCCTGGGTGAGCCCTGTCCATGTTGTCCCTAAGAAGGGAGGAATGACAGTGGTTTATAATGAAAAAAATGAACTGGTTCCTACAAGAACAGTTACAGGGTGGCGTATGTGTATTGACTACAGAAGGCTCAATACAGCCACCAGGAAGGATCATTTTCCTTTACCATTCATAGACCAGATGCTAGAGAGACTAGCAGGTCATGAATATTACTGCTTTTTGGATGGCTATTCAGGTTACAACCAAATTGCAGTAGATCCTCAGGACCAAGAGAAAACAGTATTCACATGTCCTTCTGGAGTGTTTGCCTACAGAAGGATGCCTTTTGGTCTGTGTAATGCACCTGCAACCTTTCAGAGGTGCATGCTCTTTATTTTCTCTGATATGGTAGAGAAGTTTCTGGAAGTCTTCATGGATGACTTTTCAGTATTTGGAGACTCATTCAGTTCCTGCCTTAACCATTTAGCACTTGTTCTGAAAAGATACCAAGAGACCAACCTAGTTTTAAACTGGAAAAAATGTCACTTTATGGTGACTAAAGGGATTGTCCTTGGGCATAAAATTTCAAACAAGGGAATAGAGGTGGATCAAGCTAAAGTTGAAGTAATTGAAAAATTACCACCACCTGCCAATGTTAAGGCAATCAGAAGCTTTCTTGGGCATGCAGGATTCTATAGGAGGTTTATAAAGGATTTTTCAAAAATTGCAAAACCTCTGAGCAATCTGCTAGCTGCTGACACGCCATTTGTGTTTGACACAAAGTGTCTGTAGGCGTTTGAGACCCTGAAAGCTAAGCTGGTCACAGCACCAGTTATTTCTGCACCAGACTGGACATTACCATTCGAACTAATGTGTGATGCTAGTGACCATACCATTGGTGCAGTATTGGGACAGAGGCATAACAAGCTTCTGCATGTCACTTATTATGCTAGCAGTGTTTTAAATGATGCCCAGAAAAATTACACAACCACAGAAAAAGAATTACTTGCAGTGGTTTATGATATTGACAAGTTTAGATCCTACTTAGTAGGATCAAAAGTGATTGTGTACACTGACCATGCTGCTCTTAAATATCTACTCACAAAGCAGGATTCAAAGCCCAGGCTCATAAGATGGGTGTTGCTTCTGCAAGAGTTTGATATAGAAATAAGAGACAGAAAGGGGACAGAGAATCAAGTAGCTGATCACCTGTCCCGGATAGAACCAGTAGCAGGAGCATCCCTCCCTCCTACTGAGATCTCTGAAACCTTTCCGGATGAGCAATTGTTTGCTATTCAGGAAGCTCTGTGGTTTGCAGACACTGCAAACTATAAGACACAAGGTTCTCCTTCTATAACCATGGAGAGGAAGCATGAAAAGCTTCTCTCACTGCAGAGTCAACCAAAGCCCCCACAATCAAACTCTAAGTTTGGTGTTGAACCCCCACATTCAACTTCTAAGTTTGGTGTTGGGAGGTCCCAACCTTGCTTTGATTATCTGTGAGGCTCCATGAGAGCTCACTGTCAAGCTATTGACATTAAAGAAGCGCTTGTTGGGAGGCAACCCAATGTTATTTAATTATATCTATTTATTTTCCATGGCTATTTTATGTTTTCTTTAGGTTGATGATCATGTGAAGTCACAAAAACAAATGGAAAATCAAAAACAGAATGAAAAACAGCATGAAAAATAGCACACCCTGGAGAAAGATCATTCTGGCGTTTAAACGCTAGAAACAAGCATCTGTCTGGCGTTTAACGCCAGAAACAAGCACCAAGCTGGTGTTTAACGCCAGAAACAAGCTTCAGTCTGGCATTAAATACCAGAAACAGGCTACATTTGGGCGTTTAACGCCAGAAACAGGCAGCAGTCTGGCGTTAAACGCCAGGATTGCATAGTAAGGGCATTTTATACGCCTAATTGGAGCAGGGATGCTAAATCCTTGACCCCACTGGATCTGTGGACCCCACAGGATCCCCACCTACCTCACCATTCAAATTCAAACCATTCCCCTCCCAAACCCACCCATTCACACACTTCCATCTCCTCCATCTTCTCCACTTCTTTCTTCTTTTGCTCGAGGACGAGCAAACCTTTTAAGTTTGGTGTGGTAAAAGCATTGCTTTTGGTTTTCCATCATTCAGAGGTAGAGCAATTGACTGCAGATCAAAGAGCTATGAGGAAAGAGCAACAAAGGCAAGGAAGAAACATAGAGGAGCTCAAGAGCACCATTGGTCCTTCAAGAAGAGGAAGACGCCACCCTCATTAAGGTGGACCCATTCCTTAATCTCCTTGTTCTTATTTTCCTGTTTCTCATTTACTATGCTTCATGTTTAATTATGTTTGTGTCTTTACTATATGATCACTAGTATCTAAGTGTCTATGTCTTAAAGATATGAATGTCCTATGAATCCATCACCTTTCTTAAATGAAAATTGTTTTCTGAAAAAGAAAAAGAAGTACATGAATTTCGAATTTTAAAATAGTTTAATTATTTTGATGTGGTGGCAATACTTTTTGTTTTCTGAATGAATGCTTGAACAGTGCATATGTCTTTTGAATTTGTTGTTTATGAATGTTAAAATTGTTGGCTCTTGAAAGATTGATGAAAAAGGAGAAATGTTATTTGATAATCTGAAAAATCATAAAAATGATTCTTGAAGCAAGAAAAAGCAGTGAAGAACAAAGCTTGCAGAAAAAAATAGTGAAAAAAAAAGAGAGAAAAAGCAAGCAGAAAAAGCCAAAAGCTCTTAAAACCAAAAGGCAAGAGCAAAAAGCCAGTAGCCCTTAAAACCAAAAGGCAAGGGTAAATAAATAAGGATCCCAAGGCTTTGAGCATCAGTGGATAGGAGGGCCTAAAGGAATAAAATCCTGGCCTAAGCGGCTAAACCAAGCTGTCCCTAACCATGTGCTTGTGGCGTGAAGGTGTCAAGTGAAAACTTGAGACTGAGCGGTTAAAGTCAAGGTCCAAAGCAAAAGAAGAGTCTGCTTAAGAACCCTGGACACCTCTAATTGGGGACTCTAGCAAAGCTGAGTCACAATCTGAAAAGGTTCACCCAGTTATGTGTCTGTGGCATGTATGTATCCGGTGGTAATACTGGAAAACAGAGTGCTTAGGGCCACGGCCAAGACTCATAAAGTAGCTGTGTTCAAGAATCAACATACTGAACTAGGAGAATTAATAACACTATCTAAATTCTGAGTTCCTATAGATGCCAATCATTCTGAACTTCAAAGGATAAAGTGAGATGCCAAAACTGTTCAGAAGCAAAAAGCTAATAGCCCCGCTCATCTAATTAACACTGATCTTCATAGATGTCTTTGGAATTCATTGTATATTCTCTTATTTTTATACTACTTTGTTTTTAGTTGCTTGGGGACAAGCAACAATTTAAGCTTGGTGTTGTGATGAGCGGATAATATATACGCTTTTTGGCATTGTTTTTACTTAGTCTTTAGTATGATTTAGTTGGTTTTTAGTATATTTTTATTAGTTTTTAACTAAAAATCACATTTCTGGACTTTACTATGAGTTTGTGTATTTTTCTGTGATTTCAGGTATTTTCTGGCTGAAATTGAGGGAGCTGAGCAAAAATCTGATTCAGGCTGAAAAAGGACTGCTGATGCTGTTGGATTCTGACCTCCCTGCACTCAAAGTGGATTTTCTGGAGCTACAAAACTCCAAATGACGCGCTCTAAATTGCGTAGGAAATTAGACATCCAGGGATTTCCAGCAATATATAATAGTCCATACTTTACTCAAGGATAGATGACGTAAACTGGCGTTCAACGCCAGTTCCATGTTGCATTCTGGCGTCCAGCGCCGGAAACAAGTTACAAGTTGGAGTTCAACGCCAGAAATAGGTTACAACGTGGCGTTGAACGCCCAAAACAGCCCAAGCACGTGAGAAGCTTTAGTCTCAGCCCCAGCACACACCAAGTGGACCCCATAAGTGGATTTCTGCACTATCTATCATAGTTTACTCATTTTCTGTAAACCTAGGTTACTAGTTTAGTATTTAAACAACTTTTAGAGATTTATTTTATATCTCATGACATTTTTTAGATCTGAACTTTGCACTCTTTGACGGCATGAGTCTCTAAACTCCATTGTTGGGGGTGAGGAGCTCTGCAGCATCTTGATGAATTAATGCAATTATCTCTGTTTTCCATTCAAACATGCTTGTTCCTACCTAAGATGTTCATTCGCGCTTCACTATGAAGAAGGTGATGATCCGTGACACTCATCACCTTCCTCAATCCATGAACGTGTGCCTGACAACCACCTCCGTTCTACATCAGATTGAATAAGTATATCTTAGATTTCTTAATAAGAATCTTCGTGGTATAAGCTAGAATTGATGGCGGCATTCATGAGAATCCGGAAAGTCTAAACCTTGTCTGTGGTATTCCGAGTAGGATTCAAGGATTGAATGGCTGTGACGAGCTTCAAACTCGCGATTGTTGGGTGTAGTGACAGACGCAAAAGAATCAAGGGATTCTATTCCGACATGATCGAGAACCAACAGATGATTAGCCGTGCTGTGACAGAGCATTTGGACCATTTTCACTGAGAGGACGGGAAGAAGCCATTGACAACGGTGACACCTTACATACAGCTTGCCATGGAAGAAGCCTTGCGTGTGTGAAGAAGAAGACAGGGAGAAAGCAGAGATTCAGAAGACAAAGCATCTCCAAAACTCCAACATATTCTCCATTACTGCATACCAAGTATTTATTTTATGTTCCCTTGTTCATTTGCAAGTCAACTGATAATTATAATTGGCCTCCTAACTGAGATTTACAAGATAACCAGAGATTGCTTCAAACCAACAATCTCCGTGGGATTCGACCCTTACTCACGTAAGGTATTACTTGGACGACCCAGTGCACTTGCTGGTTAGTGGTACGAATTGTGAAAAGTGTGATTCACAATTCGTGCACCAAATCCCAACTGCCAAATCCTTTTATGATTCAAGCCATTTACATTTCTTACACTTTAAGTTTCAGCTCTTTACATTTCTTGCAATCTAAGTTTCTATAATTTATATTACTTGCACTTTAAGATTCAGCCCTTTTAATTCTTCTGCACTTTAAATTCTTGTCAATTATCCCTCTCTCTTTAAATTTCATGCAATTTAACTTCTGTTGAATACAAATCACTCAAATCAACTCTTGTTCGCTTGACTAAATTAATCACCTAACTAAAATTGCTCAATCCTTCAATCCTTGTGGGATCGACCTCACTCATGTGAGTTATTACTACTTGATGCGACCCGGTCCACTTACCGGTGAGTTTAGGTGTTGGAATTCCATTTCCAACCAATCAAGTTTTTGGCGCCGTTGCCGGGGATTGATTAGATTGACAATGATTAAGGAAGGTGGAAGTCTCGATCAAGCACTTTTTCTTTTTTGTTTCTTTACTTGTTGACTAACACACTAACTGTTTGAATTTTTGTTTAAGCTAACTAAAACCTCACTTTAGCAATAGAGTGCGGTTTTCCTGGTTTTTCTGGTTTTGTGTGATTTTTATGTTTGGTTTGTATGTCAGGGACAAGGGGAGCTATACCCACCTTTTGTGAACAAGACGAAAGAATCCTCAAGAGATTAAGAAGAGAAGCAAGAGGGAAAAGTGTTGTTGGAGAGGAAGAATCAGAGGAAGAGTTCTAGGAAATGGAGGAACACTCAACAAAGCCAACAAATCCACCAGCAGGAGCAGCCAACAACAACAACAATCCACCACAGAGAAGAGTTTTGGCTTCCTATACATTTGCAAATCCTAGACATTGTGGGAATAGCCTTCTTACCCCAAATGTTAATGCAAACAATTTTGAACTGAAGCCACAGCTCATCACCTTGGTTCAAATAACTGCTCCTATGGAGGAGGACCACTTGAAAATCCAAACCAACACTTATCCACTTTTCTGAGGATTTGTGACACTGTCAAAACCAATGGTGTGCATCCAGATATATACAAGCTGCTGTTATTTCAATTTTCCTTCAGAGACAAAGCCACTCAATGGTTAGAGTCATTCCCGAGAGATAGCATCAACAATTGGGAGGATATAGTGAGCAAGTTCCTTTCTAAATTTTACCCACCTCAGAGGATTATTAGATTGAAGATTGAAGTACAAACATTCAAACAGATGGATGTTGAACCTCTTTTTGAGGCATGGGAGAGATACAAGGCTCTACTTAGGAAGTGTCCTCCTGAAATGTTCAATGAATGGGACATATTGCAGAATTTTTATGAAGGCTTGACATTAAAAGCCCAAAAGGCACTAGATCACTCAGTAGGGGGCTCTTTACAATTGATGAAAACCGCAGAGGAGGCCCAAAATCTCATTGATATGGTGGCTAACAACCAATATTTCTTTGCTCACCAAAGGCAACGCCAACCATCACTAAGGAAAGGAGTGATGGAGTTGGAAGGAGTGGACTCAATCCTAGCTCAAAACAAAATGATGCAGTAGCAAATTCAGCAACAATTTGAGCAAATGGCCAAAAGGATTGATAGCCTCCAAGTTGTTGCAGTAAACACAAGCTAACCATCACTCACATGGGGGACAAATGAAGAGAATCAAGAGGATCAACAGCAGGTACAAGTCCAGTATATGCACAACCAAAGTTCTGGCGCAAGTGAAGTCTATGGTGACACCAACAATCCATCATGGAAGAACCACCCTAATCTCAGATGGGAAGACAATCACACTCAGAATCAGCAGCCATGGCAAAGAAATTCAAACCAAAATAGTTGGAAAAACACAAACCACAACAACTAGTAGAATAACAACCAAAACCCATATAGAAAACCCCAAACCACTTACCCCAACTCCAACCATTATCCATCCAATAACCAAACCACCAACCTAAACAACCATCATTCACCCTCACCAGCTCACAACCAACCACAAATTCCATAAGACTCTCAGAGAATCTCCCAATTGGAGATGATGATGGAGAAAATGATGAAGCAGCAAGAACTTATAACCAAGAACAATGAAGCTTCCACAAGAAACATAGAAAGGCAGATTGGACAGCTTTCTAAGCAAGTGGTAACTGAAAGACTATCAAGCTCACTCCCAAGTGATACAATTCCAAATCCAAAGGAAGAATGCAAAGCTATACAGCTAAGGAGTGGAAAGATCTTGGTGAAAGATGAAGGAGCAACCAAGAAGCCAAAGGAAAATGACAAGAAGCAAGCTGAAAAAGAGGAAGCTAGCAACAAAGAAGTAACAACAAGTAAGCAAACTTCAAAGAAGCTCAAAAAAAAGGAAGATCAACCACAATTCTCAAGAAAAGGGAAGGAAGCAATTTAAAGAACTAACCAAGGAACAAAGGCAAGGAGTGAACTTCACACCTCCATTACCATATCCACAAAGGTTCAACAAGGAGACTAAAGATCAACACTTCCCTAAATTCCTTGAAGTCTTCAAGAAATTGGAGATCAACATCCCCCTGGCTGAGGTATTAGAGCAAATGCCCCTATATGCCAAGTTTTTAAAGGAGCTTATTAACAAAAAGAGAAGCTGGCATGGGAATGAAACTATATTGCTCACTGAAGAATGCAGTGCATTAATCCAGAAGCGGCTTCCCCCAAAACTTGAGGACCCTGGAATCTTTTTCCTACCATGCACCATTGGCAGCCTAAATATCAATAAAGCAATGTGTGATTTAGGGGCGAGTATCAATTTAATGCGCTCTTCTTTGGTGAAAAAGATGTGCATAGAGGAAGTGAAGGCAATACAAATGTCTCTAGAATTGGTGGACAAGTCAGTGATATGTCCCAGTGGTGTGATTGAAAACCTTCTAGTTAAGGTGGAAAAATTCATATTCCCTGCAGATTTTGTGGTCTTAGACTCAGATGAAGAGGGAGGTGACTCCATTATACTAGGAAGGCCATTCTTGGCCACTGCAAGGGCCATTATAGATGTGGAGCAAGGAGAGCTGACCCTCAGAATGCACAATGAAAGCATCACCTTAAATGTCTTTTCAGAAACACAACACTTTGATGAAAAGAGGAATTGCATGGAGACTGATAAAGGAGACTTGCAATGGAAGAAGAAAACAAACAAGACAATCGTTGGTTACCTTCCAGAGCAAGAAACAAATGACACAACAGGGCAAAAAGAGAATGGAACTATGCAGAAAGATGAAGGAAAACAAGAAGAAATTGAAGTGTTAGCTACTGGGAAGGAAAGCCCAAAGATGCAGTCCATTACCAAAAAGGGGGAAGGATCCACACACAGAAAGAAGAAAAGCAAGAAAAGGGTTAAAAAGGGGTGAAGAACAAAAAGATCCCAACTGAGGGATTCCAAAAAAGGGATAAAGTGCTGTTAATCTACCAACAACTGGGGGCAAGCCAACAAGCTGATGACTGCTACACTGTCAGCAAAATACTCTCACTAGAGCATGCTGAAATTGAGCATCAAGGCACTAAAAGGATGATCACAGTAAGGGGAGACAAGCTGAGACACTACAGTCAGCAACCACCCTAATGAGGGCCAATGTCAAGCTAGTGACAATAAAAGAGTGCTCCATGGGAGGCAACCCATGATCTAAGATTTCTGCCTTGTCTTTGAATTCAATAATCTATGATCATTCTAGCATGAATTTGAGCTCTCATGAACTTACCTGATAGCTGCATGCACTGTTTTGGAGCATATGTTAGACTTCTAAGTTTGGTGTGCCTAAAGGCACTCCAGATTGGCTTTTCAAGCTTTCTTAGACTATATGCTCAATCATTGTGATAAAGAATATGGCCAAACATTAAGTTTGGTTTCTACACATGCATTAATTTTTAAAAGAATTAATTTCTGTTCATGAAATCAAAGTCATGCATGAATGGATCATACATGGTTTTCATTTTAGGAATTCATGGTAGGAAATAAAATGTGCTTTATGAATAATATACCAATTGTGATGGAATATGTGCATTTTATATTGACTCCTTAGCAATGGACAAGTTTGGTGTTTACCAAATCTTGATTCATTATCTAAGGAACACAATTGGTTGTTTATGAATAAAGAACATGATTAATTGTTTAAATACCCATCACCACATCACCGTGCTATTTTTTTTCTAAGACTCACCCTTTTGTTAATTTGGTTGAATAGGAAAAAGAAGATTGAGAAAAGGGCAAGAAAAGGGAGTCACGACTATGACAAGTCAAGTGAGAAGTGATCACATGTGCTTAGAGAAGCGTGCCCCTTGGAAAACAAAATCTGCATGCATGCACCCTTGGACACCGAAATGCATGCAACCAATGAGGAGAGAATCCTTGTCAATCTTCAACAAAGCATGCAGACCGTCCATCTCATAAGCCTTCCACCATACTTAGCTCAATCTTCACCCTTCATACTTTCAACCGAAATCCCTCTTCAAGTGTGTTTTTGTCCAAAGCTTTAATGCCTTGCCTATAAATAGATTGGGACATTTCTTGCATCACATATTCCTACAAGCCCTCCTCACAATTATAAGCCTTTGCCTACCTTGTGCATACCCAAAACACGTCCCGTCCCCCGCTCAACAGCAACATTCCTTTCTACATCCTCTTTGCACCAAAAAACCGTGCCTCAACCAACCACAAATTCACCCTTGCTTCTTTCCTCTATTTGACTTTATGGCCTCATCAAGTTCCAGGAGAAGACAGGGCAAGGAACCAATGGTAACTGAACCCCCATCCTATGATACAAGGAAATTTAAATCTCAGTTTTATGAAAGAAAATATCATAGGCTCATGAAAACAAAGCATATCATTTATGAGATGGGTTTTGAGCTGAGGGACAGGGAGTACCCCATCATGAGACAAATCACTAAGGAAAGAAGGTGGGAGCTTCTATGCCATCCTTTCACTAACATTAGTGCAGTCATGATCAGGGATTTTTTTGCAAATGCTGTGAAAGAGAGCGAAGACAACATCCCTTACAAGAGTTATGTTAGAGGAGTTGAAGTGGATTTCAGTCCAGCATCCATTACAAGGGCCCTGAAGTTAAGAACCATAACTTATGAAGAGCCTAGCTATGAGGCCAGAATGCACAGAGAGAACGACCCCGATGAGATCTTACAGTGGATATGTTTGGAAGGCACAGATTGGGAAAGAGATTCAAAAGGAGTTCCAAGCTACTTGAAAAGAATAAATCTCACCCTTGAGGCCAAGGGGTGGTCTGAGATAGTAAAAAGATCTATACTTCCTACAGGAAACACCTCAGCTGTCATAGTCAAGCGTGCACTCTTGGTATACTGTATCCTACATAGAGGAGAAATCAACCTAGCACAACTCATAGCCGACAGTATTCAAGAGATGGCTGAAAGCACAAACAAATCAAGTAGGCTTGGTCATTCAAGCACCATTCTAAGGCTATGTAACAAAGCTAGAGTGATCTTTGAAGATGAGGACACAGAGAAAGTAAAAAAGGGAAAGGGAATCACAAAGAGAAGCATGGATGGCATTGTTGAAGATGATGATCAAGAAGAAGAACCCCAAAGGAGAAGAAGATCACAAGTGGAGGAAGATCAAGCTCACGGTGCCATAGACATGAGTCAATTGCAAAGAGCTCTTGAGGAAATATCACAACAAAATGTGAGAGCACAAGAGCATTATTCAAGGCAACAAGAGCTATATTTGCAACAACAAGAGCAATATCTAGAGCACCGGGAGCAATATTTGAAGGATAGAGAGCAAAATGAAGCTTGGCAGAGCAGAATCAAGGAGAGGCAAGAGAGCTGGCAGCAACAAATGATGGCTCAACAACAAGAATTCCAAACAAAGGTTCTTGAGGGGTAGAGAGAACAAACAACAAATCTTAAAGAGTCATATGACAAAAATGTTCCTGACCCAAGCCAAATAAGGGAAATATACTCACAACCTCTATCAATAGAAGAATATACATCATACCATTGGAAAGTGTAGGCACGTGGATAGAATAGAATATGATGAAGACACCCAAGCAAAGCTGGATTATTTGACTCACAACATGCCAGCAATAAATCCACATATTAAACCATTTGGGATGTGCCATGAATTAGTGAACCAGCAGAGAGCAAGAACAGATAGATACTCAGTACGTATGCAACACAGATTGGAGGATGTTGGACTCTCGGGCCTGCTAGACTCTGTCTGGGACAGAAGATGCCCTGGTGAAGAAGCTCAGGATTACACAAAGACGAGGAAAAAGAAGAAGGGAGAATCAAGCAAAAAACCAGGAACATAACAACTAGAAGGTAGTGAAGTTCTTTCATAATTTCAAATTAAATAAGGAAGATGTATGTTTGAAATATGATATACCTCCAATTGCTCTTTGTTCTGCATTTTTGTTTTGAGTAACTAGCTTGAAAGTGATCTACATAATAATTGTCATCTTTCATTTTCTTAGATTTTGTTTGTCTCGTCGCTATTTGAATAAAAGAGAGATATTTGAATTAGAAAAGTGAATGTTCAATGTTGCAAAAGTTAGGATGAAAGTTAGTGGTGGTATTTGTTTGATCCAATTGTTAGCTCACAAAATAAATGCTGCATAATGACATGTTACTTGAAGCCTAAGCTAGTTTGCTGCTATAATCTTTCAATTAATGAAAGTCCCTTGAGAATGAATCAAAAGAAAAAAGAAAAAGAAAAAGAAAAAGAAAAAGCCAAGAATTGGCAAAGAAACAAACAATAAGGCTAGACACCAATAGCTTGGACCCTAGGACACATGCCTGTGGTGTTTTTGTACTAGGATATGCTTGGAAAAGTAGGTTCTAAGGAGTATTTCAAAACTTGGCCACTTAGATCAACTGATTTGGGATTGCCAACTGAAAGTTCACAATAAAGAGCAACCTAGCTACAAAACACTTAGTTATCCAAAGAGATGCTGGGCATCAATGATCCTAGGAAGAAAAAGGTGAGCCATGTGTCTGTGGTGAAGAAATGTTGAGCAAAATTAAGTCAAAAGGCTGCTACAACATTTGCCACCAAGCCTTCAATAAGTAATAAGCTCTCTAAGCAAAATAAAGAAGGAAAATCTAGCAAGGGATTAAGCAAAAAGTAAAGCATTGTAGCAGCAACCTTAGTGAACTTTTGAGGAAACATTGTTTATATAGCAGCAAGTAATAAATGAGCTACCATTGTCTGCATAAAACCCCATGAACCAAGTTCAACTATCTGCTAAATAAGGACATGCACACTTCTCTGTTTCATTTCATTTTCTCTTATGATTAGTGCTTGCTTGGGGACAAGTAAGTTTTAAGTTTGGTGTTGTGATGACAAGTCATCTTATGCTAGCTTTTCATGCATTTTTCACTTGTTTCATTAAATTTTATGGACTTTCTTGCAT
Source organism: Arachis ipaensis (assembly GCF_059453495.1). NCBI lineage: Eukaryota > Viridiplantae > Streptophyta > Magnoliopsida > Fabales > Fabaceae > Arachis > Arachis ipaensis. The sequence goes on along the minus strand of NC_142440.1, from coordinate 48,357,780 downwards.
TGTAAGTAAGTAATTTGGAGTGGAATTGCATGGTTTTGTTGAATCAATCAACCATCCTTTAATTGATACAAAATCATGAGGTTTAAGCTATAATTAATTGATTTTTAAATGAATTTTAAACCTTGTGAATTTTGTGATACTTTGATTGGTTGTTATGATTATTTGTAGGTGAAGAAAAGAAAAAAATAAGAAAAGCGTGACCTAAGGAGCGTGCCCAATGGAAACAAAAAGTGTAGCCAAAGGAAGAGAAAAGCGTGGCATAACACAAGGAGCAAGAGCCCAAAGCTCTTGCCAAGAGCCTAAAGCTCTTGCCAAGAGCCTAGATCTCTTACAAGGAGCGCTACTCCAAGGCCAAAGGCAAAGCAAAGGAAAGCTCAGCTCTTGCCAAGAACCAAATGCTACAAGCAAAGGAGAGAACAAGGCAAACTTTCAAAACTTAGCTCTTGCCAAGAGCTTTATCGGGCATCCTCCAGGAAAAATTCAAAGAAAAGAGTTTGCTAATGCATGCCACAAGTTTCGAACCCATGACCCAAGGGAAGGGTGTAGCGCTACTTTGCAAGAAAAACAAGCCAAAATTGGCTTGTTTGAACTCGCCAGGTTTCGAACCAAGGAGCTCCCACTCAAGGCATGCGCTAGTCTTGTTTTCCTTCACAAAAGTTGGGCACTCAATTGCCTCACCATGGTTTCGAACTTGAGACCTCACCAAAGACAAGGAGCAAGCTCAGCTCTTGCCAAGAGCTGAGCGCTACTTCCCTTGCCACATGAAGCATGCCATGCGCGAGTGTGACACGGTCAGGGAGTGTAATGCGAGCAATTTGCCATGGCAAAGAAGGCTTGGTGCACAACACACAAGCAACACCAAAGCTCAGCTCTCCCCATGAACCGAGCTTGACCTTGGGAGCAACACATGGGCTGAAATGCAATTGAAGTGGAATAATCACATTGAAACTCAGCTCTCCCCATGAACCGAGCTTGATCATGGGAGCAACACATGGGCTGAAAATTTAATTAAAAAATCCAATTCAATCCAATTCTTCACCAAATTGAAAAGCCCACTCCAAATTCTAAAATCCAAAAATAGGAAGTGTATAAATAGAAACTAGTTTGATTTAGATGGAACTTTTACCTTCATATTTTAGAATTTTGATTTTTAAAATTTGTGTGAATTGTTACTTTGGATCTCTGAGAATTGGGAAGGAGAATCAATCTCTCTTCTTCCTTGTTCTTGCTTCTGCACTCTCTACTTCTTTTCTTGGATCTTGGGTGGAGAATTGAAGAAATTCTGTTTCAATCTCACCTTGAGATCTCTTTGTTTATTTTTCTGCATAATTCTAGAAACTGTGATTTGAATCCAAATTCTATTTACTACTTTCATCCTTTACTTCTTCTGTAATTTACTCTTCCACTTCTTTTGCAATTGTTCTTGATTGGATCAAGGAAGGATTTGAGATCTAGACTTGTTCTCTAGTCTCCTCCAACCCTGAGATCTTCAACTTCCCTTGAGCTATTGCAATTGAGCTACATTTTGCTTTCTGTTTGGTTTTTCAAGCAATTGTTCTTTTCTGTTAAGATCTATTGCATTGTAATTCATACTTTACTTCTCTGATCTATGCCATTTTACTTTCTCTTGTTTAAGTTCTGCAATCCCAACTCCCAAATCCTTTTATGATTTAAGCCATTTACATTTATTGTACTTTAAGTTTCAGCTCTTTACGTTTCTTACAATCTAAGTTTCTGCAATTTACATTACTTGCACTTTAAGATTCAGCCCTTTTAATTCTTTTGCACTTTAAATTCTTGTCAATTATCCCTCTCCCTTTAAATTTCATGCAATTTAGCTTCTGTTGGATACAAATCACTCAAAGCAACTCTTTTTTGCTTGACTAAATCAATTACCTAACTAAAATTGCTAAATCCTTCAATCCCTGTGGGATCGACCTCACTCATGTGAGTTATTACTACTTGATGCGATCCGGTCAACTTGCCGGTGAGTTTAGGTGTTGGAATTCCGTTTGCAACCCAATACCACATACCTCGGCTGAACTGATGTCTCGAGAAGTCCCCAACGAAGTCGTGGATTAGCCGTCTAAGAAATATATAATCAAGCTAGTGGTTCATTGATATCCGATAAAAGATGCTCGCTGAACCCATGTAGAATAGAAATAACTTGTGAAGGTTTAACTCATTCATAAGGTTGAAGAATGAAAATACATTTTAGGAGAGGATCAAACACGAATTGAAATAGAACAGTAGTACTTTTATTAATCTATAAAATCAACAGAGCTCCTATCCTTAACCTAGGAGGTTTAGTGGCTCAGAGTGTACATAATGGTGTTTGAAAATATGATATGCTGGAGAGATCTTGTAGAAGGTCCTAAACAAGGTTGATCTTCTCCTATATATACTAATCTAATAACTAAGGATTACAGAAATATGATAGGCTTAGGCTTGTAGTGCAAAAATTCACTTCCGGTGCCCACTTGGTGAGTGTTTGGGCTGAGCTAAGGGTGTCTCCACGTGTTATTAGGCTCCATGGGCGTTGAACGCTGGCTAGGGAGACCTTTTTGGGCGTTGGATGCTGGCCATCTCTCTGTGGGCGTTGGACGCTAGGATTGGGGTAGATGGCTAGCGTTGAATGCCAGTTTTAGCTCTTCATCTCCAAAGACAAGTATAAACTATTATATATTGCTTGAAATCCCTGAGTGTTAGCTCTCCATCACCGTTAAGAATGCTCAATTTAGATATCTGTAGCTCCAGCAATACTTGCTTGAATGAACAGAGATCAGATCCTGACAGAATCTGCTATGCTTTCCTTGCCTCTAAATTAGACTTTGTCAAAACTCTCAGATTTCAGCCAGAAAATACCTAAAATCACCGTAAAACACAACAACTCATATTAGAATCCGAAAATGTGATTTTTACACTAAAACCTATGAAAACATAATAAAACTTAAATAAAACATGCTAAAAACTATATGAAAATGATGCCAATAAGCGTATAAAATATCCGCTCATCAGTGAACCATGCTTGTTATTGACTTCAACTTCTATCTCTCTTTCACTAAGTTGCATAGCACACATGTTCCTCACCCTATGTCAATTAGGTATTGCGAACAAACTTCAAAGTATGTCATTGATTGATGTGTGAGTTTTTTATGTTTCTTGGTCCATTAAGTTTTCTTACACGTCAACCAATATCCATTCATTATTGGTGCTCGGAATTTAGCTTCGCACAACTGAACCAGCAAGTGTACTAGGTCGTCCAAGTAATACCTGAGGTGAGTCAGGATCAATCCCATGAGGATTTTTGCCTTGGATCAAATAGTGGTTATCTTGTAAATCTTAGTCAGGTGGATAGAAAAGTTGTATAGTTGTTTAAACGCATAAAGTAAAGTAAAATAAAAATAACGTTACTCAGTGGTTGTGAATTCAATGATAAGAATATGGTTAAGGCTTCGGAGATGCTTTGTTCTTCTAGATCAATACTTTCTTACTGTCTAATCCAACTGTGAATGATTTCTTCTATAGCAGGGTATATGTGATCAACGTCGGTTTGAGCGGCTGCCAATCTTCCTCTAGGATGAACACAAGGTTTAGTGCGCATCCGGTGTGAATGAGGGTGAAGCTCCTGCAGTTCATCCCCTTGGTGATCCTACTCAAAACGCCACAGACAAGGTCGAATCTTCTGGATCAGAGAATGCTGCGCCTTGATTTTAGCGTTTACCACAAGGACTCTAATCTCCCCATACCTCGGCTGAATGGATGTCTCAAGAAGTCCCCAACGAAGTCGTGGATTAACCGTGTAAGAGATGTATAATCAAGCTAGTGGTTCATTGATATCCGATAAAAGACACTCGCTGAACCCATGTAGAATAGAGATAACTTTTGATGGTTCAACTCATTCATAAGGAGAGAATCAAACACGAATTGAAATAGAACAGTAGTACTTTCATTAATCCATAAAACTTAGCAGAGCTCCTAACCTTAACCTAGGAGGTTTAGTGGCTCCTAACCTTAACCTAGGAGGTTTAGTGGCTCACACTGTACATAGAACAATGTAAAAATTAGTAAACTGGTGGAAAAAGATCCTAAACAACGGTGATACTCTCATATATATATTAACCTAATGACTAAGGATTACAGAAAAATATAAACTAGTCTATTAGTGCAAAAATCCACTTCTAGGGCCCACTTGGTGAGTGTTTGAGCTGAGCAAAAGAGTAAGCCACGTGCTAGGACTCCCTAGGGGCGTTGAAAGCTAGCTAGGGCCCCCCTTTTGGGCGTTGGACTCTGGTCACCTCCTTGTGGGCGTTGGACGCCAGAATAGGGTTGGTGGTTGGCGTTGAATGCCAGTTTTAGGCCTTCAATTATGAAGCAAAGCATAGACCATTATATATTTCTGGAAAGCCCTAGATGTTAGCTTTCGATAGCCATTAAGAGCACTCCATTTGGACTTGTGTAGCTCCAAAAAAGCTCCTTCTAGTGGACAAAGGTCAGATCATGACAGCTTTAGTAGTGCTTTCTCTGCCTCTGAATCAGACTTTTGCTCCAGCTCCTCAATTTCAGCCATGAAATACCTGAAATTGAATAAAAATACAAAAACTTAAAGTAGAATCCAAAAATGTGATTTTTTCACTAAAACCTATGAAAACTTGATAAAACCTAAATAAAACATAACAAAAACTACATGAAAATGATGTCAAAAATATCCGTTCATCACAACACCAAACTTAAACTGTTGCTTGTCCCTAAGTAACCAAAAATAAAGTAGGATAAAAAGAAGAGTAACATACAATAAATCTCAAAGTTTTCAATGAAGCTCAGTTTCAATTAGATGAGCGGGACTTAGCAGCTTTTTGCTTCTGAATAGTTTTAGCATCTCACTATCTATTGAAGCTCAGAAGTGTTGGCATCTTTATGAACTTAGAATCCAGATGATATTATTGACTCTCCTAGTTCAGTTCATCTTGATTCTTGAATACAACTTTTAGAGTCTTGCCCGTGGCCCTAAGCACTTTGTTTCCAGTATTACCACTGGATACATAAATGCCACAGACACTTAACTGGGTGAACCTTTTCAGATTGTGATTCAGTTTTGCTAGAATCCCCAGATAGAGGTGTCCAGAGTTCTTTAGCACACTCTTTTTTCTTTGGATCATGACTTTAACTGCTCAGTCTCAAGCTTTTTACTTGACACCTTCACACCACAAGCATATAGTTAGGGACATTGTTCCTTTGGAGTGCTTAGGCCAAGATTTTGTTTCTTTTAGGCCCTCCTAACCATTGACGCTCAAAGCCTTGGATCCTTTTACCCTTGCCTTTTGGTTTAAAGGGTTATTGGCTTTTTGCTCTTGCCTTTTGGTTTTAAGAGTTATTGGCTTTTTCTGCTTTTTATTTCTTTTCTATTTTTTTATTGCTTTTTGCTGCTTTTTTTTGTTTCAAGAATTAATTTTTTTTATTTTTCAGATTACCAATAATACTTCTCTTTTTTCATCATTCTTTCAAGAGCTAACATTCTTAATTCCAATTTCAAATATGCACTGTTCATTCATACATTCAGAAAACAAAAGCAATGCCACCACATCAAGATAATTGGACTATTTTCAGGATAAAACTCGAAAATTCATGCATCTCTAATTCATCTAAAATCACTATTTTATTCAAGTTTGATGATGATAAGAGGAATATTTTATAACTAATTGACATAAATAAAAACTAAATTATTATTAATGCTTATGCAATTCTTTAAATTAAAAGACAAAAAAATAAAATAGAAACTTAAACACTACTAGTAATCATGTAAACCTAAATATGAGAAACAAAAATTAGAATAACAGAAATATGGGAGGTAGAACTCAATCACCTTAATCATGGAAGGCGCTGGGTTCTTCAGGGGAGATTTTCTGGCACTTCAAAGCTTCTAATTCACGCCCCTGCTTTTCTTGCTCCTTGACCAGTCTGCAAATCATGCTAGTCTGATCTTTCTACTCTTCTCTTAGTTGATCCAAGGTGGTTTGTAGTTGAATTACAGATGCTTCTAACTTAGTCCAATATTCAATTGGAGGGATCTCTTGTTGAGGCTCAGATGCCTTCCTTTTGGGATGCTCCTCTGGTACCCTGGCACTTTTCATCACCTGTTTGGTGATTGGGATTTCCATAGGGATAAATGTATCTATGTGAATAAGGACTTTAGCCTCTTGACATAGGCGAAAGATAAGGTTTGGATAGGCCAGCCTGGCTTGAGTGGACATCCTGTTTGCAAACTTGTACATCTCACAGGGGATTATTTGATGAACTTTTACCTCATTTCTCATCATGATGCAGTGAATCATCACAGATCTTGCTACAGTGACTTCAGAGCGGTTACTAGTGGGAAGTATAGAATGCCCAATGAAGTCCATCCATCCTCTAGCAATTGGCTTGAGGTCTATTCTTTTCAGCTGGTTTGGCTTGCCTTTTGCATCCTCAATCCATTGAGTTCCAGGCAGACATATGTCCTCTAGGGCCTGATCCAGTTTTGGATTGGCTATCTGATAAGCCACTATTTTATGGTTTATTTTGTATTTAATTGAGTGGATTTTATCAATTATTCTCACACTTATCCATATAAATTGCATGTTTTGCATTTTTCTTCCTAATTTTGTGCTATAATTGAAAACTTGCTTCCTAGGCCTTAAAATTGTTAGTTTTTAATTCTCCTTTATTACCACTCGATGCCGTGATGTGTTTGTTAAGTGTTTTCAGGTTTTATAGGGCAGGAATGGATTAGAGGATGGAAAGGAAGCATGCAAAAGTGGAAGGAACACAAGAAAGTGTAGTTTTGAGAAGCTGGCAGCGACGCGAATGCATGGACGACGCGTATGCGTGACTGGTGCAGGAGACAAGCAACACGTATGCATGGATGACGCATACACGTGACCAGAATTTTGTCAAGAGACGCGTACGCGTGGTCGACGCGTACACGTGACAGAGCGTCACGTGCTGCAATTTGCAAAAAACGCTGGGGGCAATTTCTGGGCTCCTTTTTGACCCATTTCAGGCCTGAAAATCCAGATTAGAGGCTGTAGAGTGGAACTGAAGGGGGGAATCAATCATTCCCACCTTCATTCATAGAATTTTAGGTTTTAGATGTAGTTTTCTAGAGAGAGAGGCTCTCTCCTCTCTCTAGGTTTTAGGGTTTTTAGGTTTAGTTTCTTCTCAATTTTAGATCTCTACTTTGCTTTTATTTAGTTTCTCTTATAGTTTTGATTGTTCTAGTACTTTAGTTCTCTATTTCTCTTGTTGATTACTCTATGTTGCCAATTTAGTTTATGAACTCTTATGTTACTCTCAATTCCCTTTTTAATGCAATTTTATATTTTATGTTTATAGCTTCTTTATTTAATTATTGGTTGTTGATTTGTTGCAATTGTTAGTCTTAGGTTTTATTATTCCTTGTTAGTTTTCTATGTTTTTATGTTATGCTTTCCAAGTGTTTGATGAAATGCTTGGTTGGATTTTAAATTAGCTTTTTATGTTCTTAGCTTAGATTGAATAATTTGGAGACTCTTGAGTTGTCAAAGTCTCTTGTTGGTTGGTGATTGAAAGTTGCTAGTTGGCTCAAGGTTCACTAACTCTAGTCTTTGATTAGGACTTGTGAACTCATGAGCGGATAATTTATACGCTTTTTGGCATTGTTTTTAGGTAGTTTTTATTGTGTTTTAGTTACTTTTTATTATATTTTTATAAGTTTTATGCAAAAATCACATTTCTGAACTTTACTATCAGTTTGTGTGTTTTTCTATAATTTCAGGTATTTTCTGGCTGAAATTGAGGGACCTGAGCAAAAATCTGATTCAGAGGCTGAGAAAGGACTACAGATGCTGTTGGATTCTGACCCTCCTGCACTAGAAGTGAATTTTCTGGAGCTACAGAAGCCCAATTGGTGCGGTCTCAATTGCATTGGAAAGTAGACATCTTGGGCTTTCCAGAAATATATAATAGTCCATACTTTTCCCGAGATTTGATGGCCCAAACTGGCGTTTAAACACCGGCCAGAGACCCTTTTCTGGCGTAAAACGTCGGAACTGGCACCAAAACTGGAGTTAAACGCCCAAACTGGCATCGAAGCTGGCGTTTAACTCTAGAAAAGGCCTATGCAAATGTAAAGCTCAATGCTCAGTCCAAGCACACACCAAGTGGGCCCCGGAAGTGGATTTCTGCACTATTTGCACTTAGTTACCTATTTTCTGTAATCCTTAGTAACTAGTTTAGCATAAATAGCACTTTTTACTATTGTATTCAGAGAGCTTATGCCATTTTTCACATTTGGGAGGCTGGCCATTCGGCCATGCCTAGACATTTTTCTCTTATGTATTTTCTACGGTGGAGTTTCTACACCTCATAGATTAAGATGCGGAGCTCTACTATTCTTCATGAATTAATGCAAGTACTATTGTTTCTCTTTCAATTCACGCTTACTTCTTCTCCAAGATATACTCTCGTACTTAATTCAGTTAAGTCAGAATGAAGGGGTGACCTGTGACAATCACCCACTATCTTCGTTACTCGCTTAGCCAAGATCCGCGTGCCTGACAACCACAAGCGGTCTACATGATGTTCAATGTAGTCATTGGACGACAGCCAGAGTATAGTCTCCTGGGTCTCTGATCCACGGAATTGACTTACCTCTTCTGACAATAGAGCATTCGAATTTGTGAGATTAAAACCTTCGTGGTAGAGGCTAGAACCAATTGGCAGCATTCTTGAGATCCGAAAAGTCTAAACCTTGTCTGTGGTATTTCGAGTAGGATCTGGGACAGGATGATTGCGACGAGCTTCAAACTCACGAATGTTGGGCGTAGTAACAGTGTGCAAAAGGATAGAGAGATCCTATTCCGACACAAGTGAGAACCGACAGATGATTAGCCGTGCGGTAGCTGTGCCTGGTATCTTTCATCCGAGACGAGAGATCCGACAGTTGATTAGCCGTACAGAAACTGTACCTGGACCATTTTCACTGAGAGGACGGATGGTAGCCATTGACAACGGTGATCCACCAATGTACAGCTTGCCATGGAAGGGAGCACGCATGATTGGATGAAGACAATAGGAAAGCAGAGGTTCAGAAGCAACAAAGCATCTCCAAATGCTTATCTGAAATTCCCACCAATGAATTATATAAGTATCTTATTTTATTTTATGTTTTATTTATCTTTTTATCAAAACCTCATAACCATTTGAATCTGCCTGACTAAGATTTACAGGATGACCATAGCTTGCTACAAGCCGGCAATCTCCGTGGGATCGACTCTTACTCGCGTAAGGTTTTATTACTTGGACGATCCAGTGCACTTGCTGGTTAGTTGTACCGGAGTTGTGAAAAGTGTGATCACAATTCCGTGCACCATGAACTCAAGTTGAATTGCTCACTTGACTTACCTTCAATTGTTAGAGGTTAACTAAGTGAAAGCAAAAGGAAATTACCATCATATGTGACTATGATAATGGGGATAGGAATTTCGATTATCAATCCTTGCTAGGACTTTTCCTATTTGTTAGTTTATTTCCCTGTTATTTATATTACTTATCTCTTATTACAAAACCCAAAAAGATACTGTTCCATAACCAATCGTAAAAATACTTCCCTGCAATTCCTTGAGAGACGACCCGAGGTTTAATACTTCGGTTAATTTTATTGGTTTTACTTAAGTGACAAACATTTTAAATATTGATTGAGGTTTAATTGTCGGTTTAGACTATACTTGCAACGCGATATTTTTGTGAAAATCTTTACCGACATTTTTCCTCCGTCAAATTTTTGGCGCCGTTGCCGGGGAATTGCAAATGTGTGCCTTATTATTGGTTATTGTGAATGTGTTTACCTTTTTATTTCTTTGTTAGTTATTTCTAGTTTTAGGAGTTTATTTTCATTCTTTCTTATTAGTTTTTGTTTTAATTTTCTATTGCTACTATGAATTCTGACCCCTTTAGCTATGAGTGTGGTTACAATTATATTGTAGGAAGTGGAGATTACAATGAAGGCTTGCATCACGGATGGGAAAATCAAAGATGGGAGGAGCCAAAAGGATTTGATTAACCCTCTTGGCAACAACCTCCTCCAATGTACTATGAACAAGAACAACCATTCCATGATGCATACCAAGACAATGGTTATGGTGGACCCCCTTGTAGTTACCAACAAGCCGCACCATATGCCTTTGAGCCCCCTCCTCAACATAGCTTTGAACTACCATACTCATAAGCCTCATCCTACCAAACACTTCCTTATGACCCTAACCTATATCCACCATACCAACCACCCTACGAGCCATATGAACCATATATAGAACCACCCCAATTCCAACCCAATTACTCCCAAGAACCACCACCTCAATATACACCACCTATGATGTATGAAAATTTTCAACCACAAGATGAATTTTCTTTTCCACCACAACCCTCCATAGGGGAATGTCCATATCCATCAATCCAAGAGCCATATGATCCTAATTATGTTAGCCGAGTAGAACGAGAGTCAAAGGATCATCTCAAGGAAGCAATGGATCGTAGGGAATCTAATGGATCAACTCAAAGTATGCCCATGACCGCATGTGGAGAATCTAATGAGGAGCGTAGCATGAAGGAGAAGTTAGAAATCCCGATAGACAATGAGGAATGTGGCTTTGTATTGGAACAATTGGAGGAAGCCGTAATTGTTGAATAGGAAGAAGTGGTTGAAGACTTAGGAGATGCTGAACCTCCATGGGAATCTAGAGTTATAGAGTATTCCTCTAAGAAGCTTGAAATTGATGTTGAGGAGGCTAGTGCAAAACCTCCAAGGCATGTTCCCTATAAAGAATTGGATGAAATAGATCAAGAGGCAACTTCCCTTGTTGATGATGATCATGAACCAAGTTTTCTTAGTGATGAATCTACATCTGCAAATGAACTCCTTGAGTATGAAGAACCTTCTCTGATTGAGTTTGAGAATGATGTGGAAGTGGAAGTCCTTAGGCAAGGTTGGACGGGAGTCGAATATGCTTTGTCAAGATCGTTGGAAACTTCTCTGCCTAGGTTTCCATCTAATCCTTCATTTGAGTGGGTAAAACTTATCTCTATTCGCTTTACTTTCCCACTTGAGTATGGTATTCTTGAAACGGATGGTCAACTTAGGAGGCTTTGTGGAATGAAGCGTAAGAGAAAGACGTTTAGTAGTTGGAGTTGCAAATCAAGGCTCATCAAAGTTGGGATTTCAATAGCTAGATGCAAGGGCTGGACTGGTGATAATTTGGTCGGATCTAAGAGAAGAGTTTGGTACTTCATTGAGAATTCGGATTGCTTGTCACCCGATTGAAACAATGACGATCAACTTAGAGACGGGTGTAGAAACAAGATTTAGGATCTCGACATACAAGAGGATCAACTTTGGGAGCTCAAAGCTTGTGAAGAACTCCATCAAGGCTTGGTGAATTCACTTGAAAATGTTGGAGCTTATTGGAAGCCCAAGCGTGGTGGAAGTTTCAAGATGAGTTCAAGCACAAGCCACCATGACAAGGAGCTCACCAAATGTCCAACTTAAGGACTTTACTAAAAGTTCTAGGTAGGAGACACCCCACCATGGTAAATTCTTCCTGTTTTCTCTTTTATTTATGTTGGTAATAAGTTGAATTTTCAATTTTAGTTGGGTTGATTTGGTTTTCACTTATTTAATACAGTTTGGCATTGCTTTGGTAGCCTGTTATTTCTGAATAAACGTTAAAAAAAGGGGGAGGGGGGCTGTCACGTGTACACGTGACCGATGCGTATGCGTCGATGCTAATTTCGCTCTCTAGTACAATGAACAGAGAGTTCCGCTGGAATCGTGCGGGTGGGGTGCCAGGCGCACAACCCCATCAATGCATGCACGTCCCCGACGCGTACGCGTCGTGTTCATTTTTGGCCTCCCACGCGTGGGCATGACCGACGCACACACGTCATAAGAAAATGCTGCCCCAGTACAAATTGAACAGAGAGTTGTGCGCCAAGTGTGCTGAAACTGTGCGCTTCACACAATTTTCATCCAAGCGTGCGCATGCATCACACATACGCGTCATCCTCATTTCTCTCACTTCACGCATTCGTGTCACTGACGCGTACGCGTCGATTCCTATTTCTCTTTTCCACGCTCAGGCATGGGATTTAAATGCGATAACACCCCTGACGCGTGAACTCTAGCCAATTCGCATCCCCTCTTCCACCTTCTTCCCTCCAATGTTCCCTTCTTTTCCTCTTCAAACTCACAGAAACCCCTTCTCCTCCAATCCGCCATTGAACCTTCAACCACGGCCACCCATCATCGCTGACGACCCCGAACCGCCGCCGACCAACCCTCTCCTTTCTCTTTTCTCTTCTTTTCCTTCTTCTTCTCTCTCTCTTCCCCTCTGTCTGTCTGTTCTTCCCTCTTTCTCCGTCTCTTCCCTCCGCCATCACCGCAACTGCTACTGCCACCGCTGGGCCAGTAACTCCTTCTTCTACCACTCATTCCATTCAGTTTTTTCTATTTTCTTCCTGTTCATCTTCCCAGGTTCACGTTTTTCTTTAATTGAGTTCTGTTTCAGTCATTTATTGCTAGTTAATTTTGTTTAGCTTAATTTAGTTATAAATGCATGTTAGTAGACTATAGGTGGTTAGGTAGTTAATTGATTTTGTAGTGGATTTAAGTTTGAATTCTTGTTGTTTAAGTTATCTGGATTGGTTAGTGGATCTCTCTAGGCTGTTTGGAGTGCATGCATTGGGTCTTGTTAATGATTGCTTGTACAGTGATGATTTTTGCTCAATGTATGAATTTAAGCTGTTACGGCTGCTGCAGTTTTGTTTCAAAGTAAATATAATCATTGGATTCATTTCTACTACCATTTGCCTATTGCCTCCTCATTACTATTTTGCGGATTGAATGATGCTGTTTTTCTTGATTGTAAATTCAATTGTCAACTGCTCAGGTTCATTTATCCACTTTGTTCTTGCTTCAAGTTTGGCTACTGCTAATTGCTCAATCAATGTTGGCTTATTGGCTTATTTCTTATGAAGTTATATATGATCTTTGTATGTTTAATGGCTATCGCTTTCATTTCGAATTTGAGCTGATTTGGTTGAGCAAAACTTGAGAAAAGTGTTATGTACAACTGAAATACTACCGGAATTTATCTTAATCTGTTTTCAATATTCATCTTTGCTGTAATTAATTGATTGAGTCGGCATTTCATTGCTTTTGGGTTTCAACTGTTGCTAAGCTCAATTGATTGATTATCCGGCTAAGTACTTCACTGTTTGGGTTGATGGAGGCTGAGGTGTTTACATTCAGTATTCGGCTGCATTCTTGTAACAGTTGCTCATTGTTGTTGTATGTTGACTTATTTGTTTAGTTCATATGAATTCACATCTGATTTTTGTGTGTTTAGTTGTTAATACATTCATTTGAAACTTGGTTTGATGGATTGAAATTGGCTGCTCTGTTTGAATATGCACCTTAGTTCATATGATATATTTGTTGCTGATTTTGTCTAAATTGTTTTGAATTCATATGAGCTGAATATTATTGCTTGGTTATATCCGAGAACGCTCATTTTACTACCGAAATGCTGCCCAAATTTTTTCTAAAAATTGTTTTACTCTTAACTTCTACTCTTGAATTGACTTTAGTACTTTTGAATTGTGATTTATTTGGTTTAAACCAAAGCCAATTCATGAGGTGATGGGTTAGCATTTCCGTTCCTTTTGGTTCCCTTTCTATTTGAAATGTGTTGTTGATGATTTCAATTCTTTTTGTGCCTCTTGCGTTACATGTTTTATCATCAATGATTTGCATTGTATGCATGGATATGAGCTTGCTTGTTCTTAAACTTTTTGAACTTCTTTTAGTTAGGAACTACATTACCATGCCATTAATTTTAACCCATTTCTCTAACTTTTAACTAAATTGACTTTCTCACTTTTCTTTTTAGTTTTCTCACTTTTCTTTTAACTTGTTGTTTCTTAATAAACAAGCGTTTTAAATTTCATTGTATAGATTCTTGGATTGTGATTTCTGATTGATTTTTTTGAATCCTACCTTTCTTTCATTCCAAAGATTTATCTCTTTTTGACTCACTTCATGTTTTAGCTTAACTCCTCTGTTGCCCATCTTATGTTTGTTTTGCTTACATATTGTTTGCCTTTCTATTTCTCTGCTTTGATTGGATAATTTGTGCCCTGGGAATTCGGGTTTTCAGGATGTTTGAAAGGAAAGGGAAAGGGAAAGCTAAGGCCAGCTCCAGTAAAAAGAAGAGAGGCCAGTCATCCGTTGTTTTATCGGATGAATTTTGGTGTGAAAAGAAATTTTCTGATCAAGAAAAAGCTTATCAACTTGTGCCTGCTAATGACTTAGTCAAATTTGCCAACCTTTACTGTGAACTCTGGTTTCTGGTATTTATAGAAAAAAGGAACCTCTACTTGGAAAGGAAGCTAAAAATACCAACCAATTTAAGGAAGTACACTGAACATCAGATTGAACAGAGAGGTTGGGTATTTCTGGATAGAGATCTGGCGGATGTGAATGCACCATGGGTCCGTGAGTTCTATTCCAACTATTATAGGATCACCCTTGATACAGTGCAGCTTAGGGTCATGTAGATCTTAGTCACAGAAGAGGCAATACAGGATATCTTCCACTTCCGGCCTAAAACAGATGGTACAGATGATTTTCAAAAGGCCGAGGAAGCTATTCGATTTATGAGCTTTGATTCGGATGCCGTCCGGCGTACTATAGCCATTCATCCTGAAGTTTCGTGGGCTATGGGAAAGTGGAAGGAAACTCCACGAGGTATCAAGATTGATTATCTCAATGATGAGGCGAGGTTGTGGCAACAGATACTGAGCAATTATGTGATGCCTAGTACTCAAGAGTCAGAGGTGCCTGCAGCTATGATCCTTCTTATCTGGTATGTCTTAGAAGGAAAAGACCTATACCTTCCAAGACTCATCCGGAAGTATATGTCTAGAGTCTATTTCAGAGGCACTTTGGCATTCCCTTATTTGATCACTCAGATGGCTACTCGAGCTGAGATACCTTGGGAGCCCTAGGATGAGAGACCACCGATTGCCGACTGCAAGAAGGTTATTCCGCACGGCAAGTGGTTTGGACCTCTAGGCCATAGACCACATACTACTACTCCCACTGAGGCAGCCACATCCTCAGCAGCACCTTTAGCACCGCCTACTTTAGCAGCACCATCATCCACTTCTCAGCCGGTTTACCACCTTGTGCAGCACCTTTTTGAGCGCATTAATCAGATGGAGCACCGTAATCAACGACGCCATGAGCAGTCAGAGCGTCACAACAAGCGACGCTATGCCCACCTGAAGCTGGTTATGACTACTGGGCGTACTGACATCCCCTCTGAGCCTGACACACCCTCGGAGCACTCTACTTTGCACTTTTGCTTGTATATACCTTAGATTTCTAGTTTGATCTACATTTTTTAGTTTGATAATATATATATATATATATATATATATATATATATATGTATAATATTTTAGTTTTAGTTGTGATTGGAAAAAATACGCATAATTGAGCTTAGTTTATCCCGTTGTGTTCATACCCTGGACCGAGCTATAAAGTCCGGGTTGGACGAAGACAAAGCGACTGACCTCTTTAAAAGGTTGGTCCGCCGCTGACCTCTTCATAAAGAGCTCGGACGAATCACCATAGAGGCCCAGGGAGGCCCACAGTAAAAGGACGCCGCCCTCTAGAAAGGCGGTTAGCCAAAGATAATGATCTCACCCACAAAAGAAAAGATAAGATAACAAACTTATCTTAACGGAAGGTCATCAAACACTACTATAAATACACTGGAGCACCTAGGTATAACATATACTCAAATCCTAAAAGTCGG
Organism: Arachis ipaensis; assembly: GCF_059453495.1. Lineage (NCBI taxonomy): Eukaryota > Viridiplantae > Streptophyta > Magnoliopsida > Fabales > Fabaceae > Arachis > Arachis ipaensis. The sequence goes on along the minus strand of NC_142440.1, from coordinate 48,341,887 downwards.
ACACACCAGCCCAGACCCGGCCAGAAGATCTCATTCGAGATCGACCTTCTAGTTTTAGGTAACCCTCGGAACATTGGCGCCATTGATGAGAGGATAATTTATACGCTTTTTGGCATTGTTTTTAGTATGTTTTTAGTAGGATCTAGTTACTTTTAGGGATGTTTTTATTAGTTTTTATGTTAAATTCATATTTCTGGACTTTACTATGAGTTTGTGTGTTTTTTTGTGATTTCAAGTATTTTCTGGCTGAAATTGAGGGACTTGAGCAAAAATCAGATTCAGAGGTTGAAGAAGGACTGTTGATGCTGTTGGATTCTGACCTCCCTGCACTCAAAGTAAATTTTCTGGAGCTACAGAACTTCAAATGGCGCGCTCTCAACGGCGTTGGAAAGTAGACATCCAGGGCTTTCTATCAATATATAATAGTCCATACTTTGCCCAAGTTTAGATGAAGCAAAAAGGCATTGAACGCCAGTTCTACGCTGCAGTCTGGAGTTAAACGCCAGAAACACGTTACAAACCAGAGTTGAACGCCAAAAACACGTTACAACTTGGCGTTCAACTCCAAAAGAAGCCTCTGCACGTGTAAACTTCAAGATCAGCCCAAGCACACACCAAGTGGGCCCCGGAAGTGGATTTATGCATCAATTACTTACTTCTGTAAAACCTAGTAACTAGTTTAGTATAAATAAGACTTTTTACTATTGTATTTACATCTTTTGAAACATCTTTGGATTATCTTTTGATCTATTGATCACGTTTGGGGGATGGCCATTCGGCCATGCCTGGACCTTCATTACTTATGTATTTTCAACGGTAGAGTTTCTGCACTCCATAGATTAAGGTGTGGAGCTCTGCTGTTCCTCATGATTTAATGCAAAGTACTACTGTTTTTCTATTCAATTCAACTTATTCCGCTTCTAAGATATCCATTCGCACCTAAGAACATGATGAATGTGATGATTATATGACGCTCATCATCATTCTCACTTATGAACGCGTGCCTGACAAACACTTCCGTTCTACATGCAAACAAGCTAGAATGAGTATCTCTTAGATATCTAATACAGAGGACCGAGTCCGAGATATTAGAATCTTCGTGGTATAAGTTAGAACCCATGGATGGCTATTCCTGAGATCCGGAAAGTCTAAACCTTGTCTGTGGTATTCTGAGTAGGATCTGGGAAGGGATGGCTGTGACGAACTTCAAACTCGTGAGTGCTGGATGTAGTGACAGACGCAAAAGGAGGGTGAACCCTATTCCACTATGATCGAGAACCTCCAGATGATTAGCCGTGCCATGACAGAGCATTTGGACCTTTTTCACAGAGAGGATGGGATGTAGCCATTGACAACGGTGATGCCCTATATAAAGCTTGCCAAGGAAAGGAGTAGGAACGGTTGGATGAAGACAGCAGGAAAGCAGAGGTTCAGAAGAACGAAAGCATCTCTATACGCTTATCTGAAATTCTCATCAATGAATTACATAAGTATTTCTATCTTTATTTTTTGTTTATTTATTATTATTATTTGAAAACTCCATAACCATTTGATATCCGCCTGACTAAGATTTATAAGGTGACCATAGCTTGCTTCATACCAACAATCTCCGTGGGATCGACCCTTACTCACGTAAGGTTTTATTACTTGGACGACCAAGTGCACTTGCTGGTTAGTTGTATCGAAGTTGTGACAAATTACGAATTAAGACTAGAGCACCAAGTTTTTGGAGCCATTACCAGGGATCACAATTTCGTGCACTGATGAGCAGATAATTTATAGGCTTTTTGGCATTATTTTTAGTATGTTTTTAGTAGGATCTAGTTACTTTTAGGGATGTTTTTATTAGTTTTTATGTTGAATTCTCATTTCTAGACTTTACTATGAGTTTTTGTGTTTTTTTGTGATTTCAGGTATTTTCTGGTTGAAATTGAGGTACTTGAGCAAAAATCAGATTCAGAGGTTGAAGAAGGACTGCTGATGCTGTTAGATTCTGACCTCCCTGCACTCAAAGTGGATTTTCTGGAGCTACAGAACTCAAAATGGCGCGCTTCTAATTGTGTTGGAAAGTAGACATCTAGGGCTTTTTCAGCAATATATAATAGTCCATACTTTGGCCGAGTTTAGATGATGCAAAAGGGCGTTGAACGCCAGTTCTACGCTGCAGTCTGGAGTTAAATGCCAGAAACACGTCACGAACCAGAGTTGAACGCCAGAAACACATTACAACCTGGCGTTCAACTCCAGAAAGAGCCTCTGCACGTGTAACATTCAAGCTCAGCCCAAGCACACACCAAGTAGGCCCCGGAAGTGGATTTATGCATCAATTACTTACTTCTGTAAACCCTAGTAACTAGTTTAGTATAAATAGAACTTTTTACAGATCTTCAGATCATCTTATGATTTTTAGTTCATCTTTAGATCATATTGATCACGTTTGGGGGCTGGCCATTCGGCCATACCTGGACCTTTCACTTATGTATTTTCAACAGTAGAGTTTCTACACTCCATAGATTAAGGTGTGGAGCTCTGCTGTTCCTCAGGAATTAATGCAAAGTACTACTGTTTCTCTATTCAACTCAACTTATTCCGCTTCTAAGATATTCATTCGCAATTCAATAAGAATTTGATGAATGTGACAATCATCATCATTCCCATACGAACGCGTGCCTGACAACCACTTCCGTTCCACCTTAGATTAGATGATTATCTCTTGGATCTCTTAATCAGAATCTTCATGGTATAAGCTAGATTGATGGCGGCATTCATGAGAATCCGGAAAGTCTAAACCTTGTCTGTGGTATTCCGAGTAGGATTCAGGGATTGAATGACTGTGACGAACTTCAAACTCGCGAGTGCTGGGCGTAGTGACAGACGCAAAAGGATAGTAAATCCTATTCCAGTATGATCGAGAACCTCTAGATGATTAGCCATGCAGTGACAGTGCATCGGACCATTTTCACAGAGAGGATGGGATGTAGCCATTGACAACGGTGATGCCTCCAGATGATTAGCCATGCAGTGACAGCGCATCGGACCATTTTCACAGAGAGGATGGGATGTAGCCATTGACAACGGTGATGCCCTTACATAAAATTTGCCATGGAAAGGAGTAGGACTGATTGGATGAAGACAGCAGGAAAGCAGATGTTCAGAAGAATGAAAGTATCTCTATACGCTTATCTGAAATTCCCACCAATGAATTACACAAGTGTTTCTATCTTTATTTTCTATTTATTTATTATTTATTTTCGAAAACTCCATAACCATTTGATATCCACCTGACTGAGATTTACAAAATGACCATAGCTTGCTTCATACCGACAATCTCTGTGGGATCGACCCTTACTCACGTAAGGTTTTATTACTTGGACGACCCAGTGCTCTTGCTGGTTAGTTGTGCAAAGTTGTGAAGTTATGTTTGGACCATGGTATTGTGCACCAGTTATTGGCGCCATTCCAGGGAGAGAACGAACAACAAATTTTACAACCTCAGAGTAACAATTTTGCATGTATCAAGTTTTTGGTGCCGTTGCCGGGGATTGTTCGAGTTTGGACAACTGACGGTTCATCGTGTTGCTCAGATTGGGTAATTTTCTTCTTATTTTATTTTCAAAAAGTTTTCAAAAAATTTTTCAAAAATCTTTCAAAAATTTTCCCTTTGTTTTCGAAAATTATTTCAGAATTTTTAAGAATGAATTCTAGTGTTTCATGAAGCATGTTGAAGCCTGGCTGGCTGTAAAGCCATGTCTAAATTCTGTTGGACTGAGGCTTCCAAACCATCATCACAAGAGCAAGCTAGCTGTTCCTAATCCACCTGCTGTTGTATGACTGATTTGTATCTTCTAAAACTTGGCTGGCTATTAAGCCATGTCTAACCCTCAGATTGGAGCTTTAGACTAAGAGTGCAAGATTCCTGGAATTCATATTAAAAATTTTGGAATCCTTATTTTTCTTTTTCAAATAATTTTCGAAAAATCCAAAAAAATCATAAAATCATAAAAATAAAAAAAATATTTTGTGTTTCTTGTTTGAGTCTTGAGTCAATTTCAAGTTTGGTATCAATTGCATTTTTTCTAAAAAAATTTTATGCATTTTTCAAAAATTCATGCATTCATAGTGTTCTTCATGATCTTCAAGTTGTTCTTGGCCAGTCTTCTTGTTTGATCTTTATATTTCCTTGTTTTGCGTCTTTTCTTGTTTTTCATATGCATTCTTGCATTCATAGTGTCTATACATGAAAAATTTCTAAGTTTAGTGTCTTGCATGTTTTCTTTTCTTGAAAATTTTTCAAAAACATGTTCTTGATGTTCATCATGATCTTCAAAGTGTTCTTGGTGTTCATCTTGAGATTCATAGCATTCTTGCATGCATTCATTATTTTGATCCAAAAATTTCATGCATTGAGTCTTTTTCATGTTTTTCTCTCTCATCATTAGAAATTCAAAAATAAAAAAAAATATATCTTATCTTAAAAAAAAAATCTTATCTTTTTAAAATCTTTTTCAAAAATCATATCTTTTCCTTTTTTTTATTATTTTTGAAAATTTCAAAAATCTTTTTCAAAATATTTTCAAAATCTTTTTCTTATTTTATCTCATAATTTTCGAAAATCACATCATCAATTAATGTTTTGATTCAAAAATTTCGAGTTTGTTACTTGTTAAGAAAGATTCAAACTTTAAATTCTAGAATCATATCTTGTGATTTCTTGGGAGTCAAAACTAATTCTAATCATATCTTCCTATCATATCTTTTTTAAAAATCTTATCTTTTTCAAAAATTTGATTTTTAAATATCTTTTCTAACTTCTTATCTTCTTATCTTTTCAAAATTGATTTTCAAATCTTTTTCAACTAACTAATTGATTTTTTTTTTGTTTCTTACCTTTTTCAAAACCACCTAACTAACTATCCCTCTCTAATTTTCGAAAATCTCTTCCCTCTTTTTCAAAAATTCTTTTTAATTAACTAATTGTTTCAATTTTTAATGTTAATTTGATTTCATTCCTAATTTTCGAAAATCACTAACCCCTTTTCAAAATTTTACTTTCGAAAATTCTCCTTCCCTCTCATCTCCTTCTATTTATTTATTCATCTACTAACACTTCATCTCACCCAAATTCGAACCCCCTCTCCCATCTGTGTTCGAATTTTCTCTTCTTCCCTTCTTTACATTACATTCTTTTCTTCTTCTACTCACACAGGGGAACCTCTATACCTGGGTAAAAAGGATCCCTATTATTATTATTTTTCTGTTCCCACTCTTTCATATGAGCAGGAGCAAGGACAAGAATATTCTTGTTGAAGCAGACCCTGAACCTGAAAGGACTCTGAAGAGGAAACTAAGAAAAGCTAAAATACAACAATCCAGAGATAACCTTACAGAAATTTTCGAACAGGAAGAGGAGATGGCAGCCGAAAATAATAATAATGCAAGGAGGATGCTTGGTGACTTTACTGCACCTAATTCCAATTTACATGGAAGAAGCATCTCCATCCCTACCATTGGAGCAAACAATTTTGAGCTGAAACCTCAATTAGTTTCTCTGATGCAACAAAACTGCAAATTTTATGGACTTCCATCTGAAGATCCTTTTCAGTTCTTAACTGAATTCTTGCAGATCTGTGATACTGTTAATACTAATGGAGTAGATCCTAAAGTCTACAGGCTCATGCTTTTCCCATTTGCTATAAGAGACAGAGCTAGAGTGTGGTTGGACTCTCAACCCAAAGATAGCCTAAACTCTTGGGATAAGCTGGTCACGGCTTTCTTAGCCAAGTTCTTTCCTCCTCAAAAGCTGAGTAAGCTTAGAGTGGATGTTCAAACCTTCAGACAAAAGGAAGGTGAATCCCTCTATGAAGCATGGGAGAGATACAAGCAACTGACCAAAAAGTGTCCTTCTGACATGCTTTCAGAATGGACCATCTTGGATATATTCTATGATGGTCTGTCTGAATTAGCTAAGATGTCATTGGATACTTCTGCAGGTGGATCCATTCACCTAAAGAAAACACCTGCAGAAGCTCAAGAACTCATTGACATGGTTGCTAATAACCAGTTCATGTACACTTCTGAGAGGAATCCTGTGATGAGCGGATAATTTATACGCTTTTTGGCATTATTTTTAGTATGTTTTTAATAGGATCTAGTTACTTTTAGGGATGTTTTTATTAGTTTTTATGTTGAATTCACATTTCTGGACTTTACTATGAGTTTGTGTGTTTTTCTGTGATTTCAGGTATTTTCTGGCTGAAATTGAGGGACTTGAGCAAAAATCAGATTCAGAGGTTGAAGAAGGACTGCTGATGCTGTTGGATTCTGACCTCCTTGCACTCAAAGTGGATTTTCTGGAGCTGTAGAACTCAAAATGGCGCGCTTCCAATTGCGTCGAAAATTAGACATCCAGGGCTTTCCAGCAATATATAATAGTCCATATTTTGGCCGAGTTTAGAAGATGCAAAAGGGCGTTGAATGCCAGTCCTACGCTACAGTCTGGAGTTAAACGCCAGAAACACGTCACGAACCAGAGTTGAACGCCAAAAACACGTTACAACCTGGCATTCAACTCCAGAAAGAGCTTCTGCACGTGTAACATTCAAGCTCAGCCCAAGCACACACCATGTGGGCCCCGGAAGTGGATTTATGCATCAATTACTTACTTCTGTAAACCCTAGTAACTAGTTTAGTATAAATAGAACTTTTTACAGATCTTCGGATCATCTTATGATTTTTAGTTCATCTTTAGATCATATTGATCACGTTTGGGGGCTGGCCATTCGGCCATGCCTGGACCTTTCACTTATGTATTTTCAACAGTAGAGCTTCTACACTCCATAGATTAAGGTGTGGAGCTCTGCTGTTCCTCACGAATTAATGCAAAGTACTACTGTTTCTCTATTCAACTCAACTTATTCCGCTTCTAAGATATTCATTCGCAATTCAATATGAATGTGATGAACGTGACAATCATCATCATTCCCATACGAACGCGTGCCTGACAACCACTTTCATTCCACCTTAGATTGGATGATTATCTCTTGGATCTCTTAATCAGAATTCTCGTGGTATAAGCTAAATTGATGGCGGCATTCATTAGAATCCGGAAAGTCTAAACCTTGTCTGTGGTATTCCGAGTAGGATTCAGGGATTGAATGACTGTGACGAACTTCAAACTCGCGAGTGCTAGGCGTAGTGACAGACGCAAAAGGATAGTAAATCCTATTCCAGTATGATCGATAACCTCCAGATGATTAGCCATGCAGTGACAGCGCATCAGACCATTTTCACAGAGAGGATGGGATGTAGCCATTGACAACGGTGATACCTCCAGATGATTAGCCATGCAGTGACAGCGCATCGGACCATTTTCACACAGAGGATGGGATGTAGCCATTGACAACGGTGATGCCCTTACATAAAGTTTACCATGGAAAGGAGTAGGACTGATTGGATGAAGACAGCAGGAAAGCAGAAGTTCAGAAGAACGAAAGTATCTCTATACGCTTATCTGAAATTCCCACCAATGAATTACATAAGTGTTTCTATCTTTATTTTCTATTTATTTATTATTTATTTTCGAAAACTCCATAACCATTTGATATTCGCCTGACTGAGATTTACAAGATGACCATAGCTTGCTTTATACCGACAATCTCCGTGGGATCGACCCTTACTCACGTAAGGTTTTATTACTTGCACGACCCAGTGCACTTGCTGGTTAGTTATGCGAAGTTGTGAAGTTATGTTTGGACTATGGTATTGTGCACCAGTTATTGGCGCCATGCCAGGGAGAGAACGAACAACAAATTTTACAACCTCAGAGTAACAATTTCGCATGTATCATGCACCAAGTTTTTGGCGCCGTTGTCGGGGATTGTTCGAGTTTGGACAACTGACGGTTCATCTTGTTGCTCAGATTAGGTAACTTTATTTTAATTTTAACCTTTTTGTTTTTATTATTCCTATTTTCAAAAAAATAAAAAAAATTATTTTCAAAAATATATTTTTCTTCAGAATTTTTAAGAATGAATTCTAGTGTTTCATGATGATTTGTTGAATCCTGGCTGGCTGTAAAGCCATGTCTAAATTCATTTGGACTGAGGCTTCCAAACCATCATCACAAGAGCAAGCTAGTTGTTGCTAATCAAATTTGCTGTTGTATGACTGATTTGTATGCTAAAGCTTGGCTGGCCATTGGCCATGTCTAGCGTTTTGGACCGGAGCTTTCACTGAAAGCTTGGCTGGCAAGTGAGCCATGTTTAATTCCTGGACTGAAGCTTTAGACTAAGAGAGCAAGATTCCTGGAATTCATATTAAAAATTTTGGAATCCTTATTTTTCCTTTTCAAATAATTTTCGAAAATTACCAAAAAAAAAAATTTATAAAATCATAAGAATAAAAAATATTTTGTGTTTCTTGTTTGAGTCTTGAGTCAAATTTTAAGTTTGGTGTCAATTGCATATTCATCTTGCATTTTTTCGAAAATTGCATTCATGCATTGCATTCATCATGATCTTCAAGTTGTTCTTGATAAACTTTCTTGTTTGATCTTCATATTATATTGTTTTGTGTTGTATCGTGTTTTTCATATGCATTCTTGAATTCTTAGTGTCTAAATATTAAAAATTTCTAAGTTTGGTGTCTTGCATGTTTTTCTTTCCTTAAAAATTTTTCAAAAATAAGTTCTTGGTGTTCATCTTGACATTCATAGTGTTCTTGCATGCATCACATGTTTTGATCCAAAATTTTCATGCATTGAGTCTTTTTGATGTTTTTCTCTTTCATGATTAAAAATTCAAAAAAAAAAATATCTTTCCCTTTTTCACACATAAATTTTCGAAAATTTGAGTTGACTTTTTCAAAACTTTTTAAAATTTAGTTGTTTCTTATGAGTCAAATTAAATTTTCAATTTAAAAATGTTATCTTTTCAAAATATTTTTCAAAACTAAAATCTTTTTCATTTTTCTTATTTATTTTCGAAAATTTTAAAAAAATATTTTTCTAAAATCTTTTTCTTAATTTTATCTCATAATTTTCGAAAATATTATCCACAATTAATGTTTTGATTCAAAAATTTCAAGTTTGTTACTTGCTTGTTAAGAAAGATTCAAACTTTAAGTTCTAGAATCATATCTTGTGATTACTTGTGAGTCAAGTCATTAATTTTGATTTTAAAATTCAAATCTTTTTCAAAACTAATTTTAAAGATATCTTTCTATCATATCTTTTTAAATCATATCTTTTTCAAAAAAATTTGATTTTAAAATATCTTTTCTAACTTCTTATCTTCTTATCTTTTCAAAATTGATTTTCAAATCTTTTTCAACTAACTAATTGACTTTTTGTTTGTTTCTTATCTTTTTCAAAATCACCTAACTACTCTTCCCTCTCTAATTTTCGAAAATACCTCCCTCTTTTTTAAAAAATTCTTTTTAATTAATTAATTTTTTTAAATTTTAATTTTAATTTTATTTCCCCTTTAATTTTCGAAAATCATCAACTCCTTTTCAAAAATTATTTTCGAAAACTTCTCTCTCTCATCTTCTTCTATTTAGTTAATTCATTCACTAACACATCACCTCATCTCAAATTACCACTTCTATCCTCACCCTTATGTTTGGATTATCCATCCTTCTCCACTCCTGTTCCCTTTCTCCTTCTACTAACAACAAGGAACCTCTATACTGTGGTAAAAAGGATCCCTATTATTATTTTCTGTTCTCTTCTTTTTCATATGAACAGGAGCAAGGACAAGAACATTCTTGTTGAAGCAGATCCTGAACCTGAAAGGACTCTGAAGAGGAAACTAAGAGAAGCTAAAATACAACAATCCAGAGACAACCTTACAGAAATTTTTGAAAAGGAAGAGATGGCAGCCGAAAATAATAATAATGCAAGGAGAATGCTTGGTGACTTCACTGCACCAAATTCTAATTTACATGGAAGAAGCATCTCCATCCCTACCATTGGAGCAAACAATTTTGAGCTGAAACCTCAATTAGTTTCTCTAATGCAACAGAACTACAAATTTCATGGACTTCCATCTGAAGATCCCTTTCAATTCTTGACCGAATTCTTGCAGATCTGTGATACTGTTAAGACTAATGGAGTAGATCCTGAAGTCTACAGGCTTATGCTTTTCCTGTTTGCTGTAAGAGACAAAACTAGAGTATGGTTGGACTCTCAACCTAAAGATAGCCTGAACTCTTGGGATAAGCTGGTCACGGCTTTTTTAGCCAAGTTCTTTCCTCCTCAAAAGCTGAGTAAGCTTAGAGTGGATGTTCAAACCTTCAGACAGAAAGAAAGTGAATTCCTCTATGAAGCTTGGGAGAGATATAAGCAACTGACCAAAAAGTTTCCTTCTGACATGCTTTCAGAATGGACCATCCTGGATATATTCTATGATGGTCTGTCTGAATTAGCTAAGATGTCATTGGATACTTCTGCAGGTGGATTCATTCACCTAAAGAAAACGCCTGGAGAAGCTCAAGAACTCATTGACATGGTTGCTGATAACCAATTCATGTACACTTCTGAGAGGAATCCTGGGAGTACTCAAGAGGCATCTTATGAAGAAGAAGCTTATGATCCTGAGAATCGTGCAATTGCAGAGGTGAATTACTTGGGTGAACCCTATAGAAACACCTATAATCCCTCATGGAGAAATCACCCAAATCTCTCATGGAAGGATCAACAAAAGCCTCAACAAGGCTTTAATAATGGTGGAAGAAACAGGTTTAGCAATAGCAAGCCTTTTCCATCATCCACTCAGCAACAGACAGAGAACTCTGAACAAAATACCTTTAATTTAGCAAACTTAGTCTCTGATCTATCTAAGGCCACTCTGAGTTTCATGAATGAAACAAGGTCCTCCATTAGAAATTTGGAGGCACAAGTGGGCCAGCTGAGTAAGAAGATCACTGATACCCCTCCTAGTGCTCTCCCAAGCAATACAGAAGAAAATCCAAAAGGAGAGTGCAAGGCCATTGATATAACCATCATGGCCGAATCCAAGGAGGATGGGGAGGACGTGAATTCCAAGGAGGAAGACCTCCTGGGACGTCCAGTGATCAATAAGGAGTTTCCCTCTGAGGAACCAAAGGAATCTGAAGCTCATCTAGAGACCATAGAGATTCCATTAAACCTCCTTACGCCCTTCATGAACTCTGATGAGTATTCCTCTTCAGAAGAGAATGAGAATGTTACTGAAGAGCAAGTTGCCAAGTTCCTTGGTGCAATCATGAAGCTGAATGCCAATTTATTTGGTAATGAAACTTGGGGAGATGAACCTTCCCTGTTCTCCAATGAACTAAATGCATTGGATCAACTGAGATTGCCTCAGAAGAAACAGGATCCTGGAAAGTTCCTAATACCTTGTACCATAGGCACCATAACCTTTGAGAAGGCTCTATGTGACCTTGGGTCAGGAATAAACCTCATGCCACTCTCTGTAATGGAGAAATTGGAAATCTTTGAGGTGCAAGCTGCTAAAATCTCATTAGAGATGGCAGACAATTCAAGAAAAGAGGCTTATGGTCAGGTAGAGGACGTGTTAGTAAAGGTTGAAGGCCTTTACATCCCTACTGATTTCTCAATCCTAGACATTAGAAAGGATGAGGATGAATCCATCATCCTTGGAAGACCCTTCCTAGCCACAGCAAAAGCTGTGATTGATGTTAACAGAGGTGAATTAGTCCTTCAATTGAATGGGGACTCCCTTGTGTTTAAAGCACAAGGTTATCATCCTTCTGTAAACATGGAAAAGAGGCACAGTAAGCTTCTCTCAGTATAGAGTCCACTAAAGCCCCCAGAGTCAAACTCTAAGTTTGGTGTTGGGTGGCCTCAGCTAAACTCTAAGTTTGGTGTTGAACTCCCATTTCCAAACTCTAAGTTTGGTGTTGGGAGTCTATAAAATTGACCTGATCACCTGTGTGGCTCCATGAGAGCCCACTGTCAAGCTATTGACATTAAAAAAGCGCTTGTTGGGAGGCAACCCAATTTTGTCTTATCTAATTTTATTTTTATTTTATTGTTCTTTCATGTTTTATTAGGTTCATGATCATGTGGAGTCACAAAATAAATAGAAAAATCAAAAACAGAATCAAAAATAGCAGAAAAAAAATCACACCCTGGAGGAAGGACTTACTGGCATTTAAACGCCAGTAAGAAGCATCTGGCTGGCGTTCAACGCCAGAACAGAGCATGGATTTGGCGTTGAATGCCCAAAACAAGCAGCATCCTGGCGTTCAGACGCCAGGAATGCATACTGAGGAAAGCTGGCGCTGAACGCCAGAAACAAGCATAGAACTGGCGTTCAATGCCAGAAACATGCTACATCTGGGCGTTGAACGCCCAGAACAAGCATCAATTCGGCGTTTAAACGCCAGAATTGCATGCAAAGGCATTTTACATGCCTAATTGGTGCAGGGATGCAATTCCTTGACACCTCAGGATCTGTGGACACCACAGAATCCCCACATACTTCCACTCACCTTACCTCCTCATAATCCTATATCACCCTTTCTCAAGAACCCTTCACCAATCACCTCCATCTCCTCCATATCTTCTTCTTCTTCTACTATTCTTTCTTCTTTTGCTTGAGGGCGAGCAACATTCTAAGTTTGGTGTGGTAAAATCATAGCTTTTTTGTTTTTCCATAACCATTGATGGCACCTAAGGCCAGATAAACCTCTAGAAAGAGGAAAGGGAAGACAAAAGCTTCCACCTCCAAGTCATAGGAGATGGAGAGATTCATCTCAAGGGTCTATAGCTCAGTGGTAGAACATTTGACTGCAAATCAAGAGATTCCTGAGATACCTCAGGGGATACATTTTCCTCCACACAACATGGGACAACTAAGGGTGAAACATCAAGAGCACTCCATCATCCTCCATGAAATTAGAGAAGATCAAAGAGCTATGAGGGAGGAGAAACAAAGACAAGGAAGAGACATAGAAGAGCTCAAGGACATCATTGGTACCTCAAGAAGAAAACGCCACCATCACTAAAGTGGACTCATTCCTTGTTCTCAAATTTTCTGTTTTTCATTTTCTTTATGTTAAGTGTTTATCTATGTTTGTGTCTTTGTTACATGATCATTAGTATCTAAGTGTCTATGCCTTAAAGTAGTGAATATGAATCCATCACCTCTCTTAAATGAAAAATGTTTTAATTCAAAAGAACAAGAAGTACATGAGTTTTGAATTTTTCCTTGAACTTAGTTTAATTATATTGATGTGGTGACAATACTTTTTGTTCTCTGAATGAATGCTTGAACGGTGCATATGTCTTTTGAAGTTGTTGTTTAAGAATGTTAAATATGTTGGCTCTTAAAAGAATGATGAACAGGAGACATGTTATTTGATAATCTGAAAAATCATAAAAATGATTCTTGAAGCAAGAAAAAGCAGTGAATACACAAAGCTTGCAGATATATATATATATAGAAAAAGAAAAAGCAAGCAGAAAAAGCCAAAAGCTCTTAAAACCAAAAGGCAAGAGCAAAAAGCCAATAACCCTTAAAACCAAAAGGCAAGGGTAAATAAAAAGGATCCCAAGGCTTTGAGCATCAGTGGATAGGAGGGCCTAAAGGAATAAAATCCTGGCCTAAGCGGCTAAACCAAGCTGTCCCTAACCATGTGCTTGTGGCGTGAAGGTATCAAGTGAAAACTTGAGACTGAACGGTTAAAGTCAAGGTCCAAAGCAAAAACAGAGTGTGCTTAAGAACCTGGACACCTCTAATTGAGGACTTTAGCAAAGCTGAGTCACAATCTGAAAAGGTTCACCCAATTATGTGTCTGTGGCATTTATGTATCCGGTGGTAATACTGGAAAACAAAGTGCTTAGGGCAACGGCCAAGACTCATAAAGTAGCTGTGTTCAAGAATCAACATACTAAACTAGGAGAATCAATAACACTATCTGAACTCTGAGTTCCTATAGATGACAATCATTCTGAACCTCAATGGATAAAGTGAGATGCCAAAACTATTCAAGAGGCAAAAAGCTACTGATGCACGGAAAACTTATCTCGCAACAAATTTCCTTCGGCAAGTGTACCGAATTTGTTGTCAAGTAAAAACTCACAATAGAGTGAGGTCGAATGCCACAGGGATTGAATGATCAAGCAACTTTAATTAGAAGAATGATCTAGTTGAGAGAATCCAGAATTTGGGTTGAGAGTTGCAGAAAATAAAATGGCGGGAATGTAAATAACAGAAAAGTAAATGCTAAAATTAAAGGACTGAAAGTAAATGACTGAAAGTAAATTGCAGAATTGTAAATGGGAATGGGGGATTTGCTCAAAAAAGTAAATGGCAGAAATTAAAGAGAATGGGTAAGATCAGAGATGGGGAGTTCATTGGGCTTAGGAGATATTGCAATCCTCCGGATCAAGTTCATTTTCATCTCTTCCTCAATCAATGCACTCATTGATCTCCTTGGCAATCTTAATTGATTGAATTACAAATTCAATCTCTCAAATCTTGATCAATAGCCAATTCCTTGGTCAATTGCTCATGAGAAGAGATGAAGTATGGTCACTGATTATACCACATGCATTTCCCAAATCAAGTATTGAGAGGGTTATAGTCACATACCCATCCAAACCCAATTTGGTCCAGCATGAGAAAGCATTTCTAGCTTGATCTCTTCATTCCTCTTTAAAGGTTCAAAAGAGATCCAAGTTTGAATAGCTTCTTTTCCAAGATAACTACCCAATTGGATGAAGATTGAAAGCTTTCAAGTAAAATCAAGAGAAAAGATAGAAGAAGAATAATGAAAATTAGTATTGATCCATCAAATTACAACAGAGCTCCCTAACCCAATGAAAGGGGTTTAGTTGTTCATAGCTCTAGAAAATGAAAACAAAGATGGAGAATATATTATAAAACTAGAAAATGCAGAGAAGGTAAAATACAGAGAGTAGTTCTCTTTTCCAACTTTTTGAACCCCTCAACAATTCAAAGCTACTCCTATATATACTACTTTTCTCAGCTTCTAGTTGGCTCTTCAAGTCTTGGGCCTTTGGATCTTGAGTTTGAAGCAGTTCTCTTCTTTATTTGGGCTTGGCTTTACTTGCAGAGAGAAAGTGTGAAGTGGGCAGAGACTTTAGCTCAGGACGTTAGGGGTGTTAACGTTTAGTGAAAATATGAGTTCGAGAACGTTAGTGACAATCAACTTTCTCACTAACTTTCCTAAGTAAAAGCCACGTTAACTTCAACGTTAGTGGCACAAACGTTGCCACTAACGTTGCCACTAAGTCCTTCGCACACGTTATTGAGACTTAACATTCCTAATAACTTTGAAAAGCCCCCTTTGTTCCCACGTTAGAGCCCACGTTAACTTAGTTAACGTGGTTCTTTAACGTGGGCTTGCCATCCTTCGAGAACGTTAGTGCCACTCAACATTGTCACTAACGTTCCAAGGTGCCCCTATGTCTCACGTTAGAGTCCACGTTAACTAGGTTAACGTGGCTTCTAACGTGGCCATGCTTAGCCATCCCCAACGTTAGTGACAATGTTGAATGTCACTAACGTTGGCGTTTCTTTCACTCATCAACGTTAGCTTCCACATTAACTGAGTTAACGTGGAAGTTAACGTGGCTCCTTGGGGGGTTGTGTGGTTGCTTCCAACGTTAGTGACAATGTTGGGTGTCACTACCGTTGTCGAACACTCTTGCTTCTTATGTTAGCTCCCACGTTAACCAAGTTAACGTGGGAGTTAACGTGGTATGTTTCTCCTTAGGCCAACGTTAGTGACAATGTTAAATGTCACTAACGTTGGCGTTTCTTCCCCCTTTTAACGTTAGAGGCCACGTTAACTAAGTTAACGTGGACTCTAACGTGGCCACTTGTGAGCATTTGCCAATGTTAGTGACAATGTTAAGTGTCACTAATGTTGGCTCAACTTCCCCTCTCCACGTTAGAGTTCACGTTAACTTAGTTAACGTGATTCTTAACGTGGTCAATGATGGCTTCGAGAGCGTTATTGGCAATCACTTTTCTCATTAACTTTGCAGGTTACCTCCCATTCCTTGCTTCCTTTGGTCCTGAAATCAAGCAATAGAGTGCATCAAAGTTCTAGTACAAGTCATGGGTAATGCAGCATACAATTTGTCACTAAACTCATGCAAAATCCTCATGAAATAATGTAAAATGCACAATGTATGCTTGAATCAAGGTGTAAGTGAATAGCTACCCAAAACTAGCTTATTTCCTAAGAGAATGCATGAAACTAACCTAAAAACAGTAAAGAAAAGGTCAGTGAAACTGGCCAAGATGCCCTGGCATCACAACACCAAACTTAAAGCTTGCTTGTCCCTAAGCAAGTACTGGAACAAGAGAATGATGAATAGAATGCCAAGAGCAATGAGTCATTCTTGTGGAAGTCATATCACTGATTTTATGGTGGTTTCATGCATAGCAACTTAGGTTCATTCCTTTACTGGCTTTCAGACCTTTATCATGTCCTAAAACACTCACTTTGCTTACATCCCATGAGACTTTTATTCATTGATCCCTTTATTGTCATTTCAGAGCTTATTGGTGTTCTTAGGCTAAGTGCTCTGTAAGGGGGCAACTTTTTAAGATAAGCTTTCAGCCAACACTCCCGAACCAGTTGGTTCAAGGTGCTAGGTGTTGAAGCACCCCTAAGGACTTACTCCCTCAAGTCTCTCTCCCATACATACACACCACAGGCATATAGTTCATTTATTTTCCTTCTTGAGACCTTGGTGTCCAGCACCTCTTTAGGTTACTAAGTGCTCTGTAGTGAGGGTTACTCTTGATAATGGACTTTTAGCTGATAATCCCGGGTTAGTTAACCCAAGTTACCAAGTGATAAAGCACCCCTAAGAGCTTATTCATCCAAGTAGATCCCTCACACAGGAACACCACAGACACATATCTTAAGATCAAAACCATTGGTGCCTAGCCTTATTGCTTACTCTTTTTCTTTTGTTTTTCCACTTTCATTATTCTTTTCTCTTTCTCTTATTAGGATCTTGTCATATACTTAGTCTCATGAGTATATTCAAAGCTAAGTATTCAGGCCAGATAGTTGTCATCCCACCTTATGGTTGAACCAACTTAGCTAACTTATGATCATACCACAAACTCATGAATGTACTCCATAGTATGAACTCCACTCTGGTCTTTTGAAACATAAACATTCTCTCTTCATTTGATTCAAAAGGAACAAGCATACAAGTAAGTAAAGTAAGGATGCAGTGACATAAAGAATAGCACACAGAGACCTATTCAGAAAGAAAACTTAAAAGACATAATTTAAAAAGATTCAAACTAACATGGAAGCATGTTCTATTTCATACAAGATCTTCCTTATTTAAAGCATAGAAAACGATGGACCAAAAAGAACTCCACCACCTGTCATTCATGTGGATGCCCATGCTCCCATCCTTGCTTGTCCTCATTGTATCTCTCTTGAGTGCTTGTACTTCCACTTCCCTTGCCTTTTCCAAGCAGCTTCTTCCAGAAGCCAGTATCTTCCATCTTCTTCTTTAGTGCTTCTTTCTGCTGTTTCACCTTCCCTTCTTCTTGCTCTACCAATTCTTTTTGGACCTCATCATATGTGGGAATGGCATAGTGGAGATGATGCAAATGATTAGACATGTAATTCAACTTGGCTTGAGTGTTTACATAGAACTCCTCCCTATGTAGTTGCCTTCCTTCATTGAGTACACTGAACTCATTGAAAGTTTTCATTTGGGCTATTTGCTGCTGGTTGAGTTCTTGCAAGTGCTTCTCTTGAAGCTCTTGCCTCTCATTCACTTGGTTGATGGCTTGAGTGAGCTGGGAGTAGTGTTCCTGCTGCTGCTCCATTTGTTGTTTTTGCCATGCTTCCTGTTGGCTCAGCCAGTTGGATTGAAGGTTCAGTATTTGCTCTTGTCCTTCCATATGTCTCATCCCCAGATCCTCAATGGCTTTTAGAAGGTGACTCATGTTCAAGTTAGCTGGATCATAATACTCTCCTTGTTGATATTCTTCCTGATGAGGTCCCTCTTGGTGAACTCTTTATTTCGCTTTTGGTTTCCCTATTTGTGGCCTTCTTTGTTGCTGAGCAGGTGTAGTATAAACCAATCGCTCAAGTGTAACTGGCCTCCCTGGGTTCACCCAGTCTGGATTGCTGTCCTCAAATAATACCTTGGCCTTGTTGCATAAGCGGAGAATGGTGCTGGGGTACCAAAGCCTGGCACCTGAATCAACCTTCTCAGCTGAATCTTGAATCCCCTCGGCGATGAGCTCATTCACATTGATTTTCCCACCCTGTATTAAGCAATGCACCATAGTAGCTCGATTGATGTTTACCCCTGAATTATTTGCAGCTGGTAGAATGGACCTCCTTACGAGTTCAAACCACCCCTTGGCTTCAGGGCTCAGGTCTCCCCTCTTGATGAACTTGGGTCTCCCATCTGTGTACCTCTCCCAGTCAGCTGCTATAACACAGATGTCTGACACTATCTCTAAGAGCTCATCATTATCAGGGCTTCTACTTATCCTTGCCTGATAACTGTCTTCATCAAAATGAGGTGATTTCAGGTGAAGAGCTCTCGTTATGGCATTTGGGCTGAAGTCCACCTCCTTTCCTCTCACGTAACTTTTGAAGGTTGGGGCCTTGGTTTTATCTTCTCTTACTACATTTGCATAAAATTCTTTGATGAGGTTTCCATTGATCTTCCCCTCTGGACTTGTGAGCAATTGCCACCCCCTCTGTTCGATTTTCTCCAGAATTTGTGGTGACTCCTTTGCATTGATTTGGAAGATTAACTCTGGCAATATCTTTCTGGCTTTTATCCGTTCAAATTCACATTCATGAAAGGCAGTTTTGAATCTCTTCTCGTCGAAAGGAACACTCTCCATGGGTTCCTTCCTCTTTTGCCTCTTTGAGCTTGATGATGCCATGAATTGAGTTGCTGTTTTGAGGGGGGTTGGAGGATACAGATAGATGAGGAATAGATTGGCTAGGACAGAGTGTGATGAGGAGGGTTGAGCAAGCCGAAAGTATGAAGTGTGGAGAGTGGGAATTTGAGTGTGAGGAATGAGCATACACTAAGGTTCACTTATATAGGGAGATCACGAGTGGATGGAAGGTGTGGATTGCAATGATTGTTGCTTGATGGACGGTTGGGGTTGTGTATGAAGGAAGGACAAGGATCATCACTTAATGAGAGTGATTGGTTCGTTCTTCAAGGGTCTTCCTTCTCCAATGTTGCATGGCAACGTTTCCCCATGCGTTCCCTCTTGAGACATGTGTGTAGTGTTCTTCATTAAGTGGCGGAATCTCCCCCCATTTAGTTGTCCAATCAATCCCCTTCAATGCTCTTTTCCTTTTTCCTATAAGAATTAAAATAAGGAAAAAAAATCAAACTCTACGGCTAGAATAATAAAGAGAAGAAAAAAATAGTTTGTATATTTATGAATTTCAACTAGCCAACTACTTGTGTATCCTTATAGGCAGATTGATGGCACCTTGGGGTGACACCAAACTTAGTTTGGAGCACTGTGATGAAAAGTTTTGTTCAAAGCTCCAAGAGTTCTGCTTTGAACACCAAACTTGTTCTTCACTATATACTGCATGATAAAGATTTCACCAAGTGTTTGTCAAGTTTGGGTTGAAATTCATAAACATTGCTTTTTTCACTATTTTCTAAAAACATATAAAACATGGGTTGCCTCCCATGAAGCGCTTCTTTAACATCATTAGCTTGATGTTTTTCCCTGATCAGGGTGGTTGGTAGTGCTTAAAGTCCTCCCCTCTTGCTGTGGACTTATATCCATTGGTTGGATCAATGATTTCTACATGTTCCAGGGAAAGAACTCTGTTGATAGTGAAGACCTTAGGTAACTGAGATGGTACAGTTGGGAGATTAGGGGGAATATCTAGGAAGTACGCTGAGATAACTCTATCCCCTGGAGAGAAGTCTTCCGTAGGGATCTTCTTGTTCCTCCACCTCCTTGGTACCTTCTTCTTTGTTTCTTTTGAGGTTGCCTTGCCCTCGGTGACCTCTTTTTCTAAAGGAGTTGTGATTCTGTCTTTACCTACCTCTAGAGGTTTAGGTTCCTCTAACTTTTCTTTGAGCTGTGGCAATTGCTGTTTTCCTTGTTTGTCAATTAAGGGGATCTCAGAATGAACTGGCTGTGCTTCAGTGCTTGTTTCCTCTTTCAGTGTTTCATTATCATCTGTGCTTAGTTCCTTGTCCTCTTGATCTGTTTCTTGTGAGAGTTTGAAAACATTGAAGCTGAGTCGTTCATCATGGATTCTCAATATTAGCTCCCATTTCTCTACATCGATAAGTGCTCTGGCCGTAGCTAGGAATGGTCTTCCCAATATGATTGGGTGAGTGTGACTCTCTTCCATGTCCAGGATGACAAAGTCTGTTGGGAGAAAGTATTTCCCAACCTTTAGCAACACATTTTCCACCACTCCTATTGCTTGCTTTTGAGTTTTATCAGCCAGTCTGATGATTACATCTGTGGGCATTATCTCATTGATCTGCAGCTTCTTCACCAGGGATAAGGGCAGTAAGTTGATGCTAGCCCCCAAATCACACAGTGCTCTATCGAACATAGTTTCACCTATGGCACAAGGGATGTGAAAACTCCCTGGGTCTCTTCTTTTTGTAGGCAACTCAGGTTGAATAAGGGCACTACATTCCTTGTTCATCACTATAGTCTGGCCTTCTTTGAGTGAGCTTTTCCTGGGAAGAAGTTCCTTCATATACTTGATGAATGCAGGCATTTATTGAATTGCCTTGATGAATGGTATGTTTACATGCAGAGATACAAACAAGTTTAGGAACTTTGAGTATATTCTCTTTCCCACAGCACCATTGAGCAGTTGAGGGAAGGGTGCATAGAGCTTCAGCAGCTCTTGTTGTGAGATTTCTAGTTCTTGGTGATCTCTGTCCTCCTCCTTTATTGAGTTGTCTTCAGGTTGTTCGAAAAGTTTCCCTTGCTTGTCTTCAGTCTCTTGATCACTTGTAGTAACCATTTTGCAATCTTCCCATCTTACTTTCTTTGCTTCTCCTTTGGGGTTTTTCTCCGTGTCACTTCGGAAGCTATCAGTAGGTTTGGGAATCTTCTCAGCTAAACATCCCACTTGGAATTCCAGCTTCCTAATGGTCTCTCCCTGGTTCTTAATATTGGCTCGCACCTCCTTTTTGAACACCTTATTTTCTTGAATCTCTTGGCATATTCCTTCAAGTAAGGTTTCAATCTTAGAGAGCTTATCATCAATTGATGGGTGATTCGGAGCAGATGTGCTATTTTGGTTTTGATAGGCGTGTGGAGAAGTGTTGTTGTGGGAGTGTTGAGATGTCCTCTGTGTGAATTGTTGGTGAGCTGCATTGTTGTTGGAGTTGTAACGTCTCTGGTCTTGGTTTTGATCTTGCTAACTTCCCCACCCAATGTTTGGGTGGTTTCTCCATCCAGGGTTGTAGGTCTTGGAGTATGGATCATAGTTTTGCCTTGGTGAATTCCCAATGTAGTTGGCTTGCTCCTGACTACCCTCTGCTTCTTCATTCACTCCTTCTTGGGTTGTTGATGAAGTCGAGATTGCTGCTACTTGGTTCCTCTCCATCTTCTTGGTGAGGTCAGCCAGTTGCTGGGTAATGAGCTTATTTTGGGCCAACAGAGCATCTACAATGTTTAGCTCCATTACTCCTCTTGTGTTCCCTCTTTCGGAAGCATAGAAGTAGTCGTTCTCTGCTACTGTTTCAATAACATCTATGACTTCCTCAATAGTCTTCTTCTTGTTCAAAGATCCTCCGGATGAATGGTCTACGGCCTTCTTTGACTCATAAGAGAGCCCTTCATAGAAAATGTGCAGCTGCACCCATTCGTTGAACATGTCAGGTGGACACCTCCTTGTTAAGTCCTTGAACCTCTCCCATGCTTCATATAGAGTCTCACCATCTTGTTGCCTGAAATTTTGAACCTCAGCTCTCAGCCTATTGATTCGTTGAGGGGGGTAAAATCTTGCTAAGAATTTGTTCACCACATCCTCCCAAGTTGTCAAGCTCTCCTTTGGGAAAGACTCCAGCCATTTGGCTGCTTTATCCTTAAGTGAGAATGGAAACAAGAGTAGTCTATAGGTGTCAGGATGAACACCATTAGACTTCACTGTGTCACATATCCTCAGGAAGGTGGTTAGATGTTGATTGGGGTCTTCTTGAACACCTCCTCTAAACTAACAGTTGTTCTGAACAAGGGTGATGAGCTGTGGTTTAAGTTCAAAGTTGTTGGCATGGATTGTTGGCTTTTGGATGCTACTTCCACAATTGCCTGGGTTTGGATTGATGTAAGAGCCCAAAACTCTTCTATCCTCACCAGCATGATTTGCTCTACCTCATCCCCCATGGTTGTGATCCTCTTCTTCATGATGGTTTTCCATGTTGTCTTCCATGTTTGGTTCAAATAATTCCTCCTCTTCCTCAGCACCGACCACTTTCTTTCCTCTTGCCTCCCTCCTTAATCTAAGGAAGGTCCTCTCAGGTTCAGAATCGAAGGAAGTTGAAGCCCCGCTTCTTCTCCCTGTCATACAACCATCAAGTGCAAGAAAGAAAAGATAGGTGCAGAAAGTATTTTTTTGTCAGAATTACTGTTAGTTGTGGGTGATGTAATATATCAAACAGTTAGTGGGTTAGCAAACAGAATCGAAAATAACAAAGAAAAACAAAAGAGTAGAGGGGGAAGGGAAGAAGTTTAACTAAAACAGAAAGTAAATCACTCAAACAGAAAATGAAATTCACAAAATAAAAATGCTCAATCCAGTGATCTTCCAATTTAATCATTGTTGATGCACAATCAATCCCCGGCAACGGCGCCATAAACTTGATGCGGGTGGAAACTATCTCTCAACAAATTTCCTTCGGCAAGTGTACCGAATTTTTCGTCAAGTAAAAACTCACAATAGAGTGAGGTCGAATCCCACAGGGATTGATGGATCAAGCAACTTTAATTAGAAGAATGTTCTAGTTGAGCGAATCCATAACTTGTGTTGAGAGTTGCAGAAAATAAAATGGCGGGAATGTAAATAACAGAAAAGTAAATGCTAAAATTAAAGGACTGGAAGTAAATGACTGAAAGTAAATTGCAGAATTGTAAATGGGAATGGGGGATTTGCTCGTAAAAGTAAATGGTAGAAATTAAAGAGAATGGGTAAGATCAGAGATGGGGAGTTCATTGGGCTTAGGAGATATTGCAATCCTCCGGATCAAGTTCATTTTCATCTCTTCTCAATCAATGCACTCATTGATCTCCTTGGCAATCTTAATTGATTGAATTACAAATTCAATCTCTCAAATCTTGATCAATAGCCAATTCCTTGGTCAATTGCTCATGAGAAGAGATGAAGTATGGTCACTGATTATACCACATGCATTTCCCAAATCAAGTATTGAGAGGGTTATAGTCACATACCCATTCAAACCCAATTTGGTCCAACATGAGAAAGCATTTCTAGCTTGATCTCTTCATTCCTCTTTCAAGGTTCAAAAGAGATCCAAGTTTGAATAGCTTCTTTTCCAAGATAACTACCCAATTGGATGAAGATCGAAAGCTTTCAAGTAAAATCAAGAGAAAAGATAGAAGAAGAATAATGAAAATTAGTATTGATCCATCAAATTACAACAAAGCTCCCTAACCCAATGAAAGGGGTTTAGTTGTTCATAGCTCTAGAAAATGAAAACAAAGATGGAGAATACATTATAAAACTAGAAAATGCAGAGAAGGTAAAATACAGAGAGTAGTTCTCTTTTCCAACTTTTTGAACCCCTCAACAATTCAAAGCTACTCCTATATATACTACTTTTCTCAGCTTCTAGTTGGCTCTTCAAGTCTTGGGCCTTTGGATCTTGAGTTTGAAGCAGTTCTCTTCTTTATTTAGGCTTGGCTTTACTTGCAAAGAGAAAGTGTGAAGTGGGCAGAGACTTTAGCTCAGGATATTAGGGGTGTTAACGTTTAGTGAAAATATGAGTTCGAGAACGTTAGTGACAATCATCTTT
Organism: Arachis ipaensis; assembly: GCF_059453495.1. NCBI lineage: Eukaryota > Viridiplantae > Streptophyta > Magnoliopsida > Fabales > Fabaceae > Arachis > Arachis ipaensis. The sequence goes on along the minus strand of NC_142440.1, from coordinate 48,317,862 downwards.
CTCACTAACGTTCCTAAGTAAAAGCCACGTTAACTTCAACGTTAGTGGCACAAACGTTGCCACTAATGTTGCCTCTAAGTCCTTCGCACACGTTATTGAGACTTAACATTCCCAATAACTTTGAAAAGCCCCCTTTGTTCCCACGTTAGATCCCACGTTAACTTAGTTAACATGGCTCTTTAACGTGGGCTTGCCATCCTTCGAGAACGTTAGTGCCACTCAACATTGTCACTAACGTTCCAAGGTGCCCCTATGTCTCACGTTAGAGTCCACGTTAACTAGGTTAACGTGGCTTCTAACATGGCCATGCTTAGCCATCCCTAACGTTAGTGACAATGTTGAATGTCACTAACGTTGACGTTTCTTTCACTCATCAACGTTAGCTTCCACGTTAACTGAGTTAATGTGGAAGTTAACGTGGCTCCTTGGGGGGTTGTGTGGTCGCTTCCAACATTAGTGACAATGTTGGGTGTCACTAACGTTGTCGACTACTCTTGCTTCTTACGTTAGCTCCCACGTTAACCAAGTTAACGTGGGAGTTAACGTGGTATGTTTCTCCTTAGGCCAACGTTAGTGACAATGTTAAATGTCACTAACGTTGGCGTTTCTTCCCCCTTTTAATGTTAGAGGCCACGTTAACTAAGTTAACGTGGACTCTAACGTGGCCACTTATGAGCATTTGCCAACGTTAGTGACAATGTTAAGTGTCACTAACGTTGGCTCAACTTCCCCTCTCCATGTTAGAGTTCAAGTTAACTTAGTTAACGTGACTCTTAACGTGGCCAATGATGGCTTCGAGAGCGTTATTGGCAATCATTTTTCTCATTAACTTTACAAGTTATCTCCCATTCCTTGCTTCCTTTGGTCCTGAAATCAAGCAATAGAGTGTATCAAAGTTCTAGTACAAGTCATGGGTAATGCAGCATACAATTTGTCACTAAACTCATGCAAAATCCTCATGAAATAATGTAAAATGCACAATGTATGCTTGAATCAAGGTGTAAGTGAATATCTACCCAAAACTAGCTTATTTCCTAAGAGAATGTATCAAACTAACCTAAAAACAGTAAAGAAAAGGTCAGTGAAACTGGCCAAGATGCCCTGGCATCAGCTACAAGTCCCGCTCATCTGATTGGAGCTATGTTTCATTGATAGTTTGGAATTTATAGTACATTTCTGGACTTTACTATGAGTTTGTGTGTTTTTTCTGTGATTTCAGGTATTTTCTAGCTGAAATTGAGGGACTTGAGCAAAAATCAGATTCAGAGGTTGAAGAAGGACTGCTGATGCTGTTGGATTCTGACCTCCCTGCACTCAAAGTAGATTTTCTAGAGCTACAGAACTCTAAATGGCAAGCTCTCAACGGCGTTGGAAAGTAGACATCCAGGGCTTTCCATCAATATATAATAGTCCATACTTTGCCCAAGTTTAGATGACGCAAAAGGGCGTTGAACGCCAGTTCTATGCTGCAATCTGGAGTTAAACGCCAGAAACACGTTACAAACCAGAGTTGAACGCCAAAAACACGTTACAACTTGGCGTTCAACTCCAAAAGAAGCCTCTGCACGTGTAAACTTCAAGCTCAGCCCAAGCACACACCAAGTGGGCCCCAGAAGTGGATTTATGCATCAATTACTTACTTCTGTAAACCCTAGTAACTAGTTTAGTATAAATAGGACTTTTTACTATTGTATTTACATCTTTTGAAACATCTTTGGATTATCTTTTGATCTATTGATTGATGACAAGTCATCCTAGCCTATTTTAGCTAGTCTTTTTCTTTAGTTTTCATTAGAATTATGCACTTTCTTGAGCTACAAGCAAGCCAATTGAGTAGATTTTCATGTTTCCCTTGATTGAACCAACCATATATGAATTCATGCCATTTCATGAGGTTTTGTGCTATATTTGTTGCATATTATGAAAGATTGAATACCTCATGATTTTGAGCAAAGCTTTGATAAGTTTGGTTGATCAATGATAGGTGAAGAAAGCTTGGAGAAAGGTTGAAGCAATGAGGAATGGCTAAGAGTGAAGAGAGGACAATGGAATAAGTGAAATTGAACCGGGAGGCATGAAGTTAGCCCCAACGTTAGCCCCCTAACTTGGAGGCTAACGTTGGGCATGAAAATCACTCCCTGGGCTCCCCACGTTTGAGCCAACGTTAGCCCCCTAACTTGGAGGCTAACGTTGGAACTTGAGAGTTTCTCCCCTGGGCACCAACGTTTGCGCCAACGTTAGCCCCCTAACTTGGAGGCTAACGTTGGCACTTAAATTACAAAGGGGGAAGGCCAACGTTAGCCCCCTAACTTGGAGGCTAACGTTGGCACTTGAATTACAAAGGAGGAAGGCCAACGTTTGCGCCAACGTTAGCCCCCTAACTTGGAGGCTAACGTTGGCACCACTAGCACTAAGCATTGCCAACGTTCGGGTCAAAGTTAGACCCCTAACGTTGGCACCAACGTCCAAACCAGAAGGATGTGGGTTGCTGCTATGAAAAGTTGGGGTCAAAGTTAGACCCCTAACTTTGGCCCTAACGTTGAAACCAACTTTGGCTAACCTCAAAACCGGTTCAATTGGTTCACTTCGGTTCTTCTTCAAACTTCAAGAGCAATCAACCAAGGCCTCTTTCAACCCAATTCCACCAAGAACAAAGGCCCAACTCAAGGCTTGAAGATCATTTTGGAAAGTGTATAAATAGGATAGAATTCAAGTTAGTGGGAGAGCTTTTCTTTTAGAATTTTCATAATAGTTTTTGGGAAGCTTTTGTTACTGAGTGAACTTGAATTTCTTTGTTTCCTTTTACTTGCAATTTCATTTTACTTTTTTCTTGGATCTTGGATTGGAGAATTGAAGAAATTCTGTTTCAATCTCAATCTTGGATCTCTCTGTTTCTTTACTTTACTGTTAATTGAATTTCATTTCCGGTTCATTATTCTTCATCTCTTTTCTTTGCAATTTACAATTTCCTTGCTATTGTTCTTGTTGGATCTAGGAAGGCATTGAGATCTAGACTTGGTTCTCTAGTCTCTGGGTCCTGAGATCTGAATTTCTCATTTCAATTTCTTGTTTATTGCCTTTTCTGTTCATTTACTTTACTACTTCAAGATCCGGTTCAATCTCAATTCCCTTTCCCTCTTCTGTTTGATGCAATTTAGTTTTTCCTTGTTTAATTTCTGCAAATCCACATCCCAATCCCCTTTACATTTCAAGCAATTTACATTTCTTGTCATTTAAGATTCCGCAATTTACATTTCTTGCACTTTAAGTTTCTGCCATTTAGTTTCTTGTTCTTTAAGTTTCAGCCATTTATTTCTTGTTCTCTTTACTTCAATGCAATTTACATTCTGCAAGTCACAAATCACTCAACCAACACTTGATTCGCTTGACTAAATCAACCACTAAACTAAAATTGCTCAATCCTTCAATCCCTGTGGGATCGACCTCACTCCCGTGAGTTTTTATTACTTGATACGACCCGGTACACTTGCCGGTTAGTTTGTGGTGTTTTGGGAGAGATTCGTTTCTCACCAAAATATCTCATCAATGATCACGTTTGGGGGCTGGCCATTTGGCCATGCCTGGACCTTCATTACTTATGTATTTTCAATGGTAGAGTTTCTGCACTCCATAGATTAAGGTGTGGAGCTCTGTTGTTCCTCATGATTTAATGCAAAGTACTACTGTTTTTCTATTCAATTCAACTTATTCCGCTTCTAAGATATCCATTCGCACCCAAGAACATAATGAATGTGATGATTATGTGACGCTCATCATCATTCTCACTTATGAACGCGTGCCTGACAAACACTTCCGTTCTACATGCAAACAAGCTAGAATGAGTATCTCTTAGATATCTAATACAGAGGACCGAGTCCGAGATATTAGAATCTTCGTAGTATAAGTTAGAACCCATGGATGGCTATTCCTGAGATCCGGAAAGTCTAAACCTTGTCCGTGGTATTCCGAGTAGGATCTGGGAAGGGATGGCTGTGACGAACTTCAAACTCGTGAGTGCTGGGCGTAGTGACAGACGCAAAAGGAGGGTGAACCCTATTCCAGTATGATCGAGAACCTCCCAAGGCAGGAATGGCTTAGAAGACAGAAAGGAAACATACAAAATTGGAACGAAATCACAAAAATGGAGTTTTGAAGAAAAGGGCAGCGACGCGAACGCATGGACGACGCGATTGCGTGCCAAGCGCAAAAAGGCAGCGACGCGAATGCATGACTGACGCGGATGCTTACCTTGAGCAGAACGCAAATGACGCGTACGCGTGACCGAAGCGAACGCGTGACAAGGAAAACTCCCAGATGACGCGACCGCGTGACCCACGCGGACGCATGACAGACGCCACGTGCAGAAACTGCAGAAAATGCCCCAGCAATTTCTGAAACCCTTTTGGCCCAGATCCATGTCCAGAAAACACAGATTAGAGGTTATAAAGTGGGGGAATGCATCCATTCATGAAGATGTCTTCCATTATTCACTTTTCATAATTTAGATGTAGTTTTTAGAGAGAGAGGTTCTCTCCTCTCTCTTAGGATTTAGGATTTTAGGATTTCTATTAGTTTAGTTCAATTCATCTTTAGTCACAGGTTCAATATTCCTTTTACTTTATATTTCTCTTCTGCTTTCTTTATTTAATATAAGCTGAGGTATTTCAGATTTATGATTCATATTTAGCTTTTTATATTCTTAGCTTTAATTGATTTATTGGAGACTCTTGAGTTATCAAACTCATCGTGATTGATAATTGTTATTTTTGCTAATTGAATTGAATTCTGATAACTCTAGTCCCTTCTTAGGAGTTGGCTAGGACTTGAGGATCAAACTAATTAGTCCATTTGACTTTCATTTGCTTTAGTAAAGGTTAACTAAGTAGGATTAAAACTCAATTCTCATCACCATCGATAAGGATAACTAGGATAGGACTTCCAAATTTTCATACCTTGCCAAGAGTTTTATTAGTTATTAATTTATTAATTCCTGCAATTTATTTCCCTTGTTCAAACCTTTTAAAACCCATAAACACTATTTTCCATAACTAATAATAAAAACACCTCCCTGCAGTTTCTTGAGCAGACGACCCGAGGTTTGAATACTTTGGTTTATAAATTTTATTGGGTTTGTTACTTGTGACAACTAAAACTTTTGTATGAAAGGAATTATTGTCGTTCTAGAAGCTATACTTGCAACGCGATTATATTTTTGTGAAAATTCTAGATCGCACGAGAGTTTCGCTCTTCACTTATCAATGGTCTGCGGGAAGGACCCTTTAGCCATTCCATATCCAAGAAGCATCTGACATCCTTGAATGAGGTACAAGAGCGGGCTGAAAAATATATCAACATGGAGGAGAACTCTCGATTAGGAGAAACCTCTAAAACTGGATTCTCCTATCCACCTTGGGATAAGGATAAAGATTCCAGGAAAAAAGAAGACCAATCTGCAAAGAAACCCAGGAAATACCATAATTACACCCATCTTTGGGTATCCCTTGTGGACGTCTACCGGGAGATATGTAATACAGAAAAAATCTCACCTCCTCGCCCGATCAAACACAAGAGGGGAGGAAGTCGAACCGAATACTGCGAATTCCACAGGATCTACGGATACCCCACAAATGAGTACTACGATTTGAAGAACGTCATAGAGAAACTGGCTTGGGAAGGAAGGCTAAACCGATTCCTAGCTGACAAGACCAACGAGCCAAAAAAGCGGAGAAGGGATGAAGAGGAGGGACGAGTGGAACGACCTCCTCACATCCCAGAAAGACACATTCATATGATAAATGGAGGATTCATAGGAGGAGGAATCTCCAAATCATCCCGGAAAAGACACCTTAAAGAAGTATACGATCTTGGGGAAGGGGATAAGGCATCCGACCTCCACACCATAGCCTTTACTAAAGAAGATGCCACGGGCATCATTCCCGGGCATGATGACCTCGTAGTCATCACCATCATACTTGCCAATGCCAATCTCCACCGGACACTGGTCGACCAAGGAAACTCTGCGGATATCCTATTCAAATCCGCCTTCGACAAACTCGGGCTACAAGAAAGGGAGCTCAGGGCATATCCCAATAGCCTGTTCGGACTAGGTGATACCCCAATCCAACCACTAGGGTACATCTCACTACATAGGACCTTCAGAAAGGGAACGAGGTCCAAAACGCTGAGTATAGACTACATCGTAGTCAACATGAGCTCTGCATACAACGCACTCATAGGTCGGACGACACTAAACCAACTCGCTGCAGTAGTCTCCACCCCACATCTATGCATGAAATTCCCAACTCCAAAAGGCATAGCCACTATAAAAGGAGACCAAAAACTTGCGCGACGTTGTTACAATGAAAGCCTGAACCTAAAAGAAGACCCTAGAGGGAAAGAATCCAATACCATTTAACTCGGGGGAGCCTGGGCTCGAGAGAAGATTCGCCCACAACCAGAGGGCGAGACAGAGGAGGTCCAAATTGGAGACACCAGAAATAAAACAACAAACATAGGTGCAAACCTAAAAGAAAACCTAAAGGAGCTGCTAATAAAGTTCCTAAAGGACAATTCCGACCTCTTCGCTTGAAAAACCGCAGACATGCCTGGCATAGATCCCGGATTAATGTGCCACAAACTTGCAGTATACCCTGGATCTCAACCTATACAACAGAAGTGCAGAAAGCTCGGTCCAGAAAGATCACAAGTTGTATAAGAGCAAGTACAAGCCTTACTAGAGGCAGGGTTCATAAGGGAAGTCAAATACCCACTATAGCTAGCCAACGTCGTACTAGTCAAAAAGCCAAATGAAAAGTGGCAGATGTGTGTCGACTACACCGACTTCAACAAAGTCTGCCCAAAAGACCCATACCCGCTCCCGAATATCGATAGACTAGTCGATGCTTCATCGGGATACAAGTACCTTTCCTTCATGGACGCCTACTCGGGATACAATCAGATCCCGATGCATCAACCCGACCAAGAGAAAACCTCATTCCTAACCCCGAAGGCAAACTACTATTACGTAGTTATGTCATTCGGACTCAAGAACGCGGGGGCTACATATCAGAGGTTGATGAAAAAAGTCTTCACCGACCACACTGTAAAGCTGATGGAAGTCTATGTAGATGACATGCTGGTAAAAACCCAAAAGCAGGAAAAGCTACTACCCGACCTCGCCGAAGTGTTCGGCACCATAAGAAAGCACGGGATGAGACTAAATCCCACAAAATACACTTTTGCGGTGGAAGCTGGAAAATTCCTAGGGTTCATGCTCACCTAAAGAGGGATTGAGGCAAACCCAGAGGCTATACTCAACATGAAAACCTCGACCTACGTCAAGGAAGTACAACAACTAAATGGAAGGCTAGCAGCCCTGTCTAGGTTCCTATCAGGATCGGCCATAAGATCTCTCCCTTTCTATGCCACCCTAAGGAAAGGAAAGAGGTTCGAATGCACCCCAGAATGTGAACAAGCCTTCTAAGACTTCAAAACATTCTTAGGGCAACCACCTATCATGACCCGACCTTGACAGGGAGAAGAACTGATCCTATACCTCGCCGTGGAAAGTCGGGTGATAGCCTCAGCCCTAGCCAGAGAGGATGAAAATGGACAACAACCCATCTACTTTATCAGTAAAGCCTTACAAGGGGCCGAACTAAACTATCAAAAAATATAAAAGTTCATCTATGCCCTCATACTTACTTCCCGATGACTTCGACCATACTTTCAAGCCCATACTATCAGAATACGGACCAACCAACCCATAAAAGGTATCCTGCAGAAACCCGACTTAGCTGGGAGAATCCTACAATGGGCAGTTGAGTTGTCTGAATTCGACCTTAAGTACGAAGCTCAGACAGCCATCAAGTCTCAGTATCTGGCCGACTTTGACGCAGAGTACACAGACACCCCAGGAACCCCCATCAACTGGAACCTCTACATCGATGACTTATCAAACAAAGCCAAAAGTGGAGCGGGCGTCATCCTAGAAAGTGATCAGAGAACCTAGCTCGAACTCTCCTTAAGGTTCAAGTTTCCTGCGTCAAATAACCAAGCCGAGTACGAAGCCCTACTGGCTAGGAAAGTCGAAGCCCAAAAGCTTACCATCTTTAGTGACTCACAAATAGTCACCTCGCAAATAGAAGGAAGCTACCAGGCAAAAGACCCCACCATGAAAAAATATATAGACAAGACCAAAGAAAAGCTCGGCAAGTTCATGGGATATGAGATCCGACATATACCTCGGGAACAAAATGCCCGAGCTAATGCACTTTTAAAACTAGCCAGCACCAAACCATGGGGTAACAATAGAAGCCTAATCCAAGAAACACTATAAAACCCGTCAATCTCAAAAGAAGAGAAGGTCCTAAACATCTCAGACCAGGACCAGGGGTGGATGACTCCCATAATCAACTACCTCAAGTCCGAAACACTCCCCACAGATAAAAAGGAGGTGAAAAGGCTCGTACAAGAAGCGCAGTATTATACCATAGTGCACGACATCCTATATAGAAGAGGATTTCAACACCCCTCCTAAAACGCATCCCGACCTCAGCCACAAAGGAAGTCCTAAAAGAAGTCCACAGTGGCATGTGTGAAAACCACCTCGTGGCGCGAGCTCTTTCCAAAAAGGTACTCCGAGCTGGTTTTTTCTGGCTGACCTTGCAAAAGGAAGCAATAGAGTTCGTCAAGACATGCCCCCCATGCCAGAAGCACACCAACTTTCATATTGCCCCATCCAAAGAACTCATCTGCGTCACTTTACACTAGTCGTTTGCCAAGTGGCGCCTCGACCTCCTCGGACCATTCCCCCAGGGATCAGGGCAAATCAAGTTCCTCATTGTAGGAATAGACTACTTTACAAAGTAGATTGAGGCAGAGCCATTGGCCGCTGCCACCACCCAAAGAAGTCAGAAATTCCTATATAAAAACATTGTCATAAGGTATGGGATTCCTTGCTCCATTACCACGGACAATGGTACGCAGTTCACCGACACGGGTTTCAGAAACCTGGTATCCTATTTAAAAATCAAGCACCAGTTCACTTCAGTGGAACACCCACAAGCCAACGGACAGGCGGAAGCCACCAACAAAGTCATATTGGCTAGGTTAAAACGTAGGCTCTAGGATGCAAAAGAAGCCTGGGCTGAAGAACTCCCGCAAGTTCTATGGGCATACCAGATGACGCCACACTCCACCATTGGAGAATAACCTTTCCGACTTGCTTACAAAATGGAGGCAATGATTCCCGTAGAAGTAGAGGAAAGATCCCCTAGAGTGATCTTCTATAATGAGGATACCAACTCCCAAGCACAAAGGGAAGAGCTCAACCTACTTTCGGAAGTCCGAGAAAGAGTTCAGATTAGAGAGGAAGCACGAAAGCGTTGATGAGCGGATATTTTATACGCTTTTTGGGGATAATTTCATATAGTTTTGAGTATGTTTTAGTTAGTTGTTAGTCTATTTCTATTAGTTTTTAGGAAAAATTCATATTTCTGGACTTTACTATGAGTTGTGTATTTTTCTGTAATTTCAGGTATTTTTCTGGCTGAAATTGAAGGAGCTGAGCAAAAATCTGATTCAGGCTGAAAAAGGACTGCTGATGCTGTTGGATTCTGACCTCCCTGCACTCAAAGTGGATTTTCTGGAGCTACAGAACTCGACATGGCATTCTTCCAATTGCGTTGAAAAGTAGACATCCAGGGCTTTCCAGCAATATATAATAGTCCATACTTTGCACAAGAATAGACGACGTAAACTGGCGTCCAGCGCCAGAAAAGGATCAAAAGCTGGAGTTGAACGCCCAAACTGGCATAAAAACTGGCGTTCAACTCCACAAATGGCCTCTGCACGTGAATTGCTTAAGTCTCAGCCCCAGCACACACCAAGTGGGCCCCAGCACACACCAAGTGGGCCCCAGAAGTGGATCTCTGCATCATCCATCATAGTTTATCCAATTTTTGTAAACCTAGGCTACTAGTTTAGTATTTAAACAACTTTTAGAGACTTATTTTGTATCTCATGAAATTTTCAGATCAAAACTTTGTATTCTCTGACGGCATGAGTCTCTAAACCCCATTGTTGGGGGTGAGGAGCTCTGCTGTGTCTCGATGAATTAATGCAAGTATTTCTGTTTTCCATTCAAACACGCTTGTTCCTATCTAAGATGTTCATTCGCGCTTAACTGTGATGGAGGTGATGATCTGTGACATTCATCACCTTCCTCAAACCACGAACGTGTGCCTGACAACCACCTCCATTCTATATCCGATTGAATGAGTATCTCTTAGATTCCTTAATCAGAATCTCCGTGGTATAAGCTAGAACTGATGGCGGCATTGATGAGTATTTTGGTGAAACATAAATTTCCCCCAAAACACCCAAATCTAACCGGCAAGTGCACCGGGTCGCATCAAGTAATAATAACTCACGGGAGTGAGGTCGATCCCACAGGGACTGATGGATCAAGCAATTTTAGTGGGTGATTAGTTTAGTCAAGCTAACATTGAGTGATTTGAGTGACCATTGAAGCCAACAGAATGTAAATGACAAGGAAAATTAAAGTGCAGAAAGTAAATTGCATTGAAACTTAAAGAGCAAGAAATGTAAATTGCATGAAAGTAAAGGGGATTGGGTGCAGGGAAATTAAATGAAAGCAGTAAATCAAAGCTTAGAACAATTGCAAGGAAATTAAAATTTCATGAAAAGTAAATTCAGATTACAGTGGCTCAAATGTAAAATGCAGAGGAACACACGTGCAGGAAAGTAAATGAGATTTGCAGCAGGCTTAATGTAAATTGAATTGAGGAACCGAACAGAAAATGAAATGCAGATCAATTGCAAAATCTAAATGAGAGGTTGAAGATCTCAAGGGTTGGAAGAGACAAGAAAACAAGTCTAGATCTCAAATCCTTCCTTGATCCAACAAGAACAATTGCAAGAGAAATTAAAGAAAAGTAAATTGCAGAAGCCAAGAGAAGGTGAAGTAGTAAACAGGAATGGAAATTCAATTGTGCAGAGAAAGTAAACAAGAAAATTCTCAAGGTGAGATTGAAACAGAATTTCTTCAATTCTCAACCCAAGATTCAAAACGAAATTGAAAACTAAGAGAGAGCTCTCAAATCCTAATGCTCCCTAGTGGAGCCAGCCTCCCCACAAATATGAAAATGATGCCTTATATAGGCTTTACAAAATGGAAATGAAAATGAAATTAAAAACAAATTACAATTAAATGAAATTCCTATTTTATCTATTTCTTGTGCCTTTGAGTGATGATCATTTGGGCCCTTGCTCTTGATGGAATTGGGTTGATAAAGGCCTTGGTTGATTGCTCTTGGAGTTTGAAGAGGAACTGAATTGAACCGGGTTGAGTTTGCAAAAGTTGGACCAAAATTTGGAGCTAAAGTTAGGGGTCTAACTTTGGCTCCAACTTTTCATAGCAGCCCACAAAAATTGCTGGTATGAACGTTGGTGCCAACGTTAGGGGTCTAACTTTGACCCTAACGTTGGCCTCCCTTATGCACATTTATGGCGCCAACTTTGTCCTCTTGTCATGTTGCCAATTTTATGCCCAATATAGACTGTCATATATGGTTGGAAAGCTCTGAATGTCAGCTTTCTAACCCACTTGAAATCACTTCAATTGGACATCTACAACTCAAGTTATGATCATTTGAAGAGGGCATGGTCGCTGGCTTTGGTGTGCAGCGTTTGAGGTAACGTTTGCCTCAAACGTTGGCGATCCACTGGAAAGATGGAAGGTAGCCATTGACAACGGTGATCCACCAACACACAGCTTGCCATAGGAGGACGTGTGTGCGTGAATCAGAAGACAGAGGAAAGCAGAGATTCAGAAGACAAAGCATCTCCAAAACTCCAACATATTCTCCATTACTGCACAACAAGTAAACTTTAATTTATGCTCTCTTGGTTATTCACAATTCAACTGATAAACATAATTGACTTCCTGACTAAGATTTACAAGATAACCATAGATTGCTTCAAACCAACAATCTCCGTGGGATTCGACCCTTACTCACGTAAGGTATTACTTGGACGACCCAGTGCACTTGCTGCTCAGTGGTACGGGTTGTGAAAAGTGTGATTCACAATTCGTGCACCAAGTTTTTGGCGCCGTTACCGGGGATTGTTCGTGTTTGGACAACTAACGGTTTATTTTGTTGCTTAGATTAGGAAAAATTTTCTCTTTTTGGTTTAGAGTCTTTTATTATTTATCCCTTGTTAAAACACTTTAAATTTATAGCTCAGTTAATTAGAACGTGGTGTTTATGTTCATGGTAATTGGCTATCATATTTTTTTTAAAAACCTTTTTCAAAAATAATTTTTCTATTAAATCTTGTGCCAAACTTTAAGTTTGGTGTTTTCTTGTTGATTTCCCTTTGATTTTCGAAAATTTTGGTTTGGTTTTCTAAAAATTTTAAGTTTGGTGTTCTTTCTTCACGTTCTTGTGTTCTTGTGAGTCTTCAAAGTGTTCTTGAGTTTTCCTTGTGTCTTGATCTTAAAATTTTTAAGTTTGGTGTTCCTTGGTGTTTTCCCTCCAAAATTTTCAAAAACAAGGAGCATTAGATCTAAAAATTTTAAATCTTGTACTATCTTATTGTTTTTCTCTCTCCTCACTAAATTCAAAAATATCTTTTCAAAATATCTCTTCTAACTTCCTAACTTCTTATCTTTTCAAAATTTGTTTTAACTAACCAACTAACTTTTTGTTTGTTTCTTAACCTTTTCAAAACTACCTAACTAACTCTCTCTCTCTAATTTTCGAAAATATCTTCCCTCTTTTTCAAAAATTTCTTTTTTTTTTAACTAATTAATTTTTATTTTCTTTTACGAAAAAAAAATTTTAATTTCAAAATTCAAATTCTTTTTAGTTATTTTATTTTATTTAAGTATTTACTTCTTATAAAATAAAATAAATAAAAAGATAAATCAGTCCAAGTTATATCCATATGTCCATCATGGACATAAGTGGAAATGAACAGTCCAGGAGGACTCTGGGGTCATATTCTAACCCCTCTACTGCTTCATATGGGAGTAGCATATGCATACCCTCCATTGGAGTTAGTAGCTTTGAGTTGAATCCTCAGCTCATTATCATGGTGCAGCAAAGTTGCCAGTATTCCGGTCTTCCACAGGAAGAACCTACAGAGTTTTTGGCACAATTTTTACAAATTGCTGACACAGTACATGATAAGGAAATAGATCAGGATGTCTACAAACTATTACTGTTTCCATTTGCTGTAAAAGATCAAGCTAAGAGGTGGTTAAATAACCAACCTAAGGCCAGCATAAGAACATGGAAACAGCTGACAGAAAAATTCCTGAATCAGTATTTTCCTCCAAAAAGGATGACACAGCTAAGGCTGGACATCCAAGGCTTTAAACAGGGAGATAATGAATCTCTTTATGATGCCTGGGAGAGATACAGAGAGATGCTACGAAAATGCCCCTCTGAAATGTTTTCAGAGTGGGTTCAGTTAGACATCTTCTACTATGGGCTTGCAGAAGGAGCTCAGATGTCTCTAGATTACTCAGCTGGTGGATCTATCCATATGAGAAAGACAATTGAAGAGGCTCAAGAGCTCATTGATACAGTTGCCAAGAATCAGCATCTGTATCTAAGCAGCAACCCTTCCATGAATGAAGAGGTTAAAACAGTAACTGCTGAATTCAGTACTGTAAAACAAGCTGCTGAATTCAATCAGCAATTGGATTTTCTAACAAAGCAGCTAGCTGAATTCAAGGACAGGCTACAGGAGACAAGGATAGCTAATATACATATGGACGAACAGTTTAAGCAAACAAAGCAGCAGCTATCAAGGCAAATAGCAGAAGAATGCCAAGCAGTTCAATTAAGAAGTGGGAAAACATTAAATACCCCACCTCAAGGCATAAAAAATTCAAGAAATGAGCAACCCACCAAAGATTCACCTGAGGACAGTAAGAGCCCAGGGAAAAATAATTCTAGCACTAAAACGCCAGAAAATGGGTGGAAGGCTGGCGCTGAACGCCCAGACCATGCCCAAAACTGGCGTTCAGCGCCAGAAACAAGGCAGGATTGGCGTTCAACGCCAGAAATGGGCAAGAATCTGGCGTTGAACACCCAAATGGGGCAGAATCCAGCGTTGAACGCCCAAAATGGGTACATTTCTGGTGTTCAGGCACCAGGAACAGACAGTGAGCTGGCGTCTAACGTCATTCCAGCTTCTGACTCTGGCACTCAATTGCCAGTGAGGGATCAGACAAACACAAGTGCTGATAACAACCCCTCTAAAAAGGCTTCTTTAACCACTAAGGTTGAGGAATATAAAGCCAAGATACCTTATCCTCAAAAACTCCGGAAAGAGGAGCAGGATAAGCAATTTGCTCGCTTTGCAGATTATCTAAGGACTCTTGAAATAAAGATTCCATTTGCAGAGGCACTTGAGCAAATACCTTCTTATGCCAAGTTCATGAAAGAGATCTTGAGTCATAAAAAGGAGTGGAGAGAAACAGAAAGAGTTCTCCTCACTGAAGAATGCAGTGTAGTCATTCTGAAAAGCTTTCCTGAAAAGCTTAAAGACCCTGGGAGTTTTCTGATACCATGCATATTAGAAGGTGATTGCACCAAGACAGCTTTATGCGATCTTGGGGCAAGCATCAACCTGATACCTGCATCCACTATCAGGAAGCTTGGCTTAACTGAAGAAGTTAAACCAACCCAGATATGTCTCCAACTTGCTGATGGTTCCACTAAATACCCATCAGGCGTGATTGAGGACATGATTGTCAGAGTTGGGCCATTCGCCTTTCCCACTGACTTTGTTGTGCTGGAAATGGAGGAGCACAAGAGTGCTACTCTCATTCTAGGAAGACCCTTCCTAGCAACTGGATGATCCCTCATTGATGTCCAACAGGGGGAAATAACCCTGAGAGTCAATGATGATGAGTTTAAGTTGAACGCTGTCAAAGCCATGCAGCATCCAGACACATCAACAGACTGCATGAAAGTTGATCTCATTGACTCTTTGGTAGAAGAGATCAACATGGCTGAGAGTCTCGAATCAGAGTTGGAAGACATCTTTAAAGATGTTCAGCCTGATTTGGAGGATTCAGAGGACATGAAAGAGCCTCTGAACTTTCTTCTGAAAGAGGAAAAACCTCCTAAACCCGAGCTCAAGCCACTACCACCATCCTTGAAATACGCATTTCTGGGAGAAGATGACACTTTTCCAGTGATCATAAGCTCTGCTTTAAATTCACAGGAAGAGGAAGCACTTATTCAAGTGCTAAGGACACACAAGACAGCTCTTGGGTGGTCCATAGGTGACCTTAAGGGCATAAGCCCAGCTAGATGCATGCACAAAATCCTATTGGAGGATAATGCCAAACCAGTGGTTCAACCACAGAGGCGGCTAAATCCAGCCATGAAGGAAGTGGTGCAGAAAGAGGTCACCAAATTACTAGAGGCTGGGATTATTTATCCCATTTCTGATAGCCCCTGGGTGAGCCCTGTTCAAGTCGTCCCAAAGAAGGGAGGCATGACAGTGATTCATAATGAAAAAAATGAACTGGTTCCTACAAGAACAGTTACAGGGTGGCGCATGTGTATTGACTACAGAAGGCTCAATACAGCCACCAGAAAGGATCATTTTCCTTTACCATTCATAGACCAGATGCTAGAGAGACTAGCAGGTCATGATTATTACTGCTTTTTGGATGGCTATTCAGGCTATAACCAGATTGCAGTGGATCCCCAGGATCAAGAGAAAACAGCATTCACATGTCCATCTGGAGTGTTTGCTTATAGAAGGATGCCATTTGGGCTATGTAATGCGCCTGCAACCTTCCAGAGATGCATGCTCTCTATTTTCTCTGACATGGTGGAAAAATTTCTGGAAGTCTTCATGGATGACTTCTCAGTATATGGAGACTCATTCAGCTCCTGTCTTGATCACTTGAAACTTGTTCTGAAAAGATGCCAAGAAACCAACCTAGTTTTAAACTGGGAAAAGTGTCACTTCATGGTGACTGAAGGAATTGTTCTTGGGCATAAAATCTCAAACAAGGGAATAGAGGTGGATCAAGCAAAAATAGAGGTAATTGAAAAATTACCACCACCTGCCAATGTTAAGGCAATCAGAAGCTTTCTGGGGCATGCAGGATTCTATAGGAGGTTTATAAAGGATTTTTCAAAAATCGCAAAACCTCTAAGCAATCTGCTAGCTGCTGACACGCCATTTGTGTTTGACACAGCATGCCTGCAGGCGTTTGAAATGCTGAAAGCTAAGCTGGTCACAGCACCAGTCATTTCTGCACCAGACTGGACATTGCCATTTGAGTTAATGTGTGATGCAGTGATCATGCCATTGGTGCAGTATTGGGACAGAGGCATGACAAGCTTCTGCATGTCATTTATTATGCCAGTCGCGTTCTAAATGATGCCCAGAAAAATTACACAACCACAGAAAAAGAACTACTTGCAGTGGTTTACGCCATTGACAAGTTCAGATCATACTTAGTAGGATCAAAAGTGATTGTGTATACTGACCATGCTGCTCTTAAATATCTACTCACAAAGCAGGATTCAAAACCCAGGCTCATCAGATGGGTATTGCTTCTGCAAGAGTTTGATATAGAAATAAGAGACAGAAAAGGGACAGAGAACCAAGTGGCTGATCATCTGTTCCGGATAGAGCCAGTGGAAGGGACGTCCCTCCCCTTTCTTGAGATCTCTGAGACGTTCCTTGATGAGCATCTATTTGCCATTCAGGAAGCACCATGGTTTGCCGATATTACAAACTATAAAGCTGCACGGTTCATACCCAAGGAGTACAATAGAATACAAAAGAAGAAATTAGTCAATGATGCAAAGTACTACTTGTGGGATGAACCCTATCTCTTTAAGAGATGTGCAGACGGAATTATCCGTAGGTGTGTCCCCAGAGAGGAAGCACAGAGAATCCTATGGCATTGCCACAGATCTCAATATGGAGGCCATTTCGGAGGTGAGCGAACAGCCACCAAGGTCCTCCAATGTGGCTTCTATTGGCCCACACTCTATAAAGATTCCCGAGAGTTTGTACGTAATTGTGACAGTTGCCAAAGAGCTGGTAATCTGCCTCATGGTTACGCCATGCCTCAACAAAGAATCTTGGAAATTGAGTTGTTTGACGTATGGGGAATTGACTTCATGGGACCTTTTCCACCATCATATTCAAACACTTATATTCTGGTGGCAGTTGACTATGTATCAAAATGGGTTGAGGCTATTGCCACACCCACCAATGATACTAAAACAGTGCTGAAGTTCCTCCAGAAACATATCTTTAGCAGGTTTGGTGTCCCTAGAGTGTTAATCAGTGATGGGGGCACTCACTTCTGCAATAAACAGCTTTACTCTGCCATGGTTCGGTATGGAATTCGCCATAAAGTGGCCACACCATATCATCCACAAACCAATGGGCAAGCTGAAGTCTCTAACAGAGAATTAAAGAGAATCCTGGAACGGACAGTAAATACCCGTAGAAAGGATTGGGCAAGGAGCTTGGATGATGCTCTGTGGGCTTACAGAACAGCATTCAAGACCCCTATAGGGACCTCTCCATACCAACTCGTGTATGGTAAGGCATGCCACTTGCCCGTGGAACTGGAACATAAGGCCTACTGGGCAACCAGATTCCTAAACTTTGATGCCAAATTAGCAGGAGAAAAACGATTGCTCCAGCTAAATGAGCTAGAGGAATTCAGATTCACAGCTTTCGAAAATGCCAAGCTTTATAAAGAAAAATAAAAAAAATGGCATGACAGAAAGCTGACTTCTAGAATCTTTGAACCAGGACAGATGGTCCTATTGTTTAACTCTAGACTCAGGCTATTCCCCGGGAAACTGAAATCCCGGTGGAGGGGACCATACGTGATTACAAGTGTGTCACCATATGGTTATGTGGAGCTTCAAGATATTGATTCTGATAAGAAGTTTGTTGTCAATGGACAGAGAATCAAGCATTATCTTGAAGGCAACATTGAGCAAGACTGCTCAAGACTGAAGCTAGATTAAAAGCTCAGCAAGGTCCAGCTAAAGACAATAAAGAAGCGCTTGCTGGGAGGCAACCCAGCCATGGGGCATCAATCCTCTAAGCATTTTTGCCCTATTTTTATTTTTATTTTTATTTGTTTATATAAAGTTCACTGACACTAAGGTACAGAATCATTTGTATAAGTTTACAGGGTTACAGAAGGAATCGGCACACAAAACAGAGTAAAAGAGCTCAATGGCAAGAAAATGCCAGTAAAGGGGCATTTTGGGCGTTCAGCGCCCAAAATGGGCATCCACTGGGTGCTGAACGCCAGTAATGGTAGCAATCTGGGCGTTCAACGCCAGAAATGGCCACCCACTGGGCGTTGAACGCCAGTAATGGCAGCAACTGGGCGCTGAACGCCCAGGAGATCAGCATTTGGGCGTTGAACGCCCAAAACAAGCAGTGTTTGGGCGTTCAAACGCCAGGAAGACAGGGAGGAGCCAAATCCATTTATCCCACACGTATTTCCATTCTAATTTAAAATTTTATGATTCAATACATGATTTTATTTACATAAACATGTCAAGAACCCTGATTTCTAAAAATCCTACTTTCAAAATATCAAATGTATCTTAATTCATAAGCACACACCCTCTTTGCAAATTCAATCCAACTCTTTTCAAATCTTTTAACAAATCTATCTTTTTCACTCTAAAATATTTTCAATATCTTTTTTTTATATTATCTTTTTCAAAATCCAGATTTATCTTTTTCAAAAATCTATCCTATCTTTTCAAAATTAAACTCTATCTTCTATCTTATCTTTTTCAACTCAACCTTTTTATCTTATCTCTTCCATTTTTTCGAAAAGCCACCCCCCACCCCTTTAAAATTGGGTCCGGCCTCCCCCCTCCTCCATCAACAAGTGCACCTTGATCTCCTTCTATCCCTCTCCTTTCTTTTCTTTTGCTTGAGGACAAGCAAACCTCTAAGTTTGGTGTGTTTATCCGAGATCACTAAGATCATGGCTCCCAAACGAAAACAATCCACTCCAAGAGGCAAGAAAGAGAGCGTTCCAAAACCACTTTGGAATCAAGGGAAGTTCTTATCTAAAGAACATTCAGACCATTATCTTAAAGTAATGGCTCTGAGATCGGTGATCCCGGAAGTTAGATTCGATCTGAAAGAAGACAAATATCCGGAGATCCAGGAGCAAATTCGAATCAGGAACTGGGAAGTCCTAGCTAATCCTGAAACGAAAGTAGGAAGGAACATGGTCCAGGAATTCTACGCTAATATGTGGCAGACTGACAAGCAAAGACTATCTGGAACAGCCTGCTACGAATTTCGGACCATGGTCAGGGGAAAGATTGTTCATACCACCCCTGACAAGATCAGAGAGATATTAAAGCTACCTCAGCTAAAGGATGATCCAGACTCCTTCAACAGGAGGATGATGAGAGTAGACATTGGCCTGGATAAGATCCTAGAGGACATATGTATCCCTGGAGCCAGGTGGACCACCAACACAAAGGGCGTCCCAAATCAACTCAAGAGGGAGGATCTCAAACCAGTTGCCAGAGGATGGCTGGACTTCATTGGGCGTTCTCTGTTGCCCACTAGCAACCGTTCTGAAGTCACAGTTAAAAGAGCAGTGATGATTCATTGCATCATGATGGGAAAGGAAGTGGAGGTTCATCAGCTGATTTCAACTGAGCTCTATAAGATTGCTAACAAAAATTCAAAAGAGGCCAGGTTGGCTTATCCAAGCGTGATTTCTCTGCTCTGCAAGGACGCTGGAGTCAAGATGGGAATAACTGAATATATCCTAATTGAAAAGTCAATCACCAAAGCATCAATGGAGAGACAACAAGCACAGGAGGATCTTATCAAGAAGAGAGCACAGGAATTCCTCCCAGAGATTCCTCAAGCGGAATATTGGGAATATCTTGAGGCGTCTGTCACCAAGATACAGGAAGCTATGGAGCAAATAATAAAACAACAGAAGGAACACAGTCAAATGCTGACCCATATGTTTAAAGAACAAGAGGAGCAGGGACGTGACTTAAGGGAACTGAAGCGCCAAAAGTCTTCTGTAATACCAAGCCTCCCAAGGATCAGAGGAACCCCCATACCCCCAGAATAAAGGTTGTTAATTTCCAATTTCTGCCTTAACTCTGTGACAGTGTCCTTATAAAAAGTCTACCTTAGAAGTCATATAATAGTAATTAGTATCTATTTGATTTTATCTCCAATTAAGCTATAGTTTATTTTTCTCATCATCATTAAACATGAATAAAATAGTAGATCTTTTGAATAAGAAGCAATAAAATTTCGAGTTTAATAAAAGAAATTCTAATTGGTTAAATGTGGTGGCAATACTTTCTGTCTTCTGAATGAATGCTTGAACAGTGCATATGTCTTTTGAATTTGTTGTTTAAGACTGTTAAATATGTTGGCTCTTGAAAGAATGATGAACATGAGACATGTTATTGATAATCTGAAAATCATAAAAATGATTCTTGAAGCAAGAAAAAGCAGCAAAGAACAAAGCTTGCAGGAAAAAAAAAAGCAAGCAGAAAAAGCCAAAAGCTCTTAAAACCAAAAGGCAAGGGCAAATAAAAAGGATCCCAAGGCTTTGAGCATCAGTGGATAGGAGGGCCTAAAGGACTAAAATCCTGGTCTAAGCGGCTAAACCAAGCTGTCCCTAACCATGTGCTTGTGGCGTGCAGGTGTCAAGTGAAAACTTGAGACTGAGCGGTTAAAGTCAAGGTCCAAAGCAAAAAGAAGAGTGTGCTTAAGAACTCTGGACACCTCTAATTGGGGACTTTAGTAAAGCTGAGTCACAATCTGAAAAGGTTCACCCAGTTATGTGTCTGTGGCTTTTATGTATCCGGTAGTAATACTGGAAAACAAAGTGCTTAGGGCCACGGCCAAGACTCATAAAGAAGCTGTGTTCAAGAATCATCACACTAAACTAAGAGAATCAATAACACTATCTAAATTCTGAGTTCCTATAGATGCCAATCACTCTGAGCTTCAATGGATAAAGTGAGATGCGAAAACTGTTCAGAAGCAAAAAGCTACTAGTCCTGCTCATCTAATTAGGATCTAGGCTTCAATCAAAAACTCTGAGATATTATTGCTTCTCAACCTATTAGTCTTCTATTTTATTTGTCTAGTTGCTTGAGGACAAGCAACAGTTTAAGTTTGGTGTTGTGATGAGCGGATATTTTATACGCTTTTTGGGGATAATTTCATATAGTTTTGAGTATGTTTTAGTTAGTTGTTAGTCTATTTCTATTAGTTTTTAGGAAAAAATTCATATTTCTGGACTTTACTATGAGTTGTGTGTTTTTCTGTAATTTCAGGTATTTTTCTGGCTGAAATTGAAGGAGCTGAGCAAAAATCTGATTCAGGCTGAAAAAGGACTGCTGATGCTGTTGGATTCTGACCTCCCTGCACTCAAAGTGGATTTTCTAGAGCTACAGAACTCGAAATGGCATTCCTCCAATTGCGTTGGAAAGTAGACATCCAGGGCTTTCCAGCAATATATAATAGTCCATACTTTGCACAAGAATAGACGACGTAAACTGGCGTTCAACGCCAGTCCTCTGCCCAATTCTGGCGTCCAGCGCCAGAAAAGGATCAAAAGCTGGAGTTGAACGCCCAAACTGGCATAAAAACTGGCATTCAACTCCACAAATGGCCTCTGCACGTGAATTGCTTAAGTCTCAGCCCCAGCACATACCAAGTGGGCCCCAGCACACACCAAGTGGGCCCCAGAAGTGGATCTCTGCATCATCCATCATAGTTTATCCAATTTTTGTAAACCTAGGCTACTAGTTTAGTATTTAAACAACTTTTAGAGACTTATTTTGTATCTCATGACATTTTCAGATCAAAACTTTGTATTCTCTGACGGCATGAGTCTCTAAACCCCATTGTTGGGGGTGAGGAGCTCTGCTGTGTCTCGATGAATTAATGCAAGTATTTCTGTTTTCCATTCAAACACGCTTGTTCCTATCTAAGATGTTCATTCGCGCTTAACTGTGATGGAGGTGATGATCTGTGACATTCATCACCTTCCTCAAACCACGAACGTGTGCTTGACAACCACCTCCGTTCTATATCCGATTGAATGAGTATCTCTTAGATTCCTTAATCAGAATCTCCGTGGTATAAGCTAGAACTGATGGCGGCATTGATGAGTATTTTGGTGAAACATAAATTTCCCCCAAAACACCCAAATCTAACCGGCAAGTGCACCGGGTCGCATCAAGTAATAATAACTCACGGGAGTGAGGTCGATCCCACAGGGATTGATGGATCAAGCAATTTTAGTGGGTGATTAGTTTAGTCAAGCTAACATTGAGTGATTTGAGTGACCATTGAAGCCAACAGAATGTAAATGACAAGGAAAATTAAAGTGCAGAAAGTAAATTGCATTGAAACTTAAAGAGCAAGAAATGTAAATTGCATGAAAGTAAAGGGGATTGGGTGCAGGGAAATTAAATGAAAGCAGTAAATCAAAGCTTAGAACAATTGCAAGGAAATTAAAATTTCATGAAAAGTAAATTCAGAGTACAGTGGCTTAAATGTAAAATGCAGAGGAACACACGTGCAGGAAAGTAAATGAGATTTGCAGCAGGCTTAATGTAAATTGAATTGAGGAACCGAACAGAAAATGAAATGCAGATCAATTGCAAAATCTAAATGAGAGGTTGAAGATCTCAGGGGTTGGAAGAGACTAGAAAACAAGTCTAGATCTCAAATCCTTCCTTGATCCAACAAGAACAATTGCAAGAGAAATTAAAGAAAAGTAAATTGCAGAAGCCAAGAGAAGGTGAAGTAGTAAACAGGAATGGAAATTCAATTGTGCAGAGAAAGTAAACAAGAAAATTCTCAAGGTGAGATTGAAACAGAATTTCTTCAATTCTCAACCCAAGATTCAAAACGAAATTGAAAACTAAGAGAGAGCTCTCAAATCCTAATGCTCCCTAGTGGAGCCAGCCTCCCCACAAATATGAAAATGATGCCTTATATAGGCTTTACAAAATGGAAATGAAAATGAAATTAAAAACAAATTACAATTAAATGAAATTCCTATTTTATCTATTTCTTGTGCCTTTGAGTGATGATCATTTGGGCCCTTGCTCTTGATGGAATTGGGTTGATAAAGGCCTTGGTTGATTGCTCTTGGAGTTTGAAGAGGAACCGAATTGAACCGGGTTGAGTTTGCAAAAGTTGGACCAAAAGTTGGAGCTAAAGTTAGGGGTCTAACTTTGGCTCCAACTTTTCATAGCAGCCCACAAAACTTGCTGGTATGAACGTTGGTGCCAACGTTAGGGGTCTAACTTTGACCCTAACGTTGGCCTCCCTTATGCACATTTATGGCGCCAACTTTGTCCTCTTGTTATGTTGCCAATTTTATGCCCAATATAGACTATCATATATGGTTGGAAAGCTCTGAATGTCAGCTTTCTAACCCACTTGAAATCACTTCAATTGGACATCTACAACTCAAGTTATGATCATTTGAAGAGGGAATGGTCGCTGGCTTTGGTGTGCAGCGTTTGAGGTAACGTTTGCCTCAAACGTTGGCGAAAACGCCAGTTCTGGAGGCTCAAACGTATTGTCCACCCCATACTATTATATATTGTTGGAAAGCCCTGGATGTCTACTTTCCAATGCCGTTGGGAGCACATTATTTGGAGCTCTACAGCTCGAGTTATACTCCGTTGAAGGTGCAGAGGTCAGTTTGCCTCACTGCAGGTTGCCACCATGTTCGTTTATGCACATTGCGGGGCAGTTTTCTCCCTCAATTTTAGTGTCCACCATGCAGTGCCATATATGCTTGGAAAGCTCTTGATTCCTTCTTTCCAATGCTTCTTGAATCACCTCATTTGGAGCTCTGTAGCTCAAGTTATTTTTGTTGGAAGTATACCCCTTCAAGCTGTTGTGGTGTGTGGCGCCAACGTTAGCCTCAAAGTTAGGGGGCTAACGTTGGCGCAAACTTTTGCTCCTCCCCTTGTGAATTTCATGTGCCAACGTTAGCCACCAAGTTAGGGGGCTAACGTTGGCGCAAACCTTTGGTGCCCAGGGAGGTTCTCTTCATGCCAACGTTAGCCTCAAAGTTAGGGGGCTAACGTTGGCGCAAACTTTTGGTGCAAGGGGTGAATTTCATGTGCCAACGTTAGCCTCCAAGTTAGGGGTCTAACTTTGAGGCTAACTTTTCACCCAAAAGATTTTTCTTCCTGGTTCAACTTATTCCATTGTCCTCTCTTTACTCCTAGCCATTCCTTCTTGCTTCACCCTTTCTCCAAGCCTTCTTCACCTATCATTAATCAACCAAACACATCAAAGCTATGCTCAAAATCATGAGATATTCATTCTTTCATAATATGTGACAATTTTAGCATAAAACCTCATGAAATAGCATGAATTCATACATGGTTGATTAAATCAAAGGAAGCATGAAAATCTACCCACTTGGCTTGCTTATGGCTCAAGAAAGTGCATAAAACCTATTGAAAACAAAGGAAAAAGGCATAGAAAAACATGACATGATGACATGTCATCACAACACCAAACTTAAACCTTGCTTGTCCCCAAGCAAGAAAAGAATCATGCAATAAAGATTGACAATCCAAGGCAAGAAGGATAGCAACTCAATGTTCATGGTAAGCTAGTTTTCTAAGCATGCTATAATCACAAAAGAAATGTAAATGATTGATGCTTCCATCTAGCTCAATTTATGAAATCTTTCATTTATATTTCTTCCTTGAAACAAACTTTTGATTTTCTTATTTAGCTTCTCCTTTTGGGTGCTTTGCCCCATGAGTTGATAACGAAGCTACGACTTCTAAATGCTTTGTTTTCAAGTATTACCACTTGATACATAAGCACCACAAGCATTTGATTAGAGGACTTCATTAAGCTCATTTTTCTTTTCTTTTCTTGACTCTCTAATCATTGATGCTCAGAGCCTTGAGCTTTGAGGGAGTGCTTTTGCACTTTGAGCCTAACCTTGACTTCTAAGTGTTTTGTTTTCAAGCATTTGGCTTGATACATAAACACCACGAGTACTTAACAAATAAATTGCCATTGGTACTTAGAGCCTTCAGCTTTCTCATTCTTTCCCTTTTACTTTTCTTGCTTTAATTGTATTTGCTTCTTCAAGGTTTTCATGATTTTCAAAAGATTTCACAAACTGTACTAGATGAAAACTTCAATTAAATAAAATCCAATGCAATTGAGCAACAATTATTCATACTAGCTTTCCAATACTTGTATGCACATGCTAAACTCTTCTTTAGTTCCTTGTTTGTTTATGATCATGATGCTTTACTGCTTTTGAATTCACAAAACTCAAGTTGGTAATCACAATGGCACAGCACCATGTTGCAATTTAGAAATCAAACTAGGCCTTTTCATACACACATGCATACAGAGAAGGTAAAGACAATCATGCAGTTTATAGTGCTTGAAACAAATGAGAGGAAAAGGAACTTTACAACCTTGTAGTTCATCTTCTCTATTGTTGTCATTTTCCTCTCATTCTCCTCCTTCCCACACCAACTCAGAATGCTTGCTCATCTTCCAGCAACTATTAGAACCGTGGCTATGGGGCTAAGATGGATCATGAATGTCTTACACAATGAAATGTTAGTAGCACATGTGTTTTAAGCAAGCAAAATGACAGATAACAATCAAGGCACAAGAGACAGAGACCTTGTGATTGCAAACTTAAGAAGGTGAGCATAATATTTTGCATAAAGAATAAGTGGTACACTAAACTTAGTGTGACACTTTCACTTAGAATTGATGCAAGTATCTTGTAAGGATTAGAACCAAATTTTGTTGCATAGCAACACCAAACTTAGAATGCAACCACATGTCAATTTATTGAAATTTAAACAAAGCAAGGAAAAGAAATGTACCTACTATCTACCTGTTCTTTACTTTCTTCCTCTTCTTCCAATTTGTTAAGAGAAATGACTTCAAAGGAGGAGAAGATTCAGCTATTACCCCCTGTCTTGGTCTCTCCTCAGCAAGCTTTCTTTTGTACATGGCTTGATTGAGCTTGCTTGCTATTGGTCCAGGGGTTGGATTGCTTGTGGTCGACCTCCTCTTGAATGTTGTCCTTGGTAGTTTGGTCACAATCCTCTTCTTGGTGCTTTTGTTAATTGCCTTCACTTCTTTGAATCCAAGTCTTGGTGATTGTGTGATTGTTGGAGTTTTGTATTCATCCAGAGCCTTTTGTATTGGTGGTTCCATGAACTCCTCCTTTATGTACTTCTCTGCCTCACTTGAGTTTGGAATGACTTCTTCACTTTCTTGCTCCTCCACTTCCTCTTTTACACCCAACATTTGTTTCAGTCGCTCTATCATGGGGGAGGTTTGTCGATCTTCCCAACATTTCTTCATCTCCTCGTCATACCTTTCAATCATGGATTCAGATGTTGAGGCATTTTGGTCCAGGGAGGTTTGTGAGAGTTGTGAGTTTTCATGTTCTCTTGTCCTCTCAAGTGCAGTTTCAGGTTCAACCACCTCATTCTTCATTGAAAGTTCACTTGATGCAGTGGCCTCCTTATCTTGCTTTTCCACTTCCTCACCCACACATTTGTCCTCATCCTCACTGGTTGATGGTTCTAAGTTTCCCCTTGTTTGCTCTAAGGACCCATTTATCTGCTCGAGGATGGTTTCTTCCCAAGATGGGGATTTTGTGTAAAATTCCACTAGTTTTCTCTGTATTTCAATGCCTTCACGGTATTCCTCATCTGTTAATTCAATGCCTTCAAGGTATTCCTCTTCTTTTAATTCAAGAGATGAAGGTCGAGAGTAATTTTGGTGAAGTGAATGTGTTGTGGTGAAGTTGTGTTGAGGGGTGTGGAATGAGTTGTGTGATTGATGGGATGACTGGTATGGATTTTGGAGGAAACTTTGTGTTGAGGCATAATCAAGTGATGAAGAACTTTCAAATGAGAAACTGGGACGTGAGGGTGGATGCTTTTCCATTCTTTGGCGATGCTTCCATCTTCCATGAGGATAATGATATGAATCATTTTGTGGTGGTGGTTGGTATCCCATATGATTCTCTTGCTCATCTTGTGTCTCTGAAGCCAATCTCCATGAATTGGAGTGCTCAGGATTTGTAATTTGTTGGTGATATTCCCAACCACCATTAGAGATTGGTGATGGTGGGTGATATCCCATAAAATTTGTTTGACCATAAGATGAGTTGAACTCCATTTGAATTTTGTAAAACACAACACCAAGGAGAATTGAAATTCATATCTCAGAGATGAATTTCTTAGTGAGGCAATAACTCAAACACCTTGGTTTCAACTTAGAGCAGAAAACAAAAACAAAGAAAATGCT